>NW_019154169.1:3498790-3527685 GCF_002288905.1 Enhydra lutris kenyoni
GGCAGAGAGAGAGGAAGGGAAGCAGGCTCCCCGCTGAGCAGAGAGCCCGATGTGGGACTCGATCCCAGGACCCTGAGATCATGACCTGAGCCGAAGGCAGCGGCTTAACCCACTGAGCCACCCAGGCGCCCCAGAGTGGGTCTTTTAAAGAAGAAAGTTGCATCCATCTGGTGGGAGAGGTTCATGCCCCTGTTATCAGACCTTTGCTTGGGGGTGCCCCGATCCCTTACCTGCCCTCCCCCAGTCTCTACCTCCCCCATCCTACGCACAAGCACCTTCCTTTGCTCAGCCCAGGGCTGCACACCATGGGACCTTGCTTCAGGACCGTCTGCATCCCTGGGAACCCCGTGAGGGTGGGACGTAGGGGCCGGCACATGGTGGGAGCAGTGCTCAGTGAGGGAGGTGCAGCAAAGGGCTAAAGTGAAGGCAGGGGAGCCAGTGAAGGCAGGGGGAAGAGGAGGAGATAAAAAGGCAGGGGGATGCTCTTGAGCCAAGCTCCAGGCTCTGCCTGTTCTGAAGCCTGCCCGCCTTCGCTGTACCGTTCCCAGAGGGTGCCGGCTCTGAATGCCTGTTTAAGTCACTCCACGAAGCTCAGCTTCTCAATCTGTTTTTTATTTGCAAGGGCCAGATTCATCTTCCTTTTTTAAAAGTCAAGCTTCTGAGAAAGTCATTTAAATTCACAGCGATTCTCCTTTCAAATAGCTTCTTTGAATGGGGTATTTGGAATCATGGATCTTAGGGGCTCTGCCAGGAGAGGCTGAGGGTCACGCAAAGACTCATTGGCAGGATGCTCATTGTGGGCAAGGGCCCAGGGACCCTCAGGGTGTGGGGGGGGTATCTTCCCATACATGGGGTGGGCGCCAGGGGCCTGCAGGCCATCCGCTGAAGGTCACGTTCCAAGGTGACTGGTGGTTATTGATTGTCCCAGGAAGGAGAGCTGGTACCATCACCTCCAAATGTTTGTGTGCCTTGAGATTAGAGTTTGCAACACCCCCACCTTTGGAATATTCTGGACAGTTAAAAGGCATGAGGTAGATCTGTAGGAACGGCCTGGGAACCACATCCAAAATGTATTGTTAAGTGAAAAGCCAAGAACAATGTATACATATATAACATTGATGGCTATAAAGCCACTAGGGTATATTCACTATTTACATATTTGTAAGTACATATCTAGAGACGAGCCTAGAAGCGATGACACCACATTTCCCCTGGAGTGGAGTGGACTGGATTGGAGTGGTTTTCCAAGGGATCTTTCATTGTATTGTTTGAGGTTTTTTTTCCCTGTAAGAATGTATTCCTGTATGTGTGTGTGTGTGTGTGTGTGTGTGTGTGAGATTTAAAGAGATAATGTGGATTTGGAGTTGGGAATCTTCACGATTTGCCCTGAGCATCTGGGATTTTCGTTTTTATTTCTTCAAGTGATGGTGTTGAACGCCTCACCCATAGTTGATTGGGCATCCCCAAGGGTTATTTGATGATTGATAAAGAAATCACATTTATAGTTTAGGTCAGAGGTCAGCAGACTTTTTTTTTCCCCTAACGGGCCAAGTAATAAACATTTTAAGCTTCATGGTCCAAAAGGTCTCTTGCTGAAACTGCTTGGCTCTGCCACCTTATGTGAGGCAGCCATGATGATACCAGGAGGATGGACATGGCTGTGTCCCAATAAAACTTTATTTATAGAAACCAGTGGCCAGTCCTTTTGGCCTGTGGACTGAAAGTGGCTGGCTCCCCACGGGTTTTATCGAATCTTAAGACACGGATAGGTACAAAAATAGAGAAAAATGGCTAATGGTAGTGTTTTTTAGGAATTTAGTCAGAACTATCATGTTGAAAGCATTGTCTGAGGGGCCACGAAGTTTAAAAAAAAAAAAAAGTACTGCCTTTCTCAAGTACTGTCCTGCAGCCTCTTCCAGCCAGACGAGAGTGAGAGAGGGGCTTCCAGAACCCAGGAGAAAGGCCTGGATGAGGGCATTTGCTGGGACTCTGTGGGGAGCAGGCCTTCTGGAAAATGCTCCAACAGTGGTCTGGTCTTGTGCCAGTCTGTGAGGAGCCTGATCTTGCACGTAGCTGGCTCTCAGTAAGCTTTGGTTATGTGAACAGGGCTCCAAGTGGCCTAGACACCCCCTCCCCCCGCCCCCGGGCCCTGAGGAGGTGGCGGGCAGGTCAGACTTGGGGTGGAGGACCAGCATGGCCAGGTTTGGGAAGATGCTCTTGGCATCCCCAGGTTCGATGCCGAGATCCAGACAAGCCTCTGCCGTCCTGGATGGGGTGTTAGAACACTTCTGCTTTAGCTTTTCCCTGGGGTCAGAGGGCTGAGGTTAAGCACCGTGGGCTGCCGGACTGGAAGGACTCATTGGCACCCAGCTGCGTAGACCACTCCCATTAGACATGTCGCTAGAGATGCAACACTCGTGTATCTGGCATTGAGCAGGTCACATCCCACGTGACTTGGAAGGTCAGGGGCGGCCTATGGAGTGTGTTTCCTCTTGTCCACGCCCCCTGCAGCCTTCCAGGTGGAAAGAGGATGTGCGCGCATGCAGATGGGCGTGACCGTGAAATAATCACTGCTAGACCAGCACCTGCACGTCCTTCCTCCTAGCCTCATGGGGAGAATTCTGCCTGCCTGGCATTTCCCGGGCCTCCCTGCAGTCAGGGTAATAAGAAAAACAGGTCCTGCTGGTCCTGGAAGGAAGAGGGGATAGGGTTACTCAAGGAAGAACAGAGTTCTCACAGTGGGGGAAAGAAGGGAGTAGAAGGAGCAGGAAACTATTGGCCAAGGAGGCTGAAACCTGGGTCTGGGGGCAGAAGGGATACACAGGAGATTGCGAGGCAAGATGGAGACAGGGCTTTGACAGGCAGCTCGGCATTACCGGTGGGATCCCTTTTGTTACCTTAGTGAGCTTTGCAGATAGATTTAATTAGAGGTTGGTTGTTAAATGGGTATTTTTATAATTCAATTTGTTGAAGCTACAGAAACAAAACCAGTTCATTTCTTCCACATACACCCTAACACCCCGACTTCTGGCCACCACCAATCTGTTCTCCCTATCTTTGAGCTTGTTTTTTTTTTTTTTTTTTTTTTTTTTTTTTTTTTAAAGAAGATGGATAGATAGATTCTATATATAGAAGAGATCATATGGTATTTGTCTTTCTCTGGTTTATTTCATTCAGCATTATGCCCTTGAGGTCCACCCAGGTTGCCACGAATGGCAAGATTTGTTCTTTGTTATGGCTGAATAATATTCCACTCTGTGTGTGTGTGTGTGTGTGTGTGTGTGTGTCTTACATCTTCTTTATGCATTCACCTATTGATGGACACTTAGGTTATTTCTGTATCTTGACTATTATAAAAACTGCTGCTCTGAACATGGGATGCAGATATCTTCCAGTTTTCATTTTCTTTTGATCAATATCCAGAAGTGGAATTGCTGGATCATGGGGTAGTTCTAGTTTTAATTTTTTGAGGAACCTTCATACTGTCTTCCACAATGGCTGCACCAGTTTGCATTCCCACCAAGAGTATATGAGGGCTCCCGTTTCTCCACATCCTTGCCAATACTTGTTATTTCTTATCTTTTTGGTAATATCCATTCTAATAGGTGTAAGGTGATATCTCATTCTGGTTTCGATTGGCATCTTCCTGATGATGAGTGATATTGAGCATCTTTTCATGTACTTGTCTTTGGAAAAATGTCCATTGGGATCTCCTGCCCATTTTTTAATTGAATCGTTTGGGTTTTTTGCTGTTGAGTTGTTTGAGTTCTTTATATATTTTGGGCCTTAGCCCCTTATCAGATATATGACTTGAAAATATTTTCTCCTATTCAGTGGGTTGCCTTTCCATTTTGTTGATGATCTCCTTTGTTGGGCAGGAACATTTTATTTGATGTAATACCACTTGTTTGTTTTTGCTTTTGGTGTCAGATTTAAAAAATCATTGCCAAGATCAAGGGCAAGAACCTTACCACCTATGTTTTTTCCTAGGAGTTTCATGGTTTCAAGTCTTTCATTCAAGACTTCAATCCATGTTGAGTTATTTTTTTGTGTATGGTGTAAGAAAATGGTCCAGTTTCATTCTTTTGCATATGGCTGTCCAGTTTTCCCCAACACCATATATTGAAAAGACTGTCTTGTCCCCATTGTATGTTCTTGGGTCCTTTGTCATAAATTAATTGACCATATATGTGTGGGTTAAATTCTGGAAACTCCATTGATCTGTGTATCTGTTTTTATGCCAGTACTGTAATGTTTTAATTACTATAGTTTTGTAATATAGCTTGAAATCAGGAAGCTTGATACCTCCAACTTTGTCCCTCTTTCTCAAGATTGCTTTGGCTATTGGGGTATTTTTATAGTTGAATACAAGTTATAGGATTGTTTGTTTTATTTCTGGGGAAAATGCCATTGGGATTTTTATAGGGATTGCATTAAATCTGTATATTACTGTGGGTGGTATGGACATTTTAACAATATTACTTCTTCCAATCTATGAGAATGGAATATCTTTCCATTTATTTGTGTCTTCAATTTATTTTTATTTTTGTCTTATAACTGTGAGTATAGATGTCTTTAACTTTTTGGTTCAATTTATTCCTAGGTATTTCATTCTTTTTGATGCAGTTGTAAATGGGACTTTTCTCTGAATTTCTTTTTCTGGTAGCTCATTATTAGTGTATAGAAATGCATCAGATTTTTGTGTATTGATTTCGTATCCTGCCACTTCACTGAATTTATTAGCTCTAACCATTTTTTGATGAAATCTTCAGGGCTTTCTGTATATGAAACATTATGCCACTTAAAACAAGTGACAGTTTTACTTCTTCCTTTCCAGTTTGGGTGACTTTCATTTCTTTTTCTTGCTTAATTACTCTGGCTAGGACTTCCAATACTATGTTGAATAAAAGTGGCAAGAGTGGGCATCCTTGTCTCATTCCAAATTTTAGAGGAAAGGCTTTTAGCATTTCACTGTTGAGTATGATGTTAGTTGTGGGTTTGTTGTATGCAGTCTTTATTATGCATATATACATTCCTTTTACACTTGCTTTGTTTAGAGTCTTTTTTTAATCATAAGTGGATGTTGAATTTTATCGATTTCTTTTTCTGTATCTTGAGATGATTATATCATTTTTCTCCTTTGTTTTGTTAATGTGATGTATAACATTAACTGATTTGTGAATGTTGAATCAACCTTGCGTCTCTGGAATTAATCCCTCTTCATAATGGTGTATGATCATTTTAATGTGTGTTGAATTCAGTTTGCTAATATTTTGTTGAGGATTTTTACATCTGTGTTCATCAAGGATATTGGTCTGTAATTTTCTTTTCTTGTGCCATTCTTGTCCATTTTGGTATCAAAGTATTGCTGGCCTTGTAAAAAGAGTTTGAATTACTCTTACTCTTCTACTTTTGGAAGAGTTCAACAAGGATTAGTATTAATTCTTCTTTGAATGTTTGGTACATTCACCAGTGAAGACATCTGGTTCTGGACTTCTGTTTGTTGTGAAGTTTTCCATTACTGATTGAATCTCCTTACTAGTAATCAGTCTGCTCAGATTTTCTATTTCATCATGATTCAGTCTGGGTAGCTTTATGTCTCTAGGAATTTATCCATTTTTTCTAGGTCATCAAATTTGTTAACATAATTGTTCATAGTGGTTTCTTTTTTTTTTTTTTAAGATTTTATTTATTTATTTGACAGACAGAGATCACAAGTAGGCAGAGAGGCAGGCAGAGAGAGAGAGGAGGAAGCAGGCTCCCTGCTGAGCAGAGAGCCCGTTGCAGGGCTCGATCCCAGGAACCTGGGATCATGACCTGAGCCGAAGGCAGAGGCCTTAACCTACTGAGCCACCCAGGCACCCCCATAGTGGTTTCTTAAGATCCCTTGTTTCTATGGTATCAGTTGCAGTATCTCCTCTTTCATTTCTGATTTTATTTTATTTAAGTCCTCTTTATTTTTTATTTTTTTCTCTTTATTTTTTTCTTGGTGAGTCTGGCTGAAAGTTCATCAATTTATTTCTGTTTTTATCCTTAAAGAACTACCTCTTAGTTTTGTTGATCTTATCCATTGTCTTTTTAGTCTCTTACTTATTTCTGCTGTAATCTTTGTTATTTCCTTTCTTCTACTATGGGTTTCACTTTTTTTCTTTTTCTTATACCTTGAGGTATAACAGTAGGTTATTTATTTGAGACTTTTCTTGTTTCTTGAGGTAGGCACTTATTGCTATTAACAGCTCTCTTATTTCTGCTTTTGCTGCTTCCCATTTATTTTGGTATGTTACATTTCCATTTTTATTTATCTCAGAGTATTTTTAAAAATTTCTCCTTTTATTTCTTCTTTGACACATTGGTTGTTCAGTGGCATATTGATTAATCTCCACATATTTGTGAATTTTCCGGTTTTATTCATGTAATTTCTAGTTTCCTACAATTGTGGTCAGAAAAGATGTATGATACGATTTTAGTCCTCTAAAATGTATTAAGATTTGTTTTCTGACATAACGCATGATCTATCCTGGAAAATGTCCCATGTGCGTTTGGGAAGAATGTCTATTCAGTTGCTTTTGGGTGGAATCTTCTATAAATATCTAAGTCTATCTGGTTTAATGTGTCACTTAAGGCCGATGTTTCCTTATTGATTTCCTGTCTGGTAAACCTAATCCATTCATGTAAGTAGGGTATTAAAGTTCCCTAGTATTATTGTATTACTGTCTATTTCTCCTTTAGGTCTGTTATTATTTGCTTTATATATTTAAGTATTTTGCGTTGGGTGCATAAATATTTACAAATGTTATATCTTCTTATTGGACTGACCTCTTTGTCATTATGTAATGCCCTTCTTTCTTTTATTACTGCTTTTATTTTAAAGTATATTTTGTCAGATGTAAGTATAACTACTCCAGCTTTCTTTTGGTTTCCATTGAATATCTTTTTTCACCCCTTTATCTTCAGTCTATTTGTGTCCTTTCTTCTGAAGTGAGTCTCTTGTAGGCAGCATATAAATGTGTCTTTTTTGCTTTAAATCCATTCAGCTACTCTGTGTCTTTTGATTGAAGAATTTAGTCCATTTACACCTAAAGTAATTATTGGCAGGTACATGCTTATTGACATTTTGTTCACTGTTTTCTGATTTTTTTGGAGTTCTTCCTTGTTCCTTTCTTCTTGCCCTCTCCCTTTGTGGTTTGACGACTTTCTTAAGTGGTATGTTTATATTCCTTTCTCATTATCTTGTGTGTATTTCCTTTTTAGTTACCATGAGGCTTACATATAGCAACTTAAAATAGTCTACTTTAAGTTGATAACATCTTAAGTTTGATCCCATTGTATGCTCAACATTATTATTCTCCTTCCCCCAATGTTTTATGTTTTACCTCTTTTTTAAATGTACCCCTTAACTAATTGCTGTAATCAATACTTATTTTTACTGCTTTTGTTATTTAACCTTCATACTAGCTTTATGAGTGATTAAAGTGGCTTAAGTGGGTATTTTTCTGAAAGGGACCTCAAGGATATAGTCACAGGTGTGTGTGTGTGTGTGTGTGTGTGTGTGTGTGTGTATCTAGGTTTGGACATACAGACGTTAGCCCAGATAGGTATAAGCAGCATTATTTCACCTTGAAGAATGGTGTTCATAGAAAGAGGGTGAGGAGTACCTTCATTTTTCCTGTGTCCAGGCAGGCAATGACCAGCCTCATGTGGATGTTGCCCAGACCCCCGGGTCTGGACTTGGCTGTGGGAAGGGCAGTGGGAGAAATGACACGGGAGAAAGCCTTATGCAGCACCCAAACGGAATTTCCTCCCCTGCTAGAAGTTAGATCCAATTCACACCCTCGCGCAGCTTGAAGGCTGGCGTTGGCTGTGTTTGGTAACATCACAGCAAACGGCTGCTTCGTCTCTATTTTGGTTCTTGCCACTGCAGCTTCTCTCTGCACCTTTCAAGAAGTGTTCCTTCCTACTGGAAGGCTGGGGCGCCAAGCTCCCCCAGCTCCTTCCCATTTTGGTAAATTAAGGAACAAATGGTGCCAAATTGTCCTCGTCTCTTTCACAAGATTATTCGTAACCAGCTTATTTTCTTTCCGTCTATTGAGCGAACGCATTAAAACTAAAATTAAATCATTACCCGAAGCACAGACTACGATCCCTTTCATAATTACATCCTCTTAATTGGCATCTGAGGGCCTAGCTCATCTGAATGCTTGCTGGAAAATGTCTCAGACACGTTTAAAAATTTTTTTTTTTAGGTTTAAAGGTCAACAAGAATATCTTACCTTAATTTGACAAGTGTATAAGAAAGCCGGTAAGACCGGTTTATGTTCAGGTAATGCACAAAGAAATCTATAAATCAAGCTGGACGAATATTAGATGATGCCATATCGGAACCATCTGCCTTCCTTCTCAGAAGAATCGATACCGCAAAGAAAGCGCCGAAGATGTAGTGATTTATGCCCTTGTGTCAGGGGAGAAATATTGGCCATTTTTAGAGTCACTTCATATCATCCTAAAACAACGGGGCCTGAGGGAAAGAATGAGAGTGACCATAACCCCCCACATGCCGAGGAGCAAATCTGCTGCTTGGTATTTGATTATCTCTGCTTGACAAAGGGTGAGTCTGAGGTCCCTTCCTGCCCATGACTCTGGCCCCTCTGCTGTTGTGTGTGGGAAGGCTGCCATGAACGCTGAGATGGCGCAGGAGGGAATTAACTGAATTGCATCTGAGTGATTGTTGCCAGGGGATGGAGGCTTAGAGCTCGGGGACCCTGGATTTTCCATGCTAGCACGCTGCTTAAAACCCTGCCATCCTTTTGAGAGCCTTCCTTGGCCTCCTTCATCACCGGCCCGGGAGGACCAGGAACTCCACCCCTCTGTTTAATGTTGCATGTTGGGGCTTGGTCCCCACTACGACGTCTGCGAGGGGGCACAGGTGCTGTAGCTCTCCGTGGTGGGAAGAAAAGTCTCTGAGCAATTAGGGCTTGGAAAAACAAGTGACGTTGTCTTAACCACCTTCCCCGGAGGTGGTGGTCGACAGCAGGACTCCTCCAGGGAGACAGAGGAAGAGGAACAGGTCAGGTGAGCCTCTGGCAGGTGTATCCATCTCTGGGGAAGAAAAGGAGGATTTATAAGGCTTGAAAAAGAACACCTCGTAATTGGAGACATCTTCTTGTGCGAGGGGCGGTTCAAAGCATAAAATTATATTCTCATACTCCCCACTAACAGGAAGCAAAGCTTTCTGCAACTTCCCTCGTGTGGGGTTTCTGCAGAATCTCCAGGGAAAGAGATCTGGCGGTTTCGCTCAATGACACCTGTGGGAGGTACGTTGTAGACTGCCACTGTGTGTTTGTGTCACCATACGTCCTATGGTTCCCGCTCCATGTCACGAACATCAGAAGTGGTTCATGTTTGACGGTGAGGATGGGCTCTGAGGGAGAGTTTGATTTCTCTGTTTACTACAGAGCAGCACAAAAAAGGGACCGGGAGCCTCTTACACCTCCGGTTTTATCCTTTCCGAGAGGCGAAGTTGGTCCTAACACTGCAAGCTGGAAATCAAAGTGGGATCATTTCCATCGCCACAGGTGCCAGTGCACAGTGCTCATGACTTTTTTTTTTTAATTAATTTATTTATTTGACAGACAGAAATCAGAAGTAGGCAGAGAGGCAGGCAGAGAGGCAGGCAGAGAGAGAGGAGGAAGCAGTCTCCCCGCTGAGCAGAGAGTCCGATGCGGGGCTCGATCCCAGGACCCTGGGATCATGACCTGAGCCAAAGGCAGAGGCTTTAACCCACTGAGCCACCCAGGCGCCCCAGTGCTCATGACTTTTGTGCGAAACAAACCCACAGACACATCCTGCTTCTTAGAGCCTGGGCATGGCTGGATGCCTGGCCTGCCCCCCAGCCCTCTGGGCTGCGGGCCGTGGAGGTCACATTGCAGTGTGCAGACCAAAATCAAGCATCAGGACTCCTGATTTTGCTTTTTTCCCCTCGAGGCTTAGATCAAGGGCATTTTATATCTATTGCAAAGATGGGGCACACCTTCCTTGAGGTGCTCTGGGCAGGGATGCCAGACCGTCCTCATCCCTTAAATAGTGTTGGACCAAGATCACATGAAATTTATTCTAAAACCTGTGGGTTTCATTTTTGCCTGCAAAACATCCTTCTCTGCTTCACAGGAAAGAAACTCGAAGCGGAACACATCGTCAGGATCTGAAATGCTTGTCACCTGTGTGAGCAACCTCTTGGTAGCCTTAAGGACACAGACCTGCACCTCATTGGAAACTCCCGTGAAACATACACCGAGGGCCACCAGACCTTGCCTGGGAGAGAAAATGAGAAACCTTGGCGGAGTTCATTGCAAAGGCCAAACCAATGACCTAGGGAGGGCAGAAGGTTGAAAGTTTTGCCAAAAGTCAAATGTATTTTTTGGCTATTAGTTGTCATGAATGGATGACAAAAGACCATGTGTATGGGCACACTACCTGGGTAGAGGGGACCTGTGGCTAAAAGGTAAATTGGAGGAAATGCTGTTTTCCTGAGCCTTCAAGACCACTGGTAGAATTGGTTATTGTCTGAAGCGGAGTCAGATTTCTTCGAAGTAAATGAGCTTCATTGGAAAATAAATGAGCTTCATGGAAAACCATGATAGGTGTTCTTGCAATGCTAAACTCAAGACAAGGACTGTGTGTGTTTGTGTGAATATAGAGGAAAACCTCACAAATATTTTCAGAATATGCTCCATCATTCCTTGGCAAGCTTCAGCTTCTAACAATTTTGCCAATTTTTAAAGAAGACTTCAACCTTACTTGCAAAATAATTAATTATGTACACAAAGAAAAGGAAAAAAAAGAAACCAACCAAAAAAAAAACGCCCACCGAAACCCAAGGCCTCAAATGCCAGGATGTTTTCCTGGTTCTGCGATGATCTGACTGCCCATGAGCTCACAGCACATACCGAACTCTGGTCTGAACTGAAATTGCCAGCGTGAGTACATGGTGAGCGCATGGGCCGAAGATAGAAGGTACCATATTTTTAATCATCAGGAAAAAGACCAGCTACATTCAACTTTCAAAGTTGATCATCCTGACATGCTTGGCCTGCTCAGCAGACAAGACTGAAATAGTTTAGCAAACCCGGAATGTCCAAATAAATACCAACCCCTTTGTTGGTTGTGACGCGCACCAGGGGAGGTAGCCCAAGGCCGGTGCCAGGGGCTGAGGCGCTTGTGCTGGGAGAGGCTGCGTGTTTTTCCTTCTTGACAAAGTGCTCAAGGGCCAGTTTCATGGAAGCCCTTCCAAGAAGGTCACCGTTCTCGGTGGGGCTGCTGTAGCCTGAACTCCTGAGATATTCCCTGGAGAGCCCCATTAGGGTCCTCCATGGCTCCTGTTTCTTGGTGACCTTCAGGCTATGCTAGGTGATGTCTAAGGGCAGGTCGTTGCTCCAGCTGCGGGTTGACAGACTTGTGTGGGAGAGAAGCACCTTGAGGAGCTCTGGTCATTTTCCCAAAGTAGTCACTAATATGATGGAGCCGTCCCTGTGCACCAGGTACTGCCCCTTAATGCTCAGCTTGTCCTTAGGACAACTTGTGGGGTAGCCATTGTTACCCCCATACTGCAGGCAGGGAAACCGAGGCACTGAGAGCTGAATCAGCTTGCCCAGAGTGACATGGTCAGTGCCTGATGGAGCCAGGATTTGGACCCAGGCCACCTGGCTTCTTCCCAGTCCTCACTGAATGTCTGTATCCCATGTCCATTCCACCCACAAGTACCAAGCCGCTGACTTTTCTGCACTTCTGGCTCTGGAAACGAGTGACTTATAGGGGCTCCTGGGTGGTTCAGATGGTTGAGCTTCTGCCTTCAGCTCAGATCATGATCCCAGGGTCCTGGGATTGAGCCCCATATTGGGCTCCCAGCTCAGCTGGCATCTGCTTCTCCTTCTCCCTCTGCCTCTTCCCCTCCTTGTGCTCTCTGTGTCTCTGTCTCTGTCTCTCTCAGATGAATAAATCAGATGAATAAATAAAATCTTAAAAAAAAAAAAGAGAGAGAGAAAGACTTACAGATTTTTCAGGATCCAGAATCCTCATGTCAGAAAATCTCATGGCCAACAAGTAGACTGAAGACACATACTGCTATCAGAGCGTCAGAGTAAAAACATGTAATTTTCAACGTCAAAATAAAGTCCTCTTGTTAAAGTGCCAATTCTCATAAGAATGACAGACCTGCATGTTCGCATTACAGCCGAAATCTTTCTCCCAGACTACTTTCTTCCCTGGCCTTCCTGCTTCTGCCCTTGCCTGCTTATGTGGCCAGTCTGGTTCTATTCCAATCCAAGCCAGATAATGCCCTTATGTTACTTAGACTAAAAGTCAACTTCTTTTCAATGGCTAACCCAACTGGCCCCCCCTTATTTCTCTGACTGTGTCTCCTTTCCCTCTTCTTTATGTTCACCCCTTTGTAGACAAACTGGGTGTCAGGAACACTCCCACCCTAGGGCCTTTGCACAGGCTGTTCCCTAGATATCCACATGGTTCAAATACCACCTTCTTGGTGGAATAGCCTCCTTCCCCATGAGAACATATTGACCTATTTGGGGGTATTACCTTGTGTCAGTGGCTCAAAGTAGGTGTCCTTGGGCAGATGCGTCTGTAACAGGGGAGCTGCAGAGGATGGAGGGGAATAAAAAAGGTGAGGCAGGGGCACTGACCATCAGAGCAGCTTGGCTTAGAGGGTGAACAAAAGGAAGAGCGCCCAAGCTGACTTGCAGAACTGACTGTCAAAGCTAACTGGGTTCAGACAAGAAACAAGACAGGTCAGCTAAGATCATGACTGCCTGGGACCAACTTCTGAGAGCAGGGAGCCTGGGGGCAGGTGTCTGATGACCCTTGGTGGAAGGGCTTGCGTCCCCTCTGGGAGAGGAGAGCTGGAAAGAAGAATGCTGTTTCCTGAGCCACTGGGAAGGTCAAGACCAGAATGGGAAAGCGTCAGGTTTAGGAATCTGGCCAAAGACATCAGATGGAGGACTCCTCTGGGTCAGGATTGTCTTGAGCGGGACAGAACTCAGAGGTTGGCTCAGTGACATCCTGTGGCGCCATCAGATCCCCAAATCCTCAAAAGGAAAGCCAGTTTCTGGATTTATTTTTAATCATATTCAGCTTATGTCTGTGATACTGAAGGAGTGAGCATCTCAGCTGCAGAAGGACTCTGGCTCAGGCCAGGGCCCGTGGTCTACGAGTGAGGTGAGCTTGTCCAGGCTCTCAGTGGGGCCAGCACATCTCATCCCCGCACACCCGGGCAGCTTCGGTGCCCCTGATGAGCACTACTCCTTGAGGGAAGTGCCATTGATCAGGCCAGACGGGAAAACAAGTGGCCAGGACTAGGATGAGTGAATATTCATTTGGAAATGTCAATGCACAAGGGGAGATTATGCCTGCGGTGACATGCCTGGCAGGATCGATTCAGGAACTGAGGTGACTCAGATGTCTCCAGGGGCTGAGGGCTTGGGCCGGGCATCCTGGGGAGCATAGGGGTGGGGGGAAGGGGCCTGAGAATGAGAATGAGCAGTGAGCTCAGACATTTCCTGGCTGTCCTGACCCTCCTCATAGTTCATGAGATGCTGATTGGAGCTGGGGCTGCCTGTGTTTATGGGGTGCAGTGAATATCCTGTCCGGGCCTTTGTGTTCAGCCCCAGCCCCCCACCCCCGCCGCACAACAGCCACCAGGCCTGGGGACGTCTGTATGCATGGCTAGGGGTTGAAAGATTCAGGACACATAGTTGTTGGGGAAGAGGGGGGTCTGCTGAGCCTGCCTCAGTCTAAAGGTCCACCTCCCTCCTGGGCACACTAAGGGCCTGGGGCCAGGGGAAGCTGTGAAGTTTGGGACCAGGCTCCTGTCTCCTCACCTTGCGGTGGGTGGGTGCATGTTTGGATTCATCTGCTTCTCCCTGGCAGCCTGTCCCCGGCTGGAAGCCTCCTAAGCAGAGGTAAGAGGTCATTGCAGCTAGCCCGGGAACCCAGGACCCCTGCCAGCTCTTTCCTTGCCAGGTGCACTGTCACCTGGGGGGAAGGGTCTGCCTCTCCCCCAACCCAGCCCCAATTAACCATCTGCGGGAGCTGCTCTCGGCATGGGGGAGGGCCGCGGTCCCACTTCTCTGTGCAGGCTGCTCAGCTAATGAGGGGCTTTGTGAAATTTTTAATTATGGCTTCCATGCCTGGCTTAATTATTTGCATATGGCTTTTACAAGTGAGAAGAGGACGCCTGCGTGCTGCGTTTCTCCTCAGCCCCACGTTTGACTTTAATTAAAGGCAGAACCTGAGGTCTTTCTATCACTAATGATCGTGGAAAATTAGCTTCTAATTCCCAGGGGTCGCCAGAGTGATGCACCCTGGGGCGGAGAGGGGACAGAGGGGGAAGTGGAGCAGGAGGCACCGATGGCAGATGGCCCTGCTGGGCTGCCACTTCAGAGCCCCGCTCCAGCCCACCCGCCCTCCAGGCCCCCGTGGGAAAGGGGGCCTTGCTCGCCTCTGCCAGGAAGGAGGGCTGACCCCAGGCAGCAGCTGGTGGGGGAAGCGCCTCTGAGCTGGGGGTGACGGTCATTGGTCATCGTCCCGGTGGCCGCAGGGCAAAGGGATGGGAACTTCTGAAATGCCCACGTGTGTACGCACGTGTGTGGACACACGTTCCCCCCACACCCGTCCTCGCCCAGACACACAGACACAAGCCCTCACCCTCTCCATTCACAGGATGGAGTCACAGACACGCATGTGCTCACACACACAGTCCCAGGTGAGCCGAGGGCCCTCACGGAGGCTGGCGTCTTTGTGGGAGCCAGCAGGCTAGTGCTGTGCTGGGAGGGGCAGGCCAACAGACTGGTCTCACGGAGGGCTTCCGAGAGGGACGGAGTGGCCCTGCGCCCCTGCCCACTAACAGACCAGGTGTGTGCCGGCCCGGGTCCACTGTGTGGCTCCCTCTGTCACGGGCGGAGTGGTTAATCCTGGGACGGATGCAGGGAGTGGCAGACAGCACTTCTTGGACCTTGACCTGAAATGTGCCTCTATCACTTCACCACAGCGTGGCCTTGGGCAAGTTACTCAGCCTCTCTGAGCCTGTTTCCTCATCCTAGTCCTAGTTTTTCACGCATCTTTTGTACCTAGGGGACTCAGTAGCCCACTCTGTGTCATGCCTTCCCCTTTTCTTCTGGTCTTTGAGTTTGGAGGTGCTGACCTCACTCCCGGCTCCAAGAAGGGCAGTTTCATCCCACTGGTCCCAGGCCTGTGCCCACCAGCATGAGGTATGGCCCCCAACCCTAGGCACTGGGTCGGGGTGGCGGGCTTCAGCTCAGGGTCCAGGAGCTTGGCTCCACAGTTAGGGACCAGGGCTCCCCCTCTCCTGCTGGATGGAGCGAGGATGCCCCTAGGCATCCTGTGGCCGCAGCCATCAAACAACCATGCAGAAGCCATCTGAGGATAAAACGTGCCTGAGGACAGAGGAGTGGAGCCTCGGGAAGGATCCGGGTCCTGATGACTCTGTGGAACTACGGGATTCCCAGTGGGGTAGGGTTTCTGTTACTTAACCTCCCAGCACATCCTACTTGTCACAAGCCTTGTGTCAAATGCTGGCCCGACACTGTCTGCACACAGTTGATGACAACCACTGAGGCAGGCAGGAGCTGGGCTACTGTGACAGCATACCACAGACGAGAGGGTTTCAAAAGCCGAAATGTGTTGCCTCTGAGTCCCAGAGGCTGGAAGTCTGAGCTCAAGGTGTCAGCAAGGTTGGCCCCTTCTGAGGGTGGTAAAGGGAGATCTGTGCCAGGCCTCTCCGCTAGATTCTGGGGAGGGGTTGCTGGTAATCTTTGGCAATCTTTGGCTTGTAGATCTCTGCCTTTATCCTCATGTGGCATTCTCGCTGCATGCGTGTCTGTCCAGATTTCCCCCTTTTATAACAACCCTGGTCATATTAGGTTAGAGGCTCAGCCTACTCCAACATGACCCCTCCTCTTAGCTCGTTACCTCTGTGATGACCCTCTTCCCAAATGAGGTCATAGTCTGAGGTATGAGGGATTAGGACTCCAACATGGGAATTTGGCAGGGGCGACACAGTTCAATCCATGACTGGTGCATAGGAGCATGACTGTGTGTGCGTGTGTGCACGTGCGTGTGTGTGTGTATCACTGCTGGGTGGACTGCCACCGCAGTGACTGTCCTCCATGCCGGAAGCCTGTGTTTCTGTGTGAGCGCCATCCAGTTACAGAGCTGTAGGGTGCGGCTCCAGACCTGTGAGGCAGTGGCCTCTCTCCACACCAGCTGACTCACAGGCTTTTTCTCCTCTCAGCTGCTTTTGCACAAAATTCCTTGAATCCTTTTTATTCAGAGGTCAGGTGCCTTTCCCCAGTCTGGGTGATGCTCTTCATGGCCGCAGTGGCAATGGGTGGACCCCCCCCAGCCAAATCCAGTTTGGACATGAATTTTGATCGGCTCAGGTAGGTTTGAAAAATGTGTGTTGTTTGCCAATTTGAGAATCAGGAAATTTCACATTAAAAATCCAGGTTTCCAGGGTGCCTGGGTAGCTCAGTCCGTTAAACGTCGGACTCTTGGGCGCCTGGGTGGCTCAGTGGGTTAAGCCGCTGCCTTCGGCTCAGGTCATGATCCCAGGGTCCTGGGATCGAGTCCCACATCCGGCTCTCTGCTCAGCAGGGAGCCTGCTTCCCTTCCTCTCTCTCTGCCTGCCTCTCTGCCTACTTGTGATCTCTGTCTGTCAAATAAATAAATAAAATTAAAAAAAAAAAATTAAAAAAAAAAAAAAAAACGTCGGACTCTTGATTTTGGCTCAGGTCACAATCTCAGGGTCACGGCATCAAGCCTTGTGTTGGGTTCTCACTGCTCAGCAGAGAGTCTGCTTGAGATTCTCTCCCTCTCCCTCGGCCCCTCCCCTCCCTTAAATAAATAAGTAAGAAATCTTTTTTAAAAATCCACGTTTCCAATTTGGAAGATCTGAAGGTCTGGATCTGCCACCAAGGGTCATTGGCTATGTCATTCTGATAATAATTTCCATTATGAAAATGCCATATAGTTAGTATAGGAAATGGACTGCTTCTGACAGGTGTGTTCACTGTAGACTGATGATTGGCCACTCTGGATCTCATCATGAAAATGTGTATTTCTGGGGCGCCTGGGTGGCTCAGTGGGTTAAGCCGCTGCCTTCGGCTCAGGTCATTATCCCAGGTCCTGGGTTCAAGCCCCGCATCGGGCTTTCTGCTCAGCAGGGAGCCTGCTTCCCCTCTCTCTCTGCCTGCCTCTCTGCCTGCTTGTGATTTCTCTCTGTCAAAATAAATAAACAAAATCTTTAAAAAAAAAAAAAAAAAAAAGAAAATGTGTATTTCTACCTGTGTCTTTCTCCTTGCAACAACCATGCAGGAAATTAGGGCTTAAGTGCCCTTTCATATGACATGGTGACACAAGGGCATGCATGGGACCTGCATGGGTGCCGTTCTGCTGTGGGGTGCTCCCAGTCCGCTGAGTGCTGCCTACATCCTTGGCCCAGCAAACATGCCATAGAATACCATGTCCAGGGATTGTAAATACTTAGCACCTTTTCTGTCTGTGTCCTCGAGGCCAAGATATAAGAACTCAGGGACATGGGACAGCAGAAAATAGGCTGAAAATTCAGGGGGAGATAAACCAGACCCCTTGTGTTGTTCAAGGTAAGCAATGAAGTCAGCAAAGCTGTTTGGAGACCAGAACAAGACCACCCATGAAAGAGAATGTGCCCTGCAGGGAGAGGACTGGGACCCAGTGGCCCATCCCACCCATCCTGAGCCTCTTCCCACTAGCCAGGCATAGCAGGGAAGAGCCCAGAGTTCTTTCCTCTACATTAGTCTCTCACCTGTGTTAGAACAAAGCCCAGGGGCTCTAGGAACACACAGGAAGGTGCCTCACTTGACCTGGGACCTTCAGGGAATGGTGAGAAATGAGACTAAAGGCAGGAGAGGTACAGACGCTGGATACTCAGCGAGCCTTGCGGGATATGCTAAGACATTCAAACTTGAACCACTGGGCAACTGGGGGCCCTCAGACTCTTTTGCAAAAAAGAGGGATACCAACTGTCCTTTGGGGACCAAAGTGGAGGTAGGGAGCTGTCCAGGTGCTGAATCAGCCTCACTGAGGGGCTGGAAAAAAAGAGATGGACAGGAAACACACAGGAGGCTGAGTCCACAGTTGGAATGTGGGGAGAGGTGGAAGGAGGGTTAGGGTGACCCCAAATTTCTGGCTTCCCAACACCTTGTGGTGAAAGAGGGGGCAGGCATTGGAGGGTCAGTGAGGTACTTAAAGCACAGGATGTCTGCTGGAGGGAGACATGAGGCAGAGCCTCATGGAGAAGACAGGCTCCTGTCTTATGCATAGCTACTCCTTAGAACTTCCAGGTTACTCACATTCTGGTCCCCTCCTGGTAGCCTGAGGGAGACCCAATTCTCCATAACCAGGATAGGGCCAACAGAGGTGATTGCTCAGGTTGGAAAATACCAGCTGTTCTGAGGAGGGCTCCAGGGAAAATCATGCTGGACTAGAGAAGATTAAGGATGTGATGGTTAACCATGGAGCCATCTTAAAGGGGCCAACCTGCTCCCACAGGGGATGTCCGTGCATGTGCACTGTGCAGACACACAGGGCACACCTGCTAGACTCCGCATGACCTCAACCCAAAGGACTGAGCTGGTCCTGCTATGCAAGTATCCCTTCCCCTTCTCCCTCCTCTTCCTAGCTCTCTCTTTGCTTGCCACACATTGCCCGAGCACCTACTCTGTGCCAGGCATTCTTGGCAGCTGGAAACACAAAGGCAAGTCCTCTGGGGGCTCCCTATGCCAGCCACAAGGAGAGGGATTCCCTGAAAGAAAGCCAAACCTCCTTACCATTCTCTCTTCTTCTGGAGTCTATGGATTGCTGTTTGCAGCTTGAAGGCAGCTGCACCCTGCCAGGGGCCAGGGCATTCTAGGTTTACTCATACACTCCTTTCTGTCCATATTATATCCCAACTTTCAATTTTGAGAAGTAAATATGCAATTTTTTCCTCCCTGTAATTTTCCCTGCTGTGGCTGTGGATGTCAGAGCAGCTGGAAAATGTGAAAAGCTCAGTGCTTTCTAAAAGTAAAAAGGAGGCTATGCGGCATCATACATCGTCTGCTGCTCTTGGCAAGACCCAATGGCTTTGCTGGGGGTGGGGGGGAGATGCTCTTCAGGCTGTACTGTCAGGGGAACTTTTAACCCAGAAAATCCATGCCCCCGCCTTCCATTAGCAATGAGATAATCGCCAAGAACTAAGCATGTGTGTGCGCACATGTGTGCATGTTGCAGAGATGTCTGCCGAGGTGAGGTAAGGATATCTGCTTACGCAGTTAGACTTTCTGTGTGTTCCTCTGGAGATTTTCAGCCTTTCATGTCTCAGTAGCTGAAGGTCAGGACAGTCTGATCTACGCTTTTGTTTGGAAGAAGCAGTGAATGGGGTGTGGAGAGGCAAGATTTGAGTCAGGCAGATCTGATATGGCTTATGTAGACATAACCTTGGCCATGTTTAGTCTCTCTGGGTCCTAATTTCACCATCATAAAATGGTGGTAGACTTGGAGATGTGCTATCCAGATCCCCCTCCAGGAAGGACTCACTGACTGCCCACAGGACGTGTGGTCAGCAGCCACCTCCCAGCTGTCAACTCCTTCAGGATCTACTGTGGTTGCAGCAAACTGTCCTCTCTGGGGTCGTGCCTTTCCCTGGGCATGCCACATCCAGTTACTGAGCAGAGTGATGCATGAAGGTGCAGCCATTTCTGCCCAATGTGGGACACTCCCACGGGCCACACCTACTTCAGCCCTCCCTACCCAGGCTGGGTTGGACCAGCATCCCTGTCTAACCTCTTCTGCTTGCTTTGGCCTCCTCCCTTTTCCCTTCACAGGTTTTGATCCTTAATAAAAGTTTTGCACCCTAGACTCCATCCCCACATCTCCTTATAGAGAACCAATCCTGTATTCAATAGAGATAATGATTTTACTTCACGAGGTTATTGTTCAAAAGCTAAATGGGATGTTTATATAGTATCCCGCATGCTACCTGGAAGGTTAACAAAGCATGATATACATCTATGCCTTCTCCTTACCCTAAAAACTATGACACTAAATCCCATCCAGGCCTTGAGCCTGTGCTGTGTAATATTGGCTTGGAGAATGTGGCCCTGAAAGTCTGTGCTGCCTGCTAAGTTCGAGGGCCGGGCAGAGGACTCGGGAGCCAGTCTTGTCCCTGTGAAGTTCATTATCCATGGATCACATCAGCCCTCTTTGAGGTTCCTCCCTGAAAAAGAAATTGAGCATGCAAATGCTCTTTTATCATAATCACCATGTATCCACAGGGTAATTCATAAAAGAGCTGGAAATATATTGAAATTCAATATTGTTTGAGTCCAAATCAATATTAATAATTGTTTGCATTTTTAAAGTGCAATTTGCAATTGAAAAATGCACAAAGATCAACCAGTAGTTGCTAACACATCAAATTTTCCTATTAAAGGCATAGTCCCTTAACTTTAAAATGTTTCTTATACAACAAAGGATGGCGCTGATCCATGAAAATGGTTCTCTATTATTTACATGCACAACATTAGAATTTGCTTCCATTATGCACGAATGGAAAGGCCAGTTACTTTTAAGTTCTTGATTTTTAAGAAATAAAACAGTTCATTTTGAGATAATTTTAGATGCACATAACAGTTGTAAGAAATAATACAGAGTAATCTCAATGTGCCCTTTTTCCTGTTTCCCCTGTACATCTTGTGATAGTATAGTATAATATCACAATGAGGGTATTGACACTGATACAGTCAAGATGAAGGACATCTCAGTCACCACGAGGATCCCTCGTGTTGCCCTTTTAAATTCTTTAAAAATTGAAGATATTTATTTATTTATTTGAGAGAAAGAAAGCACGTGAGTGGGAAGGAGGGGCAGAGAGAGAATCTCAAGCAGACTCCCTGCTGAGCAGGGAGCCTGACATGGGGCTCAGTCCCATGAACCATGAGATCAAGACCTGAGGTGAAACCGGGAGTCAGAGGCTTACCTGGCTGAGCCACCGAAGTGCCTCCTCCCCCTAATTAAAGATTTTTAGATGACAAAGGTGACTGTGGATACAGCGGAATCCCCGTCATTAGCCTTGTTTGGATTTCTGCCTTGAAATGAATTCTATCCCTAAATTGAGGCATGACTCAGTGCGGCTCAGTGTAGATGTTGAGACAGAGAGCAGTGGTCATGTAGGGAGGGAGTGACCTCAAGTGGGACTCGTCTCACCCAGACAGGCCTCAGAGAAACAAGGCTTAGTGGCTCAGAAAGAATCTGAGAACACAATTTCAAGTTTAACACTTGGATTAGAGTGCTTTGCTCCCTCCACAATGACAGAGTTGTCTTGAAGGGAAAGAGCTTGGCAGCTTTGGTCCATGGAGGCCAGCAGTGATCCAGATTTGTGGCAAGGGATGGGTGGCAGGTGTGCATAAGAGATGTCTTGGCTGAAAGTCCTCCTGCTCTGCCTGATTGTGGCCTTGTGCAAATGAAATTCACAAAAACACCCTTCTCTCTGGACATTTGTCTCACACCAGAGCCGCAAGGAACTTGGGAATTCATCTTCAATGGATATTTTGGATGCAGGCTGGTTCTGAGATTAGGAAATCAACTCGTGAGGGTCCCACAGCTTGGGGGGACAGCCAGGCCTAGAACCTGGGCTCCCCACTCTGAGCCTGGTATCCATCTTGTGACATCTGACTACTTTGTTCAGGCTGCCTGGTCCACAAACGCAGCTCCCCTGTGTCCTGGTCATGCTTCACATGGGCATGAAGTTGACCCCTCTCTGGTGCTCAGCTCCTGGGCCCACAGGCAATCATCAGTGCAGTGAGGGAAACTAACAGATAGAGGGTGGTTTCTGCTCAGTTTCAACCTTTAGTTTGCTTTTGTTGATTTTTTTTTTTTTACTGTGGTAAATATATATAATATTAAATTTACTGGTTTTTTAAAGTTTTTGTTTATTCATTTATCTGCACACTCAATGTGGGGCTTGAACTCAAGACTCCAAGATCAAGAGTCACATGAACTTTTGGCTGAGCCAGCCCTGCACCCCTAAGATATACTGTTTTAATCATTTTAAGTCCAGAGGCATTAAATACATTCAGATTGCTGTGCAACCGTCACCAACGTCCATCTCTAGAACCTCCTTCAACTTCCCCAGCTGAAACTCTGTGTCCATTAATCAACGACGCCCCCTCCCCTCTCCCCTGGTAACCATGATTCTACATCCTGCCCCTGAACTGGACTGCGTGGAGTCATACAGTGTTCGTCCCGCTGCGCCTGGCTAGTTTCACGTACCACAGTGTCCTCCGTGCTCACCCATGTTGTAGCGTGTGTTGTGTCTGTTGACTTACTCATGTGTTCATTTCTTTTCTTTTTCTTTTTCTTTTTTTAGAGGCTTTATTTATTTATTTGACAGAGAGAAAGAGAGAACACGAGCAGGGAAAGCAGCCTCATTTGTTTTGTTTTCAGATTGAACATGTAAGTGGAATCATACAGTGTTTGTCTTTCTTAGTCTGAATTATTTCACTTAACAGAATACCCTCTAGTTCCATCCCTATTGCAAATGGCAAGATCCCATTCTTTTTTATAGATGAATAACATTGCATTGTATGTGTGTGTGTGTGTGTGTGTGTGTGTGTGTGTGTGTATGTGCTTTTAGGTATGTGTGTATATATATACAATCTCTTTATCCACTCATCTATTGATGGACAGACACTTGGGTTACTTCCATATCTTGGCTATTGCAAAAAAAAAAAATGCTGTAGTGAACATAGGAGTGCATATTGTCTTTTTTTTTAAGATTTTATTTATTTATTTGACAGACAGAGATCACAAGTAGGCAGAGAGGCAAGCAGAGAGAGAGAGGAAGGGAAGCAGGCTCCCCACTGAGCAGAGAGCCTGATGTGGGGCTTCATCCCAGGACCCTGAGATCATGACCTGAGCTGAAGGCCGAGCCTTTAACCCATTGAGCCACCCAGGTGCCCCCATATTATCTTTTTGAATTAACTTGTTTTCATTTTCTTTGGGCAAATACCAAGAAGCAGAATTGCTAGGGTGTATAGTATTTCTATTTTTAATTTTTTGAGGAACTTCCATACTGTTTCAAATAGTAGCTGCCCCAATTTACATTCCCACCAACCATGCATTGAGGGTTCCTTTTTCTCCACCTCTTTGCCAGGGTTTGTTGTTTCTTGTGTTTTTTATTTTAGCCATTCTGACAGGTATGAGGTGGTATCTCACTGTGGTTTTGATTTGCATTTCCCCGCTGATTAGTGATGTTGGGCATCTTTTCATGTGTCTATTGGCCATCTGTATGTCTTCTTTGGAAAAATGTCTATACAGGTCTTCTGCCCATTTTTAAATGGGATTATTTGTGGGGTTTTGCATTGAGTTGAATGAGAGCTTTATATATTTTAGATATTAACCCCTGAGCAGATATCATTCGCAAAAATCTTCCCTCGTTCAGTAGGTTGCCTTTTCATTTTGTTGATGGTTTCCTTTGCTGTACAAAAGCTTTTTCATTTGCTATAGTCCTAATTGTTTGTTTTTGCATTTGTTTCCTTTGCCAGGGGAAACATATCTAGAAAAATATTGCTAAGGGGTGCCTAGGTGGCTCAGTTGGTTAAGCATCTGTCTTCTGCTCAGGTCATGGTGCCAGGGTCGTAGGACCGAGCCCCCACATCAGGTTCCCTGCTCAGTGGGGAATCTGCATCTCCCTCTCTCTCTGCCATCACCTTGCTCGTGCTCTCTTGCACTCTCTCTCTATCAAAGAAATAAATAAAATACTTAAAAGAAAAAAGATATTGCTCAGGCCAATGCCTGAGAATTTACTGCTTATGTTTTCTTTTAGGATTTTTATGGCTTTAGGCCTTACATTTAGGTTGTTAACCCATTTTGCATTTATTTTTGTGTATCGTGAAAGTGGTCCAGTTTCATTCTTTTGCATGTAGCTCTCCATTTGCCCCAACGCTATTTATTGAAGGGACTGTCTTTTTCCTGCTGTTTATTTTTGCCTTTTTTTGTTGAAGATTAATTGACTATATCATTGTAAATTTATTTCTGGGCTCTCTATTTTGTTCTGTTGATCTATGTGTCTGTGTGCCAGAACCATCCTGTTTTGATTACTATAGCTTTGTAGTATAGTTTGAAATCTGGGATTGTGATACTTCCTGCGTTGTTCTTAAGGTGCTTGGGCTGTTTGGGGTCTTTTGTGGTTCCATATAAATTTTAGGATTATTTTTTGCAGTTCTGTGAAAATAATATTTGCATTTTGAGAAGGATTGCACTGCATCTGTAGATTGCTTTGGGTCATATGGACATTTTAACTATTTTAATTCTTCCAATCCATAACCATGGTGTATCTTCCTATTAATCATTGTCAGTTTCTTTCATCAATGTTTTACAGTTTTCAGAATATAAGTCTTTACCTCCTTGGCTGAATCTATTTGTAGATATCCTGTTCTTTTTGATACAATTATAAATGGGATTGTTTTCTTAATTTCATTTCTGTGAGTTACTTGTGAGTTACTAGTGTGTAGAAATGCAACATTTCTGTATCTTGATTTCATATCCTATAACTGCACTGAATTCCTTTATTAGATCTAATAGTGCTCTTGGAACGTGCTCTTGGAGACCCGGACGCAGAGGCCCGTCATCTGGTGGATGAGGCTAAAAATCTTGTTAGTGTCATTTTTGACATTAGCAAGATGAATCGGTGATCCTGAATTCAATTGCCTTATGCACACTTTTCACAGTGACTAGCCAAGGGGAGTGGGGTAGTGGGGTTTATTTCTGCTCTTAACTACACTGCGTCTTTAATGGTTGAAGCCAGCGTAGGATATAGATATCACCACTAGTGGTAGTGACAGTCGTTCACACTTCAGTTAAGCCAGTGACTGCACTCATTGACTTCATGGGTAATTGCTAGTTGGTAGATAAAGCCCTCTAGGTGATTAACAGTCTTGATAAAAGCGACCTAGTGATGGTTCTTCACGTTAGAAGTCCTTGCTGGTTGGACAGTCTCTGTGACAGGTTGCATTGAATGATGTCTTCCTTGTAAATGGTGAGCCCACCAGCGAGGATTACTGATGCAGACAGTTGATGGGGTTGTTTCTGTATATTATGTTTATGTACAGAACTTTGTAAAAAAGAAACTGTATATATTAAAAAACAACGCAAAAAAAACCAACAACAACAAAAAAGTTTTTTGGTAGAATCTTTAGGGTTATATATGTATACTTCTCTATATAGTATTGTCTACATATCATTTGCTAATAGTGACATTTTGCTTCTTCCTCAACAATTTGGAAGCTTTTTATTTCTTTTTCTTGTCTGATTGCTATGGCTTGGACTTCCAATACTATGTTGAATAAAAGTGGTGAGAAGAGTCTCTTTGTCTAATTCCTAGTTTCAGAGGAAAAGCTTTTGGCATTTCATCATTGAGTATGATGTTAACTGTGGGTTTGTCATATATGACCTTTATTATGTTGAGGTATGTTCTCTCTATGTGTATAGAGAGTATAGTAAACACTCTGTTGAGAGTTTATCATGAGCGAATGCTGAATTTTGTCAAATGCTTTTTCTGCGTCTACTGAGATGATCATATGACTTTATCTTTCATTTGGTGTATGTTGTGTATTTGTATTGTTTTGTGAGTGCTGAACAACTATCCTGCATCCCTGGAATAAATCTCACTTGATATGCTGAATGATGCTTGTCATGCAGTTTCAAATTCAGTTGCTAATATTTTGTTTGGGGAGTTTTGCATCTGTGTTCATCAGGGATATCGGTCTGTTATTTTGTTTTTTTGTCATGGCTATGTCTGGCTTGGGTATCAGGGTAATGTCCTTATAGAATTAATTTGGAAACAATTCTTCCTCTTCTATTTTTGGGAATAGTTTGAGAAGGATAGGTATTACCTCTTCCTTAATTGTTTGGTAAAAATTCACCTGTAAAGCCATCTGGTTCTGGACTTTTGCTTGTTGGGAGTTTTTTGATTACTCATTTAATTTCACTACTAGTAATTAGTTCAAATTTCATATTTCTTCCTGATTCAGTTATGAAAGATTGGATGTGTCTAACAGTCTATCCATCTGTTCTAAGTTGTCCAATTTGTTGACTTTTTTTTTTTTTAGTAGTCCCTTATAATCCTTCGTATTTCTGTGCTCTTGGTTGTAACTTCTCTTTTGTTTCTGATTTTACTTATGTTAGTCCTCTCTTTTTCTTGATGAAAAAGTTAAATGTTTATTAATTCTATCTTTTCAAAGAAACAGCTAATCGTTTCATTGATCTTCTCTATGGTTTGTTTGTTTGTTCATTGGTCCCTATTTCACTTATTACTGCTCTGTCTTTATTTCCTTCCTTCTACCAACCTTGTGCTTTGTTTGTTCTTTTTCTAGCTCCTTTAGGTGTAAGGTTAGATTGTTTGAGATTCTTCTTGCTTTTCGAGGTAGGCCCATATCATTATAAGCTTCCCTCTTTTTTTTTTTTTTTAGAGATTTTATTTATTTCACAGACAGAGATCACAATTAGGCAGAGAAAGAGGAAGGGAAGCAGGCTCCCTGCTGAGCAGAGAGCCCAATACAGGGCTCAATCCCAGGATGCTGGGATCATGACGTGAGCTGAAGGCAGAGGCTTTAACCCACTGAGCCACCCAGGCACCCCATAAACATCCCTCTTAGAACTGCTTTTGGTGTTGTCCCAGAGATTTTGAACCATTCTGTTTTCACTTTCCTTTGTCTCCATGTATTTTTTTGTTTCCTCTTTGATTTCCTCTTTGATCTACCAGTTACTTAGTAATGTGTTGCTTAGCTTCTACACATCTGTGTTTTTTCCAGTTTTTTCTTATAACTGATTTCTCGTTTTACACCATTGTAGTTGGAAAAGATGCTTGGTATGATTTCAATCACAAATTTATTGAGACTTGTTTTGTGGCCTAACATATGATCTATCCTGGAAAATGTTTTATGTGCACTTGAAAAGAATGTATATTCTGCTGTTTTTAGATGAAATGTTCTGTATATATCTGTTAAGCCCATCTGGTGTAATGTGTCATTCAAAACTGCTGCTTCTTTATTGATTTTCTGTCTAGATGATCTATCCATTGATGTCAATGGGGTGTTAAAATCCCCTACTATTATTGGAGTACTCTCAATTTCTCTCTTTATGTCTGTTAATATTTGCTTTATATACTTAGATGCTCCTATGTTACTTGCACAGATATTTGCAATTATATCCTCTTGTTGGAGTGATCCTTTTATCATTATACAGTGTCCTTCTTATTCCTCTTGCTACGGTCTTTGTTTTAAAGTCTATTTGGTGTGATTGCTTGCTATCCTCACTTTTTTTTTTCTTCCACTTGCATGGATTATCTTTTTTTCATCCCCTCAGTTTCAGTCTTTATGTGTCTTAGATCCGAATGAGTCTCTTGTGGGAGGCATATAGCTGGGTTAGTTTTTCTGTATTTTTAGTCACCCTGTGTCTTTTGATTGCAGCATTTACCCCAGTTACATTTAAAGTAATTATTGAAAAGCATGTATTTGTTGTCATTTGTGAATTATGTTTGTGATTGTTTTTGTAGTTCTCTGTTCATTTCTTCTTCTCTTTCTCTCTTCTCTTGTGTTTAATGTCTTTTAGTGCTATACTTGGGATCCTTTCTCTTTATTTTTTGTGTATCTATGATAGGTTTTTGGTTTCTGGTTACTATGAGGTTCATATGTAACTTCCTATGTATATAGCAGTTTATATTAAGTTAATTGTCATTTAGGTTTGAACACATTTTAAAAGCACTAAATTTTTACTCCCCCTCCACATTTTATGTATAAGATGTCATATTTTTCATCTTTTTACTTTATATAAAGTATTTTACATTACCTTTTTTTACTACTTTTTGTAGATATAATTGATTTTACTGCTTTTATGTTTTAACCTTCATACTACCTTTATAAGTGATTGATCTACTACCTTTACTATATGTTTGCTTTATCAGTTAAAGTTTTTTCTGTCATAATTTTCTTACTTCTAGTTATGGGTCTTTTCTTTTACCAGAAGAATTCCCTTTAACATTTCTTATAGTCTAGTTTAGTGGTGATGCACTCCTTTAACTTTTGTCTGGGAAACACTTCATCTTTCTTTCAATTCTGAACATTGCTGGGTAGAGTATTCTTGGTTATGGGTTTCTTCCTTTCAGTACTTTGAATTCCTCAGGCTGTTTTCTCCTGGCCTGCAAAGTTTCTGCTGAAAAATCAGCTGATAGCCTTATGGGGTTTCCCTTGTATGTAACTGTTTTTCTCCTGTTGCTTTTAAAATTCTCTCTTTATCTTTAGTTTTTGCCATTGTAATTATTGTGTGTCTTGATGTGGACCCCCTTGGGTTCATCTTGTTTGGAGCTCTCTGGGATTCCTGGATCTGGATATCTGTTTCCTTCCCCAGGTTAGGGAAGTTTTCAGTTATTATTTCTTCAAATAAGATTTCTATCTCCTTTTCTCTCTCTTTTCTCCATCTGAGACTCCTGTAATGTGAATGTTATTTTGCTTGATGTTGTCACAGAAGTCCCTTATTTTCATTTTTAAAAACCTTTTTTCTTATTTCAGTCTAGTTGTTTTTACTACCCTGACTTCCAGGTCATTGATCTGTTCTTTGCATCCTCTAATCTGTTGATTCTTCTGGCGTATTTTTCATTTCACTTATTGTGTTCTTCAGCTCTGACTGGTTCTTTTTAAATACTCTCTCTTGGGGCGCCTGGGTGGCTCAGTGGGTTGAGCCGCTGCCTTCGGCTCAGGTCATGATCTCAGGGTCCTGGGATCGGGTCCCGCATC
>NW_019154169.1:3527785-3663119 GCF_002288905.1 Enhydra lutris kenyoni
CATGACCTGAGCCGAAGGCTCAGGTCATGATCTCAGGGTCCTGGGATCGGGTCCCGCATCGGGCTCTCTGCTCAGCAGGGAGCCTGCTTCCCTCTCTCTCTCTCTCTCTCTGCCTGCCTCTCTACTTGTGATCTCTCTCTGTCAAATAAATAAATAAAAAATCATAAAAAAAATAAAAATAAATACTCTCTCTTTGTTAAAGTTCTTACTGAGTTCTTCCAGTCTCCTCTCAAGTCTGGTGAGTATCTATAACCATTAATTTGAATTCTTTATCAGATAGATTCCTTATCTGTTTTGTTTAGCTTGTGTTCTAGGGTTTTGTCTTGTTCTTGTGTTTGAATCATATACCTCTGCCTCCTCACTTTGTCTGACTCTGTGGTTGTTCTATATGTATATATGTGGTGCTCCTCTACGTGGGCTGGAAGCACCCTCTAGTTATGACTGGGCTGAGGGTGCACTGGTGGGTGGAGCCAGTTTTCAGCCTAACTTGTCTGGTGGGCTGGGCTTGGCTCACATGCTATTGGATAAAAGGGTCATGTGCTAGTTGGTAGGGCTCATTCCCTCACTCCCTGAGTCAGGATTTGTTCTGGAGATGTGCCAGTTCTGACCAGAGCTGCCTGTTGGGTGTGGGAACTGATAGTCACTCTGGCAGGGCATCGGTCCCAGCTGGGGTGGCTCATTGTGGGAGCCACTTTGGAGAAGTGCCTGCTGGTAGGTTGGTTTGGTGGTGGGGGGGCTAGTCTTCAGAAGAATTCTGGGGCAGGGCAAGTTAGATGGAGAGTGTCCGAACTGGCTTCTTCAAGCATCTGGCCAAGACAAAAGGCAGGCAAGAGAAATAGCACCTGCCAGGACTTCCCATTCCTGGAGAAAACTCTCGCAGATCCCTAACCCTCCAACACATACCCTAGAATTAGTCCATAAATCCCCTTCATGTATACCCCTGACGCTTTTTAAACTGCTGCTTCTATTGCTGGCTCTTGGGCCCAGTGATAGAGTGCACTGGCCCTTTAAGACTGGAGAATCGGTTTCCTATAAACCTCCAACTCTTCCAAAGGTAAACCCTGCTGATTTTCAAAGCCAGACATCATGGGGGCTCATCTTCTCTGTGCAGGTCCTCAGGGCCAGGGATGCCTGATGTGGGGCTAATCCTCTTCACTCCTCCATACCTGTGATGTCCCTCCTGCTTGTGGATTGCCACATGGGGGGTTTGGTTCCCGACTTTGTCTCTGACCCTCGTACACTTCTCAATATGACCTTCTCTTAATGTCTTTAGCTCAGGAAGATCTGTTTGGCTAGGCTTCAGGTTGTTTTCAGAGTGAGCTGTCACACATGTAGTTGATGCTTCAGTATGTCCCCCGGTGGAGGTGAACTTAGGATCGTCCCTCTCCATTGTCTTCCCCCACTCTCCTCATTGACTTTGGATCAACACATTAAAACTTCAGTTTCGTGTAGGAGTTTCCTAGCATAATCCATTTTATGGCATCTAAATGACTTGTATATTTGTACTTATGTATATTAATACATATATATATATATATATATATATGAATAGAGTCCACATTTACCTCCATGAATGTATTGGTCTTCAAGCCCCATGATTTGAACTCTGCCTTACCAAAATGAGGATACAAAAGAGGCATCCTTGCGGTGGGTGTGCGTTGGGTACGTGGGAGCTGCCAGGTTCCATCAGGATCTCTAATGGACCCCACTTCCTCGCCTCCTCTTTTCTCACAGGACTGGGCTCCTCTTTGGACCTAATTCTAACCCAGACCTGATCAAAACAAACCCACAGGTCCCTGAGACAGCATAACCTTTTAGAAATACCAGGTCCGTGGAGTGCCTCTCTGCATTGGCCCAGATATGCTCACACCACATGCAACACAGGTTAAGTTGATCACCTGCCTTGTGCCAGACACTGTGCTAAGTGCTGAGAATACGAAGGTGCGGAGAGGGTGTGACACTGTTCTCGGGGCTCCAAGAGTTTGAGGCAGGTGTGTGAACACTCTCCGCATGGTGAGAGAAGGGCTGTTATCGAGGTAACACATGCTCATGGGATTGGGGGTGCTGAATCTGCATCCCAGATTCTGCCAGGGTGGGGCTCGGTTTCTCCACCTGCACAATAACTATCCCCTAGCCTGCCTCATAAAATGCCCTAAAAATGAAGTCTTGGGCAGAGATGGTGTCCACGGTGTGGTCGTTCCCCTGAAAGCAATCAGGGCGTCATAGCTTGTGACTCCTTGGCCAGGCTCTCAGAGACCCCTCGCTGCAGCTATGTGTTTGCAGGCTTCTCCTCAGTGTAAGCAGTGGTGGAAAGCTGGGCTGTAGCCTAGTAGATTCGTGGGGCTGTAGCCTAGTAGATTTGGGGCTGTTTGAGCCTGATTTATGCCTTGGCCTCTGCCTTAGGGCTCCCTTTCTCCCACCCAGCAGAAAGTATGGGGAATTGGAGGGAATCCCTGCCTTATAATGGAGAGGAGTAGGGCAGGTGAACTGCACCTTCCCCAGGAGTGGGGTGCACCCATGCGGGCTGGTGTGTGCTGAGGCTGGGCTCTGGGCATTTCAGGACCCAGGTCAGCGCCCTCCTGCCTCTGGCAGGGCCGGAGTCCACAACCCCGCCTCTGTCTGTCTTGCACCATTCTGCAACTTGATGCCTACGCATAAAAACTAGAGGGACTCATCCCAGAGTTTGCTGCTGCCGCCGCTGCTGTTAGGTTTTAATTAGCTGCAGGATTTTAATGAGCTGAAATCAAGAAGAACCCCATCTCAGAAGCAAGCAGGAGCCACACACACGGAAGAACTTGTCTGACAAAACAGATGGAGGTGGCGTTCTCAGGGGACTGGGCTGTGTGCTCCATTTCAGTGAGGAGCAAATGAGTTCCTGAGGCCAGGACGCTGAGCAGGGAAGGCAGGAGGTCAGCCCCATCGCAGGAGGCTTGTCAGGGGCGGAGCAGAGGTGCAGCCCCCTCTGTCGCTGCGGTGGAATGCTTGGTGCCGGATTCAAGGTGACGGCAGTGCCTGGCTCCATTCTCCTCAAGTTGCCATAGCAGCCTCTCTCCCGATGAGCAGCTCCTCCTGGAGCCCTCAGCCGGGAGGGACGTCATTGTTCGCTCCTGCCCGTGCACGGAGGAGACTGACTGGACAGAGAACTTTCTGGGGCCCAGGGTCCACACACCAAGTGGGTGCTCCCAGGAGCACAGGGCCGGACGCCTCTGGCTGCCTCCAGTGGGGCACGGGAGCAGGTCCTCACAGCCCGAGGGGGTCTTCTGGGTGACTGGGGGAAAGCATCCAGGCCTTGGAGCAGCCGCAGCCAAGCGTGTCCTTGGAGCCATCCGTCCATCGCCTGCCGGCCTGTCGCCACTGGAGGTGCGTGCGTTTTGGCTGAATTCCCAAGTCCTTGCTTATGCCCTAAAGTGAATTTTCCCGAGACAAATTTTTAAATCGGATAAATAAGGAAATGGGAGGAATCCTTGGCCCTGACCTGTGTCCCAGGAGGTGTTTGCAAAATTAATTGCATTTTTTTTTCCTTAGAGTAAAAATTGGTGATGCCATTCAGGCCTCAGGGAGAGCACGCCACTGGGAAAACTAGGGATTGTGAAGACAGGACCTTCTGAAACTAAGTGGGCTGTTTATTTTTCTTGCCTTACTCCTCCTCACTCTGCCCTCAGTTACTTGAATTTTCTTATTGTCTGTTGGTCCTGGAAGAGAGGCAGGGAGGTGGGGGGTGGGGGGGACTTGTCAGGGGAGCCGAGTGGGATGCTGTGCACTATAAGGTTGTAACAGTCCCAGGTGGGAGTGGAAGACTGTGAGTATGTCTACGGGGCCCTGGGCAGCCTGGCCCGGGCCTGTGACAGATCACGGAGTCCACTCCCCCTACAGCAACCCAATTCCCAGGAGACAAGCCGCCTTGGACCAGCATCTCCCCGTTGCCTTGAAAATAACATGTGACTTTGAAGACAAGGACCCTCATGGGAACAATAGAGGATCAGATACACACACTCCCTGGAGTGTCGGGTGATCGCCTATCTACCCTTCACCTTTAAAGGAAGGAGGTTCCTATGGGTTCTATGATGTTGGCCCCCTCCTGGAGCGGTGAATACCCAGCCAGCCTGCAAGCCAGTTACCCAGGAGGGGAGGCACGTTAACCTTTTGATTCCATTTGCACATAGCAGGGAGTTGGCTGATTAGATGGTCTGCAGTGAGAACTAAACACTGAGAGGAAGGCGTCTGAGGGGAATGCTGGAGTCTGATGCTTAGGGAGGGTTCAGGGAGAGCCACGCCTGCCTCTAACGCCAGCTTCCCTGGGCATGGAGAACAGAGAGGGTACTGTATTCTCCTGGACATCAACAAAAGGGAGGGTCTCTGAGACCAGACACTTGGATGGTTGATGCTCCCGCTGTGGTGAAGGTGCAGGCCCTAGGGCTGGTTTTCTCCCCCTAACCCCCGCCCCCCAGATTGGGGGTCAGGGATGTGGTCCTCATCCTGGCTCCCAGGCACGTAGGCTGCTGGAGGCTGGCTCCGTGTTGGGGGTTGGGTTGGGGTCAGTTCAGAAACAAGTGAGGACAGGTCACAGCTGCAGAATGGGGGAAGTCTGTATTGGCTTGGACTGTGACAGTGAGACAGTGACTGGGAGTGGGAGGGGACTGGCCGGTCCTTCCAGAGCCACTTCGGCCGCGCCAGCTCCTGCAAACAATGCAGTGATGATAGTATGTTCTTCTGAGCCACCCCCGACAACCTCCTTTTTTTCCATCCAATAGAGCCTTTGCACCAAGATCGCGTGGCACTTTATTAGCTGTTTTACCGGGCAGCCGTGGGCCCCAGCCATAAAGTGGCCACTTTCTTTCCCTTCCTTCCTTCCTTCCTCTCTCTTTCCCTCACCCTAGGTCAGATGGACCTCCTGGCCTCGTGTCTGACCCAGGAGGCCCGTGAGGCTGCAGGCAGCATGCGACCACCCCAGCCCCGCACATCAGGGCTTTGTGGTACTTTCTTTACAGCTTGTGGCCTTGGTGGGGACTGTCAATGGTGTGTGCGCGCATGCTCTGTGTGCATACGTGTGTGTATGTGTGTTAGAGCCCGTGCATCTGATCTGGAAGGGCCTTGAGCTCTCTCCCCTGTTCCCTAGCTAAGGGTCTTGTCCCTGCCGAATCCGTGTGTGTGACACTTTCCCACTCTTCTGACTCCTTTCCATGGGGGTTAACCAGTGGGGGGTTAAGCCAAGTGATTTGGGACAGGAGGCCCTCTGCCCCCCACCTTCCCCCAGACCTCGAGGCTGGCCCTGCACACAGGGCCTGTCACTGGGAGACTGAAGGACACAGTGTTGAGAGTGACCTTGTCCTTCAGTGGGGCCTGGGACCTGCACCACTGCATCTGTGTCTTTGCAGGATGTCGAGCCAGGCACTGCCCCCCAACCCCTCACCCCCCACCGCCAGGACAGTCCCATCCTGGGCAGCCACAGAGGGAGATGCCACAGAGCCCCACAAGGGACTTCAGGGTTTGAGCCTTTGGGGACATGCGGCTGCCTATTTTTACCCACTGCAAGCCCCCTGCAGTGGTGTCCCTGGTGATGGCGGGCGCAGCTGTCTTTCTTTGGGGCGGGGGCCATTGCCAGGAGGTCAGGGCCAATGGAAATTGAGCCAGCTCCAGAGACAAAACAGCCCTCCTCGGTGCTGCCTCCCAAACATAAGAGCTGGGAGGTCGTGGGAACTACCTGCTCAGCACAGCCCAGAGAGCCCTGCACTCAGACGTGTTCCCCTGCATAGAGGCCTGGGGCAGGTTAATTAAAGTTAACTGAGTGAAAACATAATTACAGAGACTGCAGAGGGGAGAAACCCAAACCTGCAATTTAACACTCAGTCTCAGAGCTTTGCTGAGAACAGTCTAGACCTTGGGAATTTTTGTCTGGGCTGGGGAGGGAAGGATTCCTCTGACTTCTGCCTCATGCTCCCCTAGGAGCATGAGTTCACAGAGGGACAGGAGCTGGGGCTTCCTCCCCCAGCGCCTTGGTGCCTGGTCAGGAATGGGTTCCTCGACCACAGTACAGTGCCCAAGGAGACTCCAGGCGGGGGAGACTCCTTGTGCCAAGCAGCACATCTGGTCTGGGGATCTAACCACCCACCTGTGATCTCAGAAACTGCCCACCTTGTCTCAGCCTCCTTTAGAGCTGTCCTGTGTCAGGGCGGAGGAAGCTCCCGCAAGGCCTTTGGATAGAGAGAGGATGGTTTCTCTGCCCAGACTAGTAGGAACGGGGGGAAACCAAGGGGACAGAGCGGCCTTTCTCTAAAGGTGGGGGGGGGAGGGTTCTGAAATCCCTGCCCGTCCAGCATGACCTCCTGTGCAAATCCCTCTTCAGCACCTGTTCCACTCCACCCATGTCACACCCCACTGCAGGATCTTACCTCCTTCCTATGAGCAAATGGCCTCGGGCTGCCCCCATCTTGACCCACAGCCTGGCCCAGTTGGAGTCACTCGTTGGTATATGGGGTGTTTGGCGTTTCTGGCTCTGCCCTTCAGGAGGAACCGGGGTGAGGGGCAAGTCACCTGGGCACGCTCTGGGTCGGCGGTGACGGGTGCCCATCGGCAGGAACACAAGGGAGGTTGTCACCTGCCTCTGAGCCTGGGATCTGTCAAATGTGGGTCTGGCTGCCTCAGCTCCAGGCCCGAGGGCCTCAAGCATGGGAGTAGCTTGGTCTGGCCAGAGCTTCAGTTCCCTGTGACAGAGCTGACTAGCCGGTGGGGTCTCTGTTCTGCTAGCCCACCCATCTGTCAGGGAGACACAGCCCTGGCTGGTGAGAGCAGCCACCAGGTGGGGGATTCTCTGCCCCTGGCAGCCTCTGGGCCTGGGAGGCGCCTTCCCAAAGCATCTGTAGGGATACTTGTCCCCAACACCCTGCAGAGAGGAGCCAGGGCAGAGAGATCCAAGAGATTCTCTGTCCACCAGGCCACTTGTAAGGGACAAGGACCCAAATTGCTGGGCCTGTACCTAGACCCCCTATAGGGACCTATAGGGACACCAGTTCTTCTGGAAGCTCGGAGTGCCTGGACAGTGCAGGGGCTGATACTGGCTGTGGGTCTCTGGGAGCCCACCCTGGGCTCCCCCAGGCAGAGTCCAGAGAGTATCCCCCTGGTTTTTCTGGGGGTGCAAATACAGGAGACCCTGCTGGGAAGCTGGTGTCCCAGCCACAGGTGGTGACTAGACCTCCCTCAGCCTCCTGGGGTTGGAAAAGTGGAAGGGAAATGCCTGAGTAAGTTCTAAAGGACGGAGGGGTCGGGGATCATGCTTGGTCGCAGGCAGTGACTGGGGCCTCAGCCTGCACGGGATGTCTTGTGTCTCGGTGATGGACCCTCTTTCTCCCCGTCTGCCCCGTAGACCGTGCCCTGATGGATGCATGGTGTGGACGATGAAGGAAGAACGCACCTCCCACACCCGAGAGGTGACCCCGGAGCAAGCCCCGGATGACCGCACGAGCCGGAACCATGCGGCTGGCCTGCATGTTCTCATCCATCCTGCTGTTCGGAGCCGCAGGCCTCCTCCTCTTCATCAGCCTGCAGGACCCCACGGAGCTCGCCCCTCGGCAGCTGCCAGGTGAGCCCCTGCGCTGGGCCCTGCTGCCCGGGCACCCCAGCTTTCCTGTCCAAAGGGCAGGCCTCCGTGGCTGCCCTGGTGCCTAGTCTGTGCCCAGAGCCCCGGCAGGCAGAGGAGGGGGCCTGACCTTCTCCTGGCGGGCATCAGCCTCTGGCCTCTAGCCTGTGGTCTCTGGCCCGTGCCCTCCTCTTGAAATGATAGCCAGGCTCTCATCCACTTGTTGCCTTTGGTGAAGCTGAGGCTTAAGGAGAATTCTGCCATCTCTGGGTGGTCTCTCCCATGTGGTCTGGGATATCAGAGGGTGAATGACTTCTCCTTGAGCTCATGCCCCTCCATGGGACTCTGCTTCTCTGCCAGCCCTGGGACCCCTCGAATCCAGGCCCTTTGGCCTGGGCAGAGGGGGTCAAGGTACCTCCTGCCTTTGTGAGGCTGAGATTGCTCCTGCTGGCATCCACATGCTGCCTGCATCCCACGTGTCCCTCGTGAGCCATGGAGGGGAGCGCCCCTCCTGATTTGCAGAGATCTGCTGAGGACAGGTGGAAGAGAAAGTGGAAGGGATGGTTCTGGAGCCTCAGGTGGGCAGGATATGGAGAGGGGGAGCTCAGGCAAGGAGCCTCATGCTGAGACCCAGCCCCCACTCATCTCTCAGTGGCGGGCCTGGGACCTTTAGTGGGGAAGTCTGTGAAGATACCCGTGTGCTCCAGGACACAGACAATATGGAAGACGAGTAGAGACTGTGGGCTTAGGCAGATAAATTCCTGCACCAGTTTGCAGAAGAGCAGGGCCCTGCATAGGGCACCTGGCCCTCAGAAAGGGGGGGCCCAGGTACTTGGGCCTACAGCCCCCTTCTCAGCTCTGGCTGGCTCAGCCATCCTACGCACAGACTGAAGGCCTGTAGGCATCAGATGGAAAGTCAGAAGGAGCACCAGGAGGCTAGAATGAGGCCTGGCAGCTGCTACCAGAGGCCCCAGGTGGGGAGGCGGATGAGTTCACTCTTTCATCAAGAATCAGCAAGAGGTGGCCAAGGTGGTGGGACCCCAGGAGACAGCAGGTGAGTCACTGGGACTGACTCATGCCTGGGCCAGGCCCTCAGGGATAGTGGCTGTCAGAAGCGGGTTTAGGTTCTTCCCAGCTTGTGGAGAAGCAAGGATACTGCTTGCTTCTGAGCTGGCTCCTCTGTGGGGACTTTACAGCCCCATGTGAGCTTTAGAGTAGCTGGTGGCCCTGTGGCAGCAGAACCTGGCCCTGTAGGGTAGGGCTATCAGGCGGGCTGAGATCAGACCCCCTAGGTGTAGGGTTATCTGTGCTGAACAAGGGCCCTTAAACGTCGCTTGGGGTAAATAGTGTATCCTCAGGGTGACCCCTGGAACTGTGGTGCCCATTTTGGTGTGTGTTGTGTGGTTGCGGTGCACGCACGGGCAGCGGGTCCTTGTGTTCAGGGTCTGCGTTCTGTGGGATGAGCCTGGGAGAGAAGGCCCGTGTCTGTGAATGGCGTCCGTCTGGCCAGGGGTCATGCACTCAGCTGTGGTACACTGTAGGGAGATGCTATATCCCTGGGCAGAGCTGGGGCCTGGTGGCCCGGACCCGCACCCCGCCATGACAGTCAGCCGGCAAAGCAGAACGCTTGCGCTTTGTGACTTCCGGCCCCTCATGCCAGCCGGCTGTCCCTGCGCATGCGCCCCCGGCCAGCTGCACCTGCGCATGGCCTGTGGATCTTCTCCATTACTCGTGGGGCCAAACCCCGGAGGACCTCTGCGATTTCCAGGGTGGAGTGGCGAGCTGGGGAAGGAGCTCCGAGCCTCCGCAGGGCGTGGGGAGTGCCACGAAGCTTCGGTGCGTATTTCTCCCTGCCGTGGGGACGGCATGGGCGTGGCTGACTGGTGCAAGGAGCATACCTGGGGCTTGAGGCAGGTGGGTGTAATGGTGTAAATGGAGCTGGACCACCTGCGCCACGTGACCGGGGATGGGCAACCTTGACGGTCTACGTAAATCACATCAAACACAGTCATAAAACTTTAAGTAATGCTTATGTTACTTTCCCTGAGCAAAGTGTTCCTGACACAGGCTGTTTGTGTTGATTTGTTACTATTCATTTATTCTTTCCCTGTACTTCTCACAGAAGCCTAATTGTGATTCGGTACCAAGAAAGCAATATCAAAGTAATTTTCCACAACATTAGTTACAATTTTCTTCTGATCTTTCAAGTGAAACAATCCCATCCTGTTGGCTTCTCTGAGCATATAAACCTTGATTACATTTATCTGTTGGAAACCAGTGCTTACAAAGTGTATGTATCCAGTTGCATGCGTGGGTGGCCCCAGGGGCCTGGACAAGCCTTCTCCCTGTGGATTTCTGCTGGTGGGAGGTACAAAGTCAGGAGGCTGCCCTGTCAAACAGATTGGGGAAGGCCATTGGGGATGCCGCCTGGAGAGGGAAATTCCGCATGGGCTACTAGGGCTTTCATAGCGTCAGCAACTTCCCTTGGAACTCAAGGTCTGGGAGCCACCGTTGGTGGCGTTGACCAGGGTGGGCAGGGGAGGGTGGGCAGGTGAAGATCCAGAAACAAGCCTGAGAGTGGGAGAAGGAGCCTTTGGTTGCTTGTGCTGCTCAGTTTTCTCTCGGGCAGTCATTAGGTGTTAATAGCATGTGAACTTCTCAGGGACCAGTCAGCAAACCTCACCTGACTGGTGCATCAGATGCAATCTTATGGGCTTGCCAACTTTTGTAAATTAAGCCATTTTTAAAAAATGTTTGCTATATTTTAAATCAGTCAAACTTTCTGGAATGTGAATAGCTGCTGGTTAACCTATCTCTCACCTAAAATGAGATTTTGGTGTGTCGTGTGTAACAGAGAATTCACGTATCCAATTATTTTCCAGTCTCCAATATTGCCAGGCCCCGAGGCCTCAGGAAATTCACACCCTGACCCAGGAGACTAGGCTTGCTCCTTCTTAATGTACAAGATGCAGAGAACAGACCAGAACCAGGAGTAATACATCCTGCTAGCCCTGGGGATACAGAAGACAGACTCCAGACGTGTGGCTGGGCAGACTGAAATTTTATGAGTGGCCTTTCTTTATGAACTTTTTATTATGGAGGGTTTGGAACACACACAGAGTAGATCTGACGAGCTCCGGGCTCCAGGCACCAGCGGGCTCTGTCATGGGGCTGCCCACGCCCACAGCCACTGGCACCTTCCTCCTCCTGACTTTTGAAGCATATACCAGATAACATGTCAGTTCAGCCATAAATACTACAATGTATTGCTTTTTTTAAGAGATAAGAATTCTTTAAAAAAAGAGAGATAAGAATTCTTTTTTTTTTAAACATCTGACGATTCTTTAATATCACCCAATATCCAGTGTTCAAATTTCTAGTTGCATCACAAATATTATCAATACCCTTATTTCCACTTTGTTTTATCCAGGATCCAGATTAAGCTTACACATTGCAGTTGGTGGTCGAGTCTTCTAAGTCTCTTTCAATGTGTAGGATTCTCTCCTAACCTTTGTTTTTCTCTTGCTCTTTATTAGAGGAAACTTGGTCCCAGGTCCTGCTGAGTTTCTCCCCGTTGGGGTTTTTGTTGATCGTATGTGTTTGGTGTATTTTTTTTTTAAGATTTTATTTATTTATTTGACAGACAGAGATCACAAGTAGGCAGAGAGGCAGGCAGAGAGATTGGAGCAAGCAGGCTCCCCACTGAGCAGAGAAGCCGATGCGGGGCTCGATCCCAGGACCCTGAGATCATGACCTGAGCCGAAGGTAAAGGCTTTAACCCACTGAGCCACCCAGGTGCCCTGTTTGGTGTATTTTAACATTGTTTTGTGCTCTTTGTATTTCCTGTAAGTTAAGCAAATCTAGCAGCTTGATCAGATATGGGTTTGGGGGATTTTCTTTTCTCTTTTGGAGATTTTACTTATTAGAGAGAAAACGTGCCTGCGGGCATGCATGAGTGGAGTGGAGGGGAAGGCAGAGGGAGAGGGAGAAGCAGACTCTCCGCTGAGCAGGGAGCCCGATGTGGGGCTCTATCCGAGGACCCCGGGCTCATGACCCAAGCCAAAGGCAGACACTTAACCAAGCGACCCACCCAGGTGCTCCTCTTTTCTTTTTGGGGGATGCACGTGTGATTCTATGTTCTTCCATCAGGAGGCGCACATCTGCCTGGCTCTCTCTTGTGACACCCGTTAGCCACTGCTGGAGCCCCCGGATCCATCCGTTCATTCAGGGCTGCAACTGCACAATGCGGTGTTGAGAGTTTATCATTCCTCCTTCATTCTTTTTTTTTTTTTTTAAGAATTTATTTATTTATTTGACAGCGAGAGACAGTGAGAGAGGGAACACAAGCAGGGGGAGCAACAGGCAGAGGGAGAAGCAGACTCCCCGCTGAGCAGAGAGCCCGATGCTGATGTGGGGCTTGATCCCAGGACTCTGGCAGGTGGTTAACGTCGAGCCACCCAGGTGCCCCTCCTCCTTCATTCTTTTAAGTGGGATGGATTTTGTTTTAATGGGGCAAGGTGAGTTGTTGTTAGTGACCCATGCAGCCAAAGTGATGGTGGATTGATTGGTTTATTCATTGGCAAATAAAAAACCATGACCTTATGATACAGATTCTGTTGCTAACACACTATAAATAGGTCTTTTTTCTTTCCTTCTTTACTTTTTTTCCCCTAGAGTGAGTTTTCTTAAAGCGGGGACACCCCATGTTTCAGAGACGTGAGCTCTTGGCTTTCCTGGAGCCATGGAATTGTGAATGGTGGAGCTGGGTTTGGGGATTATATAGGGGTGTCGAGGACGGAGGCAACCACAGTGACAGCAGGGGTTCAGGGGCCCCTAGTGCAGACAAAGGGACTGGACAGCCACCAGTGACCTCGTCAGCAACAGTCTTCCCGGGGCATTCCTTCCACAGCACAACGACATTCAAGGATGAGGGTAATAATCTGCTTTTTACCATGTGTCAGACCCTAGGCCAGGCACTTTGTATGTTTTAATACGTATAATTCTTGTTTGTGTTTTTGTTTTGTTTTGTTTTTTAAAGATTTATTTATTTGAGAGCTGGAGAGAGAGAGAGAGAGAAGCAGACTCCCTACTGAGCGTGGAGCCCTATATGGGCCTCGATCTCACAACCCTCAGATCGCGACCTGAGCCAAAATCAAGAGTCAGACACTTAACCAGCTGCACCACCGAGGTGCCCCAGTACATACAATTCTGTGAACAACTGATTATTCCTGTTTACAGACAAAGTGTTGGACAGCCGCCCAGTGGGCACACAGCGGCACTGTTCTTAATGTGTTATTCGCTGCATGCTGGGCACTGTACCCGGCACTTTACAGGTATTTAGTACTCCCTGAATGCTTTTAAACCCATGAGTTAAGCACTATTACGCCATCTGACAGATGAGACTATTGAGATCAGAGAGGTTAAGAGCCATGCCCGAGACCACACAGCTTTGGGTTTCGGAACTGGGATTTGTCCTTGGGCAGCAGGCTGTCGACATGCACCTGCTTCCCTCCTAACAACGGTAATGCTCCATGTTGCCTCCCCTGGCCCCAGAGCAGAGCCCGGGCAGAGAGAGCCTGGATCAAGATTTGGAGGCATGTTGGAGTTTGGCATGGGAGGAATTCCCAGTGAATCAGGGGCCGCAGTGTGACCTGGGGGTCTAGCCTCGTGCTGCAGACACAGCCAGTCCTGGGGCCCACAAGCCCTCCCTTGGAGCCTCTCAGAGGAGCGAGCCTTCACTACAGGCCGAGGGGAGCCCCTGAGGTGGGGGTGGCTGTTAGAAGGCTCACATCTGGAGCTGTGACCAGGAGCACAGGAGGGGACAAGAGCACAGGGAACCCAGTGGCAGGTTCAGAGCAATGCAGGAGAGAAGGCAGGATCTGGGGAGGCAGAGCCCGGAGAGCGTGGATTCAGGGGGTCCGGGCAGAGTCAGCAACACAGAGTGGGACGGTGATGAGGGTGAGTAGGGCTGCTGGCTCTGACAGATTGGGATGGGTCTACCACTCACTGAGGCAGACACGCCAGATGGGGAGCGGTTTGGGGGAGGGGGCTGGAGACCGCGTGTTCTATTTTAGGCAGGTGGCATCTGAGTTGCTGGGCAGAGCTGCTCTGTCAGTCCTCCACCCTGAACTCCAGACTCACAGACTCTAGGAACAAGCAGGAGACACAGAAAGCCCCTCCCCCTCCAGCCTCTCTGCTCTCAGGCCTCACATTCACTTCTTCTGTGTCCTATGCCTGAGGGCAGAGTCGTGGCTGGAGGAGCCAGGAGGGCTGCCTGGAGAAGGGGAGCTGTGGGTGGCATGTTTGTCTTCTGGAGCGCCCAAGAGGCCACCGGGTGTACACCTGCCATGGAAGCAGTGAAGTAGGTTTGGGTGAGACTCGCTTGGAGCTTGGGGTCTCTCTGCAGTGTGCATGCCCTTGCGCCTCTTGCCTAGTTTCTCCCAGCTGCAAATCCGCAGAGCCAGAATTCCACTGCCCAGGGGCCGAGAACTGCTGTTGAGGGCTCCTGCTTCGGTCCCCTGGAGGCAGGGATGTGCTGGCCGGAGAAAGCGCGGCCCTCACTCCTGGTCCCATGGTTACCGGGGACACATAGCCCTGCCTGAGCCAGTACTGAACCCACACTTGGCTCATGCGTCTTGTTTCTACAGCAACTCTTGGCCCAGGGATGTCCCCTTGGAGCCCTAAGAGCACAGCCAGGCCAGAGTGGGCCGGGTGGGCCGAGGCAGCAGACGTGACTGCCGAGCGGCGATCCATAGCTCACTTATGTGAGGTTAATGGCATGAACAGAAGCGTGGTGGCTGACCCTCCTCTTCCCCCCACTGGCCCCAGGGCAGGGACAGCCCACCGGCACCAGGGCATGTATGCTCACACTCTTTCTGGGCCAGGGGAGCCAGATTCCCTGCTCCCCCAGCCCCCATTTCTGTGGAGCCATCTGCTTTCCCCGGGTAGGTGGGATTTATTGGAGTTCTCCTGAGTCTGTTTCCCGAGACCAGTTCCCACCAGCATTGCAGAGCGCCATATATATTTTCTACAAACCTTGCGAAGCTGACACATCCTTGTTGTGACTGTGAATATCAGAAGTGACATGTAATTGCAGTGATCCATCCCGTTAAGTAGCTGGTAATATAACACTGCGGAATCAACAGGGCTGGGACTCCCAGAACCCGGTGTTTCTGAACAACACACCTGCAAGCGTCTTCAGACTGTTTGGCCACACAGCGCCGAGGGCTCGTGAGGGCCGCCTCACTCTCCCGCACCTTGCTTTTCTGTGACCACAGCAAAGGAAATTCTACTCGAGGTAAAAGCACCTGCTGAGTTTCCTCCTAGTCTTTGGAGAGCACGCTCCTCATCACAGAAGGCACCGGGCTCAAAGTCAGGGCCATGGGGCAGGATCCTCGTAATGGTCTCCTTACAAGTGTGGCCTTTGGGGACTTCTTGGCGCCCCCCCCCCCTTTCATCCTTGTAATCTCCAGAGCAGCTCTGAGGGGTTCCTTCTGGGGCCACAGGGTGGTAGTGAGCTGGGGCCTCCCAGTCATCACTGTGCCGGCAGAAAGAAGGAAACCCGTGGGCTCAGCCATTGCAAGATTAGAAACCCACGTGGCCAGAAGCCCAGGGGTGTGATGGCCAAGCCCTCCTTGACGGGGTGGGCGTATGGAGGCAGAGTCTGCGTATTTCAGGGGGTACCACTCACACCGCGTTCTGTGCTCATTCTGGAGTATTGCTGACTTAGACTCTGGGGTGAAGGCTGCCCCCTGGAAGTGCTGGGGGCAATAGGGATGAAGACGGATCCTCCACGTGGTAGTCAGGCAAAAGGTGCCGGAAAGGGCAGGGCAGTGTCCGAACACATAGCCCTCAAGTGCGGGCTCCTGGAGCCCACTGGTTTGGTGGACTCTGGGGTGCTGGCTGGAGTCTTCTTTTGGGGGGTGGGGTTCCTGAAGGACCCTCCTGCTGCCCTGAGGCCTGGGAGGCTCTATGGGCCCTGTCTCTACAGCAGGAATTTCCCTGTCCCCACCCTCTCTCACTGCAATGGGGCCATTCTCAGTGGCACACCTGGCCCGCAGCTCCTCAGCATCTGTTTCTCTGATTTTGGCCTCAAACACTCCCCTCATCCCTGCAGAAGACACCCCAGGGGTCTCCAGCCAGAATCTCACTTTCCTATGGTGCGTTAAAATAGGCTAAATGAAAAATAATGAACATAGAGGAACTAATAACAGGAATCACCTAATTAAATTAGGAAACAGACATCATATCACTGTAATCTGGAAATTGATATTAATAGAAAACGGTCCCAGAATTGTAATGCTAAAGGTTCCTGGGGGGGGGGGGAGATTAAAAAGGAGAGCAGAATGGAACATTGGGGCACCGGTTCTGTTCCAGTAAGAGCAAGACTTCGGTTTTAAAGGAATTAAAGGGAAATGGTAAGAATAGGAGATGGGGTCACTGCGTGGGTCTAACCGGGTCCTGGACGAACGTGGCTTAGAAAGCCACAGTCCCCCACACATGTGTTTGTTAATTTTTAAATGAGACCGTGTAATTAAGCTTCCATGTGCGTGAAACGTTGTGAGAGTCACGTTCCTTGGCGCTTGGCACCGACCCTGGCACCTTCCCTTTTTTCTCCACCGTGGGAGTCAAAACAATTGTCCTCAGCTGGGACTCAGAGAGGGTAAGTGGGTGGCCCAAAGTCCCACAGCCAGAGTGGCCCCAGCCAGGATTTGAACCCAGATGGGCCTGACTGCAAAGCCCCTCCTTGTCTCACCCTGCCCTCCTTGCCTGTTGCTACTGGTTGATGTCACAGTCTACTTTTCTTATATATTCTGATGTTTTTCTGCCATTTCCTCAAAGTGCATTTCTTGCTGACACCCAGCAGCAGCCGGACACCCTGACTCCAGCCCCAAGGCTTTTCTGTTGGCTTAGCTAATAAGGCCCACACAAAGCCTCCTTCTGAAATTACAGTCATGCTGGAAAACTGGGTCTCCTATTGTGTCTGGGCCTGGGCGGGGGCTAAGTGCTGGCTCACGGAAACCCTGGTTTCGGGTTGTGTGGCCACAGGGGCCTACCGTTCCCCCGGCCCCCTCACTTGGGAGGTGAATCGGGCTCTGTTCACCTGTGATGTGAGTCACGGCTTGGCGGGCCCAGAGCGGGGCTCAGGTGTGGTGTGACCCCTATCCCACTCTGCCCGTCCTGGAATGAACTGAAGGGAGACCAGGGTGGGGGGGACGGCTCGAGATCTGTGTGTGAGATGCCCCAGAATCGCATCCGGTCTGGGATGCTGTGACTGCCCCTGGACCATCATTGAGCCCCAGGAGCACTTAGACTCAGGGGTTACTACCAGAACTGAACTTCTTCTCCCTCCATGTGGGCCCTACCCCTCCCCAACCCCTGACCCCATTCACCAACCAGGCATCTTTAGTTGGGGGGTCATTGACATCAGAGCCAAGGCCTCCACTCAACTCAGGAGATCTGTCAGCAGGAGTAGAAGGGCAGAGAGAGCTCTGGTCCCAAAGTGGCACAGGGCTCCGAGGGGCGGCCCTCTGCCTGGCTTGCCTTCCCCTCAGCCACATCTGTGCTGCGGTGGGAGAGGAGCTCAGCACACACAGTGAATCAGAATGCCATGTTCATTGCCAGTGTGGGGAAGAGTCCAGTGGGCTCCTACCATGTGCTTATGGAAGGCCCTCTAACCTTTCTGAAAGCCTAAGTAGCTAATGTGGGCAGCAGAGAAATGGTTCTGTGCCAGAAGGGTCCAAGGACGGGCCTGTTGCTATGGTTGCTGTCCTTCTCCATGGCCACTGGGTGGTTCTTGGTTTTTTAAACCCCGAAAAGGTCATGGTGGTAGTTATGACAACAGCAGCCCCGGAAAGTTGGTTCTGAAGACCGATGCAGGCCCGCAGTGTGGTGAGCCCATCAGGGGCGCCCTGGGGGTGGGCTGAGGCCCGCATGCCTTGGGTCAGGCCTCGATGGGGCTCTCACCGCACCTGACCTGCTAGCCCCTCCTGTTTATGGTGACCCGTTCTCGTGGCTTAAGGGTCAGCGTGTGTCTTCTCTCTCCTGAAATAATTTGCAGGAAGTTAGGAGCTCAGGTAAACGCCATCTAGGCCAGAAGCTTCCCATTACCTATCTGTTGGTGTTCTCATTATAAAGCTTTTCTGGGATGGGGGGGCTCTGCAGTTTTAACTTGAATCATGGGGAAACTCAGTGGACCGTTCTCTCATTGAAAACGTTTTCTTTATATGGGAAAAGTAGCCCAGCTACAATGGGTTCCATTGCCCACCCCACGTAGCTGCTGCTTTGGAGCCCCACATAGACATTGGCCCCTAATGGAAGGGGTAAGAAGCCTTTGGGGTTTCTTCCCATTCTCACGGCTTGGGGTCCAGACAGGAAGTTGAGGCTGCTTCTCACCCAGCCTTGAGGCCTGGCCATGGCATGCCCAGCCCTCCTCAGAGGTTCCAGAGATCACCTATAGAGCAGTCTAGCCCTCGTTCAAGTTCCCCTTCCCCTTTCCTGAGTTTGGTTGTGCCCAAAGCAGGTCAAGGGTCCAGTCCCTGGCCAAGTGGTTCTCAGCCCAGGTGGTTCCCGACCTAGGTTGGATTGAGGGGGATGGTTTGTGAACCTTTCTCCTCATTTTGGTTTTGTATCCAGATGTGTTTCCTCCTGAGAAGTTGAAGGCCACAGTCATTTGTGAATGCATTCGACCTTTGCCCTCAGGGTCTGGCCTGCCCCTGAAGGAGGGAAATGGGGAGGGACAGGGACAGGAGGGACAGGGATGAGGTGGGATATCGGTGAAAAGTGTGTGGGGTCACCAGATCCATCAGAAAATGCATCCAGGGTGGGGAGATCATAGGAGACTGGGTGGGGGAGGGAGGTGGGGAGCAGACAGGCCTGGGCCACTGCTCAGCTCCAGCCAAGAGTTCAGTGCCATGTGGGCCCAGAGTGCCCAGGCCCTCCCTTTGATTTATTTTTTTTCCAAAGAAGCTAGGGATCTGTAACATTTCTGGGACTTCTGATTTTTAAGTGGCAGTCAAATTTTGGAAGTTGAGAAGACAGTTTTAGAGTTGGACCACACTTCACACGGGTACCTCCTACCAGTTGGATGGACAGGAAGGAGGGGGTCTGTCCCATATCCCAAAGCTCCCTCAGGCTGAGAACTGTCCCCTCCTGCCTTCTCTGTGCAGCCCCCATGCCCCAGGACAGAGAGGTGGTGGGTCTGCCTGATGGGGAGGGGACTCGTGAACTCTTCCCAGCCCTGGTAGGACTTGCCTCAAGCCAAACCCAAAGTGAGTCAAGGCAGAGCCTCTCGAGGTGCTGACAGACCAACAGTGGCCTCCTGGAGTCCTGAGGGGGCCCTTGCCTGGTTCGGGAGGCCTGAAGCCCCACCAGAGAACTGTCATGATTTCAGCATGGGGCCTGGGGGGAGAGGCAGAAAGTGACTAGTCAGCAGAGGCATGGGGGAGGCAAGGGCCAGGAGGCAGGGTCTGCGGAGGCACACAATGAAAACCTTCCTTTATTCACACACACGATTACTCATATGCAAGTATTTGCACCACTAACAGCAGCAAGCTTTGGTGCTGTGAATAAAGGATCATTTCTGGACAAACCTTCCTACAAGGGTGGGCCCCTCACCAAAGGGCTGGGAGTGGACTGTGGGCTCCTGTGGAGCAGGCTTGGGTGGAAATGGAGATACCGTTTCCCATAGTGATGGCAAGGTTGGCTACACTGGCCTTCTTTCTTCCCTACCTGGGATACTGTCTGTGGTAGTCACATCTGTCTGGGGTCTTCTGGGTGAGGGACCAAGTGTGGCCCAGCAAGGGGCACTGTGCACTCTTTCTTCCCTGCTGTCTCCTTGTCAGAGACAGTGCCACCAGGGCTGTGAGTGGGACCAGAGAGTTCTAGAGAATCCAGACAGCATCTGGGGAGCTGGCACCAGGGAATGTGGTCTGAGCAGCGATGACAGTATGAGTGCTGAGTGCCTGCCGTTTACCAGGACCTTCTCCCTGAAGCCTCCTAGCACCAGGTCTCTTTTTTAACAGATGGGGAAATTGAGGCACAGAGAGGCAGAGTCATTGGTCCAAGGTTACACAGTCGGCAAGTGGCAGTGCCTAAACGAGATCCCAAAGACACAGGGTCTCATTAGTGACTCTGACAGCCACTTGGAGCTGAGACACCATGTTGGAGGGCCAGCCTGGGGGCCTGTGCCACACAGTCATGCTGGTGTTGGGGCGTGCTTCTTTCCCATGTGTTGCAGACACGTTCTGGTCCGTGCCTACGTCTGCTGGTGCAGGGATGGGACCTCTGTGAATGTGTGCACATGTCTGGCTCCTGCCCACAGTGTGTGCCCAAGTGTGTTTGCACACAATTCTGAGGTCCAGGCACGTGTGCTTGGGGCTTACTGCCCCTGTGGGAAACACTTTCATGTGGGACAGTTTGGGGCAGGCTGCCTTGAGGGCACACTGATGCTCCCCCCTGCCCTGGGCAGATGGGGGACGCACACAGGCAGGGCTCCGGGCTGGGCAGGCCAGTCACAGAGGAATGAGGCATGGCCATTCTAGCAGGAACTCGGCAAAACCAGTTATTGTAACCCTTTTGCCCGACGCGACGGGAGTAGACCAAATAATGAAATTACGTTCATAATATTTCAAGTCGAGTGATCGCTGCTCGAATTAGTTCCTTCCCAGAACCAAGCCAGAAGGAGCAGCCCTAATTAAAGGATTTGTGGGCTTAAACCGAGTCTGTTCATCAGCCGTGTACAATATATGGGGCTGTCAAGAAGGGGCTAGGCCTTGCCCCTTCCCAGGGAGCATGAGCAAGCATTAGAAGCCCACAGGCCAGCGGGAGGGGGTTTATTAATGGCTGGGAGCACTTTTCCACTTTCACTCAGTTATTTCAGAAATATTTACTGAGCCCCAGCCTGGCTGGGCACTGGGATTCTGCAGGGAGCAGGACCCCGAGGTCCCTGGGCAGACAGAACTCACCGTGAGTAGGGGATGGGGAGCTCCTGGTGTCCACCCCGATTCCTTTCCAAGCTGGCCCTTACACAGTGTCCCAGGAGTGCTGGGATGTCTGATCCTCGTTCCACATCATGGCTTGTAAATTAAGGGACTGAGCTAGGATTCCTTCTGGTGGGAGAAAGAACAGGAAAGGCATTGATGTGGCTTGACCCCCCACTCCATTCTGTGTCCTAAAGAGAGGGCCAGGGAGCCAACAGCAGAATCACAGCCAGGGCCAGAACACCCCTCCATCCAGCCAGTTTGTGTTTGTATTTCTTCCATTTGCTTCACTGAGGGGGGAGCAAATGCATGCAGCCCTCCCCGGGGAGCAGAAAATACCAGAATTTCGTGAAAGCGAATACCGACTGTGTGGTCAGCCTGGGGCAGTGTGCCCACCTGCCCTGGAAAAAACAGGACCTAAAACTTCTTTCAAAGGAAAGAGAAATCCCTGGAGCCAGAAAATGAGAGGGACTCAGGAGAAGCCGTGAGCTCCAAGGGATGCCTGCCATGGTGCCTGGAGCCAGGGCTTTTTAAAAAAAAAATCCACTTTATTCACATATAATTCATGTGCCCTAACACTCAATCTGTTCAAGTGTACACTTCAGCAATTTTTAATAAATTTACAGAGTGCGCAACTATCCCCACAATCCAGTTTTAGGGTCTTGCCATTGCCCCCTTTCCCCAAATCTCTTTTGCCCATTTACGGTCAGCACCCCCTCCCCGTTGCCCCCCTGCAACCACAGATCTGCTTTCTGTCTTTCTAGATTTGCCTTTTCTGAACTTTTCACATAAATGTAATCCTCCAATACATAGTCTTTTGCATCTGCCTTCTTTCACTGAGCGTCATGTTTTCGGGATTCACCCATGTTGCGGCATCTACCAGGAGTGCATTCCTGTTTACCCCGACTAATGTTTCCAGTCACACAGCACCGTGGTTTAGCTATCCAGCAGTGGCTGGGCATTTGGATTGTTTGTACTTTTTTTTGGCGATTACAAATAATGCTGCTTTGAAACTCTCATGTCTCTCTGTGAGCACGTCTTCATTTCTCGGGTGGGTGGATAGGAGTTGAATTGCGGGGCTGTATCGTAAATTGGTGTTGAATTTTTGAAGAAACTGCCAGCCTGTTTCCAAAATGGCGCCGTTGCCATTTCCACCAGCCACGCACGAGGGCTCCAATTACTTCACATCCTCATCAACACTGGGTATGATCTGTCTTTTTAATTATAGCCATTCTAGTGGGTGTGAAGTGATACCTCATTGTGGCTTTAATTTACACTCACTGAAGACTAATGATATGGAGCATATTTTCATGTGCTTATTAGCCATTCGATATCGTCTTTAGAGAAATGTCTATTCGAATCTTTGCCCATCTTTTAAATTGAGTTATTTGTCTTTTTGCTAAGTTGTTGTTCTTTATTTTGTAGATCCAAGGACTTACTAAATTTGCAAGGGATTTCTCCTATCTGTGGTTTGCCTTTTTGTTTTCTTGATGGTGTCTTTAGAAGTGCAAAAGTTTTTAAATTGGGAGAAGTTCATTCCATCAATTTGTTTTCTTTTGGGGATTATGCTGTTGGTGTTGTGTCTAAGAAATCTTTGCTTAACTCCAAGGTCATAAAGACTTTCTTCTGTGATTTCCTCTAAAAGTTTATAGTTTTAGCTCTTACATCTATGTCCGTGATTCGTTTTAAGTTAATTTTCATGTTTTGTGTGAGATAATGTTCTAAGTTCATCTGTTAGCTGTGGTTTATGGTTTGTCCAATTGTCCCAGCACCACTTACTGAAGACCATCTTTTCCCCATTGTACTACCTTGGTGCTTTGGCCAAAAATAAATTGCCCAAATGTAAGGGTTTGTCTCTAGGGTCTCAATTCTATTCAGTGGAGCCTTATGTCCATCCTATGCCAATAGTACAATGTCTCGATTGCTGTAACTTTGTAAGTTTTATAATCAGGAACTATAAGTCTTCTTGCTTTCTACTTCTTTCTCAAGATCATTTTGGTTATCCTGGGTCTTTGCAAAGTTTACATAAATTTTACAATTCATTCATCTCCACCAACAAAAAGCCTAGAGGGATTTTGATGGCTGTTGCATTGAATCCAACTATCAAGAATATTGAGTCTTCCATTCCATGAACATGGAATGCCTCTGTATTTATTTAGGTTTCCTTAGTTCCGATTAGCAATATTTTGTAGTTTTCGGTAGACAAGTCTCATCCTTCTTTTTTAAAATTTCTTCCTAAGTATTTTATTCTTTTCATCACCATAGTGAGTGGAATTGTTTTCTTAATTACATTTCTAATATGTTAGATATTATTGCTAATATATAGGAATGTTCATTGCTAATATATAGAAATAGATTAGATTTCACTATATTAATCTTATACCCTGCAACATATTAATTCTAGTAGTTTAATTGTGTGTGAATTCCCCAGGATTCTTAAGACTCAGGGTCATGTTGTCTGCAAATTTTACTTCATCTTCCCATCTGGCTGCCTTTTTTTTCTTGCCTATTTGCACTGGCTACAACCTCTAGTACAATAAGAAACAGAAGTGGTGAGAGTGGACTTGCTTGCCTTGTTTCCAATCTTGGGAGAAAAGCTTTCAATTTTTCACCATTAAGTCTAATGGGAGCTGTAGGATTTTTGTGGGCCTTTACCACTTGGAGAAAGTCTTTTTCTACTGCCAGTTTGTTGGAAAAAAAATGTTTTTACCATGAATGTCAAGTTTTGTCAAATGCTTGTTCTATATCTGTTGAGATGCTTATGTGCTTTTATCCTTTATTCTGTAAATATGATGTATTACAGTGATACATCAACCTCGTGTTCTTGAGATAAATCCCACAGGCTCATGGTGTATAATCCGTTTTATATGTTGCCAGATTCAGTTTACTAGGGTTGTGTTGTGGGGTTTTTGAGAAATAGTTGTAGTTTTCTTGCGATGGCTTTGTCTGGCTTTGGTATCAGATTAATGTAGGTCTCAGCATGAATTAGGAGGTATTTTCTCGACTTCTTCTGTGTTTCTGGAAGAGTTTGTGAAGGATTGGCATTCTTCTTTAAATGTTGGGTAGAATTTGCCATTGAAGCCATCTGGAACTGGACTTTTCTTTGTGGGAAGATTTTTAAACCACTAATTCAATTCCTTTACTATAGGTCTATTCAGATTTTCTGCTTTTTAAGTCAGCTTCATAATTTATGTTTTTTTAAGGCTTTACTCATTTCTTTTTTTTTTTCCTAACGGTTTTATTTATTTGACAGACAGAGATCACAAGTAGGCAGAGAGGCAGGCAGAGAGAGGAGGAAGCAGGCTCCCCGCTGAGCAGAGAGCCCGATGCTGGGCTCTATCCCAAGATCCTGGGATCATGACCTGAGCCAAAGGCAGAGGCTTTAACCCACTGAGCCACCCAGGTGCCCTGGCTTTACTCATTTCTTTCAAGTTGTTTCATTCATTGGCAAAAAGATGCTGATAGTATTCTCCTGTATTCGTTCATGATGTTCCTTCTTTCCTTCGCTCCTGATTTTAGTGATTTGTGTGTTCTCTTTTTCGTTTGCAAGTCAAGCTAAAAGTTTATCCATTTTGTTACTCTTTTCAAAGAACCAACTCTTCATTTCATTGCTTTTGTCTTTTCTGTTTCTCTGATCTCTATTCTAATATTCATGATTTCCTTCTTTTGGCGTGCTTTGGGTTTTTTCTTTTTCTAGTTTCTTAAGTTTCTCGTTTCTCAAGTGACTGATTTAAGATCCTTCCTTTTGAAGACATTGCCGCTCTAAATTTCCCTCAAACGCCGCTTTATCCATAGTCTACTTTAAGGATCTCCTGTCCCAGAGCTGTCTTTAAATATCTGTCTGGTCTGCTGGTCTGTTGCTGCCCCCAAACTCTATCACAACCTCAGAGAGCTGAGATTTTGGAATTATTATTTTCAACAACATTCCTGGACATGGGATTTTTTGATCTTCCTGGCCTGCCCTACATTGGTAGAACTTCAGTCAATGGGGAAGCTGGGTGGGGGCGATGGAAGCCGACCCAGGCTTACTCTCCTCTTCCTGAGGTTTAGGAGAACTTCTTGACTAAAAGCTTTTTCTTATATTCTATATCTCTGGTCAATTTCCAGAATTCTTAAGTGGTAGGGTTTTAAAAATTTTCTATTTTTATTTTTTCCTCTTCTGTTATTTCTTTTTTGGGGAAAGAATTTGCCAACCTTCTCCCTCAGTCATTCCAGAACCCCTACGTCTAGGACTGGGTCATGATGTCTACCCAGACAGGAGATGAGATCTCTGGTCCGACCAAGGTGCTGAGCTGGACTGCAGCCACTTGTAAATAGCACTCTGGGGAGGCATCAGAATCCATGACCGCTGGCCCAGGTTGCTTGAGACGGTCCCAGTTTCCACCTGTGGTCAGGGGTAATTGTTACCAGGGCTCCTCCCACTCTTAGAGGTGGCTTAGTTTCGATGACAGACCATAGATGTAATTCCCTAAGAGGACAATTTTTTTTTAAAGATTTTATTTATTTATTTGACAGAGAGAGAGAGATCATAAGCAGGCAGAGAGGCAGGGGAAGCAGGCTCCCCGCCGAGCAGAGAGCCCGATGTGGGGCTTGATCCCAAGACCCTGAGATCATGACCCGAGCCAAAGGCAGTGGCCCAACCCACTGAGCCACCCAGGTGCCCCCGTAAGAGGAAAATTCAACCTGCGAGAGTGGGAGGCAAGAAATAATGGTAAGATAATACGTTGGCAGTAGGTAGATAAATACTTGTAAGTCTTTAAAAATAATCAGAAGCCCTCGTTTTTCGGGGGTTTCAGAACCGAGATGATGTGGAAGTTCAGACGGGGGACAGAAATTGGGGTTAAGAAGTCTAAGGGAGTCGAAGTCTGTCAGGTGGGGCCTGGGCCAGGGGCTTGGGGTTACTGGTGACAGGGAGGGGTGTTGGTGCTGGAAACACCGGAACTCCAGGATTGTAATAAACTTTGGACTTTATTTTAAAATATGGCTGAGCCCGGGAAGTATAACGTGTATCCCAAGAGCCTCTGCCCTGACCCCTCTCACGGTAGGTAGCCCCACTTCCAGGGCTGGGTGCTTGTTTAATCACCTTCTGTTTGCCTCACTGGTGACAGAGGGATTCCCACCAGGTTATGGGATGGCCAACAATTCAGCATGGGACAGACACGTGTCACATGTGTCACATGGGGAGGTGGATGGCCCATGGCGCTCAGGGTCCCAGGGGGAGTAAAAAGCAGGGGCCGTCAGAAGCAGGCTAGTAGTTTGGGGTGGGGGAGGGGTGCTACCCGGTTCTCACGGGAAGATGTCATTGGCTTTAATTGAAGAATTCTGTGGGCTGGCAGGGCATTTGACCCCTGTGCTCAGATAAGCGGGAACCATGCATGGTCCCCTTGATGAGGACGCGTGTTTGGCTATGGGACCTCACGTGCAGGAGCGGAGAGAGAACTTACACTGGAACTCTCTGAGGGCCTCCCAACTCTACCAGATATCAAGGTGGCATGTGACGTTGGGCCTCACTCTCCGACCTTACAGGCATGACGGCAGTCTGTCCTGCAGCAGCCTGAGTGGAAACACGTCATCCTCAGTGGGAACCACGTTGAGGGCAAAGGAAGCTGGAGAGGGGAGGCTCCTTGCCCCAGTCTCGGGACTCCCCCAACCACAGCAAGGGTGCTGGGACCCTGCCCGGCTCTTGCCCTGGTCACCCTCGGCCCCTTCACGCTGCCTGTGTATCCGTCCCTCTCTCCCCCAGCTGTCTGTCTATCTTTGTTTAGAGGGACGTGCTATAAGCTCGGGGCCTAGTTTGTGCCCCCTTCAAAAACAGCATCAGTGGAGACTGGCCAGCCATGTGACCTGAGCCCAACATTGGTTACCTGTCACAGGTTAGGTTACCTGTCACCATCCCTGCCCCATGCAGGGGGTCTGGAGGCTGGCAGTGCTCCCTGCTGTTTCCAGAACCGCAGTGGAGTTCAGCAGATGGGTGAAATAATGTTTCACTGGCTGCTTGCGGCTTCTTCCAGCCCATGGGGCTCTGCGGACATGCCCCATCTAGTATCTGCTCGCCATCGTGTAGGAATGACAATTGGGCCCCCCTCCTGGCAGGCCCTGGTGCTTGGGAGCCGCCCCGAGTACAGGTCAGCAGTTAGGCCCCCACCCCGGCCGTCTCTGAGGCACTGTCTCAAATGCCACCACACGTGGAGGGGCAGACATGTGGGCAAAGCAGTTGCTTCCCCTCCCTCCCTGGGGTCTCCATTCCTTGGGGCATGCAGCGACCTAGCAAAACCCAGACAGTTCAGGTTATTACTGCTGGAGAGACTGGGACTGGGGTTTTGAACCTGCCAGTTATTTTGAGCTGCAGAATCCCCATGGAGCCTACCTGGGGAGTGCAGAGCCTGACGAGGGCGTTCAGCTTCCATCCACCTGGAACCGGGAGAGGCAGCTGCTACATACGTAGTGCTTGTTAATCAGGCCATTAGAGCCTGATGTCTGAGCTGCTCCCTGAACCAAGCAAATCTGAATCTCTGGGAGAGCCCCTCGGGCCACAAGCAAGCATGAAAGCCAATGGATTTGGAAGAGTGTTTCTCCGGCTTCAGTGTAACTACAGATCACTTGGATCCCCTGTGGAGATCCAGATTCTGATTCTGTAGATCTGGGGTGGGGGGGTGGCCAAGATCCTTGTATTCATTCAGTCATTCATTTTTCTTTCCCCTTCTTCTCTTTTCTTTACTTTTCTTTTCCCTTTCTCTTCTTTCTTTCTTAAGATTTATTTATTTGAGAGAGAGAGAGAGAAGAGAGCGCTGAGGAGAGGGGCAGAGGGAGCAAGAGAACATGAAGCAGACTCCCCGCTGAGCATGGACCCTGTTATGGGGCTCGATCTCACGACGCCAAAATCATGTCCTGAGCTGAAATCAATAGTCGGATGCTGGTGCCATCCAGGTGCCCCAGGATCCTGCCTTTCTAACAACAAGGGGTTATATTTAGGACCATGCTACTTAATGTCTCTGTAGGCCAGTAGACTCAGTAACATTTGGGAGCTTCCTAAGAAGCTTCCTGACCCCAGATCTTCTCAATTAGAATCTGCATTTTAACAAGATTCCTGGTGGTTTGAATGTACTTGAAGGCTGAGAAATGCTGGTTGAGGAGAATTTAATGGCCCAGCAAGCCTGAGAGAGAGAGAGAAGATGCTTTCTGCTTCTTTGGGGATCACAAGCAAACATGTCTTCATCACTAGGTGACAAAGCCTGGACTCAGTCCTGCAGCTCTTTTTTCCTTAAGGGGTAGTACGCAGCTGAGTGTGGCTCTCCCTTTGCCTTCCCCAAACCCCTGCTCCTGTCCCCTCCTTCCCTACCCCACCCTGGTGTGGGATCCTGACACTGGGCTTGCCCACGCCTCTGAAATTGGCCTCTGAACTTGACTCAGCTTCCCAAAGCAGCCCCACCCATAGAGAGGACTCTGCAGCCTCCTGACCACACAGCACTCTCTCCAACACAGCTTACCTCCACCCCTGCCTGCCCTGGCAGACACCTGACCCCAACATCAAGGCCACTGTCACCTTTTCCCATACACCCACTTCTCTCTAGATGACTCATCCAGGATGCTTCTCAGTTCTTGGACTTTCCCACCTGCCATCTGAGCTGCATCCCCCTTATCCAGCCAGTAAAGAGCCCCAGCCTTGCCCACTCACCCTGGGGCTGCTCTTTGTTCAGGCCACAGGTGTGTGTGTTGTCAGTGGCCTGAAGCTCCTAATCCACCATCTGGCTGTCATCCCCTGCCTTGTCCCCTGTCAGGTCTGAGCCCCTACAAAAGCTCAGACCCAGGCCCCCGTTCCCAGGGTTGGATAACATGGGGATCTTGGCTTCTTCTGGAACTGGGGTCAGGAAAGGGAAGCATTCCCAGAGGGTCAGTTTCTGAACTGATAGGGACAGACCTTGAGGGAGCCCTGGTAGGTCTGCGGTTTAGGAAAGGGAATACGGTACTTCCTGGGACTCTCAGCCCCGCACCCCAGCACGCTAATGCTTGCCTGGGCAATTCAACAAGTTCAGTGTCAGCCTCCGTGCCTGCTCAGGCAGGTGACAGGGTCCCTGGAGGTGTGCTGGTCTTCAGGGGACAGACAACTTGGCACTCAGGATGACCTTTACATTCTTGCTCTATTAACTGGCCTCAGTGGTCCCCCAGCTACCTGCACGATCACAGGATCATGTCCAGCCAGCCAACCGTGCATCCAGCCAGCCACCCATCTATCCAGCAAGCAAGTGTTGAGTGCCTGCTGTGTGGCTGGCCTCACGCTGGCTTCCCGGCCCTCCAGGTCCAACAGGAATGTCTCTGTGGGTCCAGAGGTAGCCGGGTAAGCATGGAGGTCCAGAGATACACAGGATTTTTTTTTTGCCAGCACCTATGTGAGCCCATTTAGAAGACACTCTCAACCCATGTACCCCACAGGCCTGCCTCCCACCTTCTGCCAGACCCTTCTTATGTACATGCAATCTGCATAAACACAGTCGCACCCCGCGTACTGTGATCCATTTCCCAGCACCTACTGCGACATGGTCGACCGCTTTCCACACTGATCCGTTTCCGTGGTTTTTACCCCTGCTCAGAGGCTGCGCCATGGAACTAAACCATTGTGAAGATGTAGCCTAGGTTTGCTCGACCCGCTCTCTACTGGTCTGTGCTTTATGCTGTGCTATTCACAGTTTGGGGCTGGTTCCCAGATCATTTCTATTTCCTCCGGAGTCTTCTTTTTCTGGTTGCTTCTCTTTGTCTCTCTGGTGGTGGAGGCTGTCCTCACATGATGGTGGCTCACATGCCTGGTGGCCCTCCGTCCACAGTTGAGAGTGGGGCACCCAGCACGTGACTGGTATGGAGTGGGGGACAGAGCTTTCCTTCGCAGGGTGGGGTGAAGAGTCAGACTTCTCACTGGAGAATTTCAGGGGGGACTGTGTTAGTTCACTAGGGCTGCTGAAAACTACCCTAGACTTGGGGGTGGGGCTCTCAAATAAGGAAACATTTATTCTATCAGTCCTGAAAGCCAGAAATCCAAGATGAAGCTATTGGCGGGACTGCTTTCTTCCAAGGCCTCTCTCCTTCACTCATAGGTGGCGTCTTCTCCCCGTGTCTCCACCTGGCCTGTCCCTCCCTATGTCTGAACTTCTCTTTCTAGGAGGACACCAGTCCTCTTGGATTAGGACCCACCCCAGCGACCTCATCTTGACCTTCAGCTCCGTGTCCCCTTCCCCGTGTGGAATCTATCACCACCCTCCATCCACTTTCTAATTTCCAAAAATGTGCTGGAATCTGTGCCACCCCCTTTCCAGCTCCTGTTGTTCCCGTGGCCTTCTGTTTTATTCCTTTGCTGTCATTACACTGGGATCTTAGGAGGAAGTTGAGACAAATGTACGTATTCCGTCCACTGTGTCTCCCTGAAGCCTCCTGGCTTCTCCCCCAAGAAAAGGGACGAGCCCCAGCCTGACAGGGAGGGCTCTGAAGCAGGATCTGGTGGGGGGGGGGGGGCAGCAGCCTGGGGCTTGCCCTTTGAATCCTGAATCGCTGTTGCTGCTCAGAGAGGGAAGAAGCTTCCCTGGGAGGCTCGGGTTGCCAGGGCCTGGCACCTGCCTTGCCCGCCAGCCTCCTCTCCCCCTGTGATGTCATAGGTGTGTCACTCTTGATCCAGAGACAAGGTGGGTGTCTGACACCTCCAAAATAATGCATGTTTTCCAAACTTGTTGCTGAAGCTGCTAAAATGTTTTTTTAAAACCATTTACACTTCCCTTGATATAAGGCAAATACCTTCTGTCAGCCGGGCGTGGGTCGGGTGGGGGTGCCTGAGACTGGAGAAGCCAGATCAGAGCAGCCCTGGGCCTCGGGGCTCTCCAGGACATAAGAGGGTCTCCGGGGGAGACTCAGGCCTTGGGGGTGGGGTGGGCCCTGTGTCTGGGGGGGAGGGGGAACTCCAGGATGGGCAGAAGGGCCGAGCAGCTGTCACAAGGTAATTTGCGTTGACAATGATGATCTGTGTTCGGCTTAGCGAAATTGTCCCTTCCAAGGCCTCTCTGTGTCCTTGAAGGGAGTGGCTTTGTATCTGAGGAGACGCCCCCCCCACCCCCCACTTCTGGCTTCTGTTTGGGAAGGTCTGAGCTCATTGAGGAGTTGTTCTAGGGAAAAGGGACGGAGGGGATATCTTCGAAAGATACAAGATAGATCCAGTGACCAAAGCTGAGAGCAACAGAATTCGCTGGAGGCTAGGAAGAGATGGGCGTTTGGGGGTCCCCTGCGTCGTGAGCGATAGGCCCAGGGATGTGGCAGGATTGCGGGGCGCACCTGGGGAAACTGGATAAGAGTGGAGGGTTAAACCATCCTCTTGCTTGCGGTGTCCAAGATCAAGCAAAGCAGAGGGCCCTCGCTGGAGGCTCCAGACCCTCTAGGCCTGGGAGGGGAGTTTCTGGGGACCCCAGAGAGGGGGAAGGGCTGCACTTGGCTGAGCCTGACCCTCCCCTTAGCCCCGTGGGGCCTGCAGCGATTTCTTTTAAGCTACAAGAAATAAAAGAACTTGTGCAGTGGGATCCAGACTGTTCACAACAGGCCTGGGCTTTCCGTAGTACATGCCCTTCTCTTCCCAGCCAGGGAGGCCTGTGTACACTGTGCCCAGGTCCCCGGTGCAGCTGTGTGCTCGCGTGTGGCAGCTGCCAGGTGACTGTTGGGAGACTTAGGGCCACAAGGGCTACTTCCCATCGCGAGAGCTTCAGCACTGTCTGCGTTCTCGGGGAGCAGCATCTGGGAGCAGGGCAATCCTACTGTCTGCCTCAGTGGCTCACTCCTGCAGAGGCTGGGAACTTAGCTCTCTGAGCCAGGCCTTCCCGACTCAAGAACGCAGTCAGAGGAGCGAGAAGAGCCAGAGGTTCCTGGTACGCTAGGGAGTGGAAGTGGGGGACTGTCTGGGCCCTGTGGTGTGCTCACATCACACACACACACACACACACACACACACACACACACACACACACACACAACCATCCCACTGGCACCTGTTCACCAGCCCAAATCACACCCAGCTGAAGCTCCTCTGTTGAGCCTGGCATGTGCTCCCTGAAGAGGGGGCGCCCTTTCCCCAACTTTACCCTCTGTGGCCCCCACGGCGTTCGAAGCACTCAGGCTGGTGAGAGCTTGGCACCTTCTCCAGCCTAAAGCCGTGAGGAGGCAGGAAGCAGGGAGCAGCAAAGGAGTGCGGGGTAGGAACTTCCCAGGGCAGGACCCTTCTGAATCCCCCACAGGGTCCAGCCTTGCCTGGGAGCTGGGGCCACCGGTGGAGGAGCCCCCATCAAGGATGACCATGCCCATCACTGCTGAAAGCAGAGGCGGCCAGCCCTGGGCTCTGGCCCAGCCTGGACATAGGGAGGAATGGTGCATGGAGGCTAGCAGGCCTAAGCCAGGGCAGCCGAAGTGCGGTCTGACTGGATGCTCTCTGCCCATCCTGGGCCTGCACCTGTGGCCATCCCCAGGCTCAAGGCCATTTGTCCCAGAGATGCCTGGTCTGTGGCAGCAGGAAGCCCAGAGCCCTCATCTCCACAAGTGAAACCCCTGTGGGAAACGATGGGGCCTGGCAAGAAGGCTGGCGGTCTCTGGGGACCTCCCTTGGGGTCCCCACGGCCACTCCTTGGAAACCCAGTTCTAAAATCCCTGGAGCCAGTGTTGGTGTTAGAGGTGTGCACTTGCCTCGCCACCAGCAGAGGGTGCCCTGAGCCAGCTCACGATGTTCTAGTCTGCCCTCAGACCTCGGAGACAGGGCATCCCCAGGACAGGACTGAGGTCTAGTCCTGTCTCTGTCCACCTACAGCCAACTTCCCACCTCCCATCACCATAATGGATGCAGGACCCACACATGCTCAGTGCTTAATAAATGTCTGTTGGGTGGCTGCAGGGTTCAACAGATGGACGGACAGATAGATGAAAAAGAAAGGAGGAGAGGGAGGAAAAGAATGGATGGATGCATGGATGGATGGATGGATGGATGGATGGATGGATGGATGGATGGATGGGTAAACAAATGGGCAGGTGAGTGGATGGCTGGGTTAGGTAGATGGATAGATGGTTGCCTGGGTGGTTGGACAGATGGACAGAGTATGGATGGATGGGTGAGTAGATGGACAGGTGGACAGATAGATGGTTGGGTGGATGGACGAATGGGAAGGTGATGGATGGACAGACATTTGGATAGGTAAATGCACCATCAGAAGGCACTAAAAGGTCAGTTCAGGCTTATTGATGGACTGAAGCCATAGCCCCAGCTACAGATGAAGGTCTCTTAAGGAACAGAAGAAGTTTGACAACATCTCTAGGAGAAGGGCCCAGGTGTTGATTTGTTCTTGCAGGTTCCGTGCCCAGTGGTCCTGTGGTCCTGGCATCAGTTTTCCCTCCATCCCTCCCATGCCCTGGTTACTCCCCTTCCCCTCTCCAGCCCGGACTGGGCAGTCACGGCTGGAGATGCAAATGTGGGATGAGGGAGCTGAGAAGAGGGAGCACCCTGCCTGAGTGTAACTGCGGGCCAAGCAGGGGCTGTGGGCATGGACCAGCCTGGCAGCCTCCCCCCCCCCGCCCCCTGCACAGACTCAGCCCTTCCCTCCCCTGCTTCTGTGGTCCTTAGCCAGGGTGCTGGTAGGAGTACACTAAGTGGATCAATAGCGTGTCAGCCCTTTGCCAAGAGCAGGCTGCATCTATCAAGGGCTGAGTGACAGCTAATCATTTTCCACCTGGTGTTCACCCTTGCAGAGACCTGCGGGCTCTGCCACTGGGCCTACTGGAGACCAGGAGGCTGACAGACCCTGCCCTGCTCCCCTTGCAGGCTGCAGGCACCCTCCCGGGCCACATTCCCACTCCCCGCATGCCCCCCCCCCACCGCCTGCATGAAGGTATGGCTTAGTGGGAATGTGTGGGCACCCGGGGCTTGGGAGCACACGTGTGCCTGGGAGTGTGAGCATACCTGGAGAGTGCATGGCTGGCGTCTGGGGCACGCCTGAGGGCTCATCCAGCAGTGCGTGCATATGCCTGTATGGCTTTGACTGTGTGCACGGCCGTGCTCATCCCTGAGGGTCCGTGTGAGCATGTGCATGCACAGGCATCTAGAACTCACGTCTCCGTGAGTGTGTGGCCTTGTCTGCATAAAGGAGTGTGCTCGGTGCCCATGTTTGTCATCAGGGTGCTGCTGTACATGCCAGGGACCACAAGCCCCTCGGTACTCCCGAGTCCTCTCTCCTGGAGGGGAGTTGCTACTAGCATGATGCCCCACGCTGAGCCATCTCGCTGCCACCCCCACCCTAGCTGGTGCCTGGAAGGGAGGAAAGGTGGCTGGAGCCCCGTGCTCCCTCTCTGTCCCTTTCCTGCTAGAGAAAGCAGGTGCCGGAGGGAGGAGGGGAGCCTGAAGGGAGGAAGGTCCTGGGTTGACAGGAACATTTCTTTCTTTCTTTCTTTTTTTAATTTCTAAAGTATCTTTATTCTTTTTTTTAATGACTTAAATTCAGTTAATTAGCGTATAGGATATTATTCGTTTCAGAAGTAGAGTTCAGTGAATCAACAGTTGTGTATAACACCAGTGCTCATGACATCACATGCCCTCCTTACTGTCCATCACCCAGTTACCCCATCCCACCACCCACCTCCCCTCCAGCAACCCTCAGTTTGTTCCCTATGATTAAGAGTCTCTTATGGTTTGTCTCCCTCTCTGATTTTGTTTTGCTTTATTTTCCCTTCCCTTCCCCTATGCTTCTCTGTTTTGTTTCTTAAATTCCACGTATGAGTGAAATCACAAGATAATCGTCTTTCTCTGGCTGAGTTATTTTGCTTAGCATAATACCCTTCAGTTCCATCAGTGTCATTGCAAATGGCGAGATTTCTGGCTTTTGTTGGCTGAATAATATTCCATTGTGCATACACACCACATTTTCTTTATCCATTCATCTGACAGGAGCATTTCAATTGAAAGTGATAGCATCAGGTAGGGCTGTATTCAGCTGTCCTCTTGGTGTCGGAAGAACTCAGCTTCTTCACTCCTCCCCTCTGCTTTGCCCTATGTGCTTCACTGCCCGGCATCCTCGCCCCTAGGGGTGGCCATCGAATCTCCACACTTCCACGGCCCCCCTCAGTTTCATCTCCTGATGCCCCTTGAGCCAATTCCTATGGCTGAGGGATGGACTCGACTGAGGGATCACACGCCCCTCCTGGTGTGTACCACAGGGTCTGAGAGCAGGGGAGGGGAAGGTGGGTGCAGTGGGACGGGAATGGGAGATGGGTGGGTGGAAGCTGTGTAGGGGTTCTTTTCTCTCTGCCTGAGGTCTCACATCTGAGGCGTGAACAGTTGCATCCAAAAGGGCCCTGGTGCTGTCAGCACCCCCTGGGGGCTCACAGCAGCTACTACACAGGCCCCTGGCTGGGGTCAGCTGTTCCTGCTTCAGGCTTTCAAAGAACCCCCCACCCATCCTCCCCACCCCTACTGCCCGCCAGCCTCAGACTACGTCCCCTGACCAGGGTCCACCTTTGGTTTCTAGCCACGCAGGCCCTGAGCAGGCACTTGCCCTTAAAACCCCACAACCTGGCTAGGCCCCACCTGTCTGATCTACCATTGCCCCACCTTCCCGACAGACCTTAACCAGTAGGCAGCATCTGCCCTGGGTGTGGGCCTCAAGCCCTGGAGGGGAGGGCGCTGGGCCAGGCCTCCAGCCCTGGGGTCTTACAAAAATGGGGGAGGGACTCGCCTTCCCTGGCGGTAGCTGAGGACACCCATGGCTTCTCTGGGTCACTGCCACAGGAGCCACGAGCAGCCGTTCTGCAAAGTGTGGCTGCAGGCTTGCTCTCAGCAGGCAGGCAGCTCTTCCAAGTCTCCATGAATAATTAAAAACACCTTAAGTGTGCACCCGCAGCCTGGAGGACGCCCCCCTCCCCCGTTGTGTTTAGGAGCAAGCTCAGACAATAGCAATAGCACTGGACTCGGAGGGACACCAGGCCCAGGCCTGCCCCTCCTGGGCCTGCCCCCTGCCCCGGCCCTCTCTCCTTCCCCACCTCCCTACCTTCAGAGCCCCCAGGGCAGGAGAGGGTCGGCTGGGAGGGCTTGCTGCAGATGGCGGGTATGGCAAGCCCCCACCCCCGCCGCCAAGGGCTCAGGAGACAGGTGCACTGAGATGGTGGGGGCAAGGATAGGACCAAGGAGGAAGGGCTCCAAGAAGACTGACTCGGGGCCACCCCCAGGCAGCCCCCTCTCTGGACAGCTGCTCCAGGGAGCCCAGAGGGAGGTGCCACACCTGAGCAGACCCCAGGTAGGGGCCAGGCTAGAGCATAGCCAGCCTGCCACTGTCCCAAAGCATATCCCTGGCGGAGGGACTTGCAGGGGATGGGTAGAGGGGGAAGGTAGGTAGTGATTGCCCCTGCACACACACACACAGGTAGCTGTGTGTGTGTGTGTGCCTGTGTGTGCGTGCACACGCTGAGCAGGGCAGACATCACGAGGGCAATGCGTGTGTGTGCAAGCGTGTGGCATTGTGTGGGTGCGGCAGGGGCTGTGTGGCTGGGCGTGGGGTTGAAGGAACACACCTGGGCCGCTGTGTCTGTGGCTTTGCACATCAGAGGTTTGCTCAGGACTGAGAGGTCCCAGAAGGGCCTCTGCCTTGAGCTCCAGGCTGGACACCTCCCCCACCCAGCTCCAGGGCATCCTGTCCCAGAGCCCTCTCTCCACTGCTGCTGTCGGGAACTCCTCTCAGACCCTCCCTCTGAGAGCTGAGCCTGACGTCCTAATCCCTCCAACCTAGAGTTCCTGGTAATGACATTTCTGAAACGTGAAAATTAGAAACCAGCTGCCACATTGCTCTGGGCCCTGGGCCAGCCCAGCTTCCTGCTGAGCTTCGCGTGGGGTCTCAGAGGCCACATGCGGCCCTTCTTGTGGCTGTTCTGCTCACACGGAGGAACCTCCTTTCTCATCAGCACAAAGGGGTGACTCTACTTCCTATGTTCCCCATGCCACGTGAGCAGGAGACAGGATTTCCCTGCAGCTCTGCCCGTCCTCACCTGGGACTCGGGGTCTGCGTAGGGGCCGTGCAGAGGGAAGGGGTGGCAGTGCGAGGGGAACCAGGAGAACCAGACTTGGCAGTCAGGTGCAGCTCACTCCCCGCCTCGGGCCCTGCCATTCCCTGTGTCCCTTGTGTCCCCTTCTGTCTCATCTTCCAGGAATGGTAGATCCTTTGGAGGGACTCAGGCTAGAGTGGCCGGGGCTCTGGCCTGGTTCTGTCCCCATGAGCCCACAGAGAAGCTGCCACAGTGGGTAGGAGTATCATTGCTTACTGTGGTGGCAGATGTCCCGCACTTTCTCTTCCCCTTCGGACCTAGAGAGGGTGGTCAGCTGGGCATGAGGCCAGCTCTGCCATGAGGCCTTTGTGGACTGGGCAGAGGGCGCTGGGACCACTGATCTCTTGAGATGACCGTGCTGCCCACTGGGAGCGGAAGACAGGGTGTTGGGGAGGGCACGGATGAAGCCAGTTGCTCTCTAGACCATGCAGAACCCGCCACGTTGGGTCAGGACTTCGAGCCACTTGAATGTGAAGCTTGGGCCTGGAGGTGGGGATGGGGCACAGACCGGAAGCAGGACATAGCTGGGTCCAATTCCCTGGAGCAGAGAGGGCCACCAGCTAGGTGCCTCTCGATGACAGTGCTGAGCACCTGATCGGGCAGGGGAAGGTCTGACTTTGCTTCTTGATCCCGACTACTACGAAGGAGGGAGATCCCCTGGTAAGGGAAACGTGGCTGAGGGCTGTGAGCAGAGGCTCGGGGAGGAAGATGTCACAGTGGGTCTGGCCTTCAGGCTCCTCCAGCTGCCCAGCCTCAGGGCCGCTGCTCCCATCGTACTCCAGCCCTCCAGCCTGTCCGCGATCTCTGATTGCTCCTGACCTGACGTCCCCCTTCCAGCCCAAGCCGAGATGATGAACATTGTCCAGAATCACCTGGGCACCATGTGTCCAGCTCCCCAGAGATATCCTGAGATCCACAACCACCACCTCCCCGCAGGGGAAAAACCTGGTATCTGGAGCATTGCTGCCCCCGGGAAGCCCTCCATCTGTAGAGCTTGCAGTGGACAACTTTGTGCTAACCAAGGAGGCAGAACCAGTTCCCCTAGTGGCTCTCACTGCCATTCAGGGGTCCCCGCCCTGAGGGAGCTGGGGACTGGTTGGGGGGCACTGTGTTTGTATATGCATTATGTGTGTGTGGGTTTCTACAAGCCTGGGGGCATATGCATCCATGCCCATGTGTGTCTGTGCACGTGTGTGTGCCCCTGAGTCTCGGGGTGGGCCACCGGGTGCCCCAGAGTCTGTGGCCAGGCAGGCTCTGGTTCCCAGCCGGAGGAGCAGTACCAGGAGGGCTGGGGTCTGTGCACTTGTCGAGGCTGGCTTCTTTATTAATCCCTTTTATGAGCAGACCCGGGAGTTCGTGTTGTGAATCTGGCCATTTGCTCCCGTCCCCCCTCCCCCTGCCCCACGCACCCCGGGAGGAGGAGCACATGTTAAATATTTGTGGTTTTGCTGCGTTAGGTTTTCAAGTTCAGCAGTAATTACCGTGACCAGGTGCCAAGTGAATCTGCTCCCTCAGGAAGCCTCCCGCCGTAGCAGGGCTGGTGGCTGGGTTCCAGGCCAGCCGCGTGCCGTTCGCACAAACCTGCACGCCTTCCCTTCCAGACGTCACTGCCTCACTGAGCCCTGAACGCAGCCAGGCGATACCACCTGTGGGCGCGGTGCAGACGGATGCTCATGGTGGGTGCCTCGCCCAAGCGCCGATGTGGGGACGCTGTGAGCAGAGCCTGGGGGCCAAGTGAACACCTTTGCTCCCCCACCCCACCCCCCACGCCCCAGCACGGTTCCCGGCCACACTCATCCTGGCACAGTGGGCAGAACTGCTTTTATTTTCAGGAGAGATTTTAATTGTTCAGCTCCGGTACCCCCGCCCCCAGCCCGCCTCTCGCAGGACTACTCAGCCTTTCTTTCAGGGGTAGATTCAGTCCAACCCACGATTTCTTGGACACCTTCAGGGTAATTAAGACAGTGCCTGGCACAAGCCTGGGTGAGCGGTGGCAGCCACGTCCCCCGCCTGGTTGTCTGTAGGCGCAGCTTCTGGGGTGGCTCCAGGGGCAGAGGTGGTGCCCTCAGGTTTTCTGGGTAACAGCTGCTTGGCCCTTGGCTTTTCCTAGGACGACACATCACACCCATCAACAGTGGATGTTCTTCAGGGTACCCAGACCCAGAAAGTTGGGGGGGAGGGGTGCCAGGTGAAGGAGAGGGGCAAGTTCAGGCCAAAACTCCCATCTGCGTGCCTCCAGGACCTCATGCAGTCCCAGGAGGGAGCTCCTAGCCCAGCCCTGATACAGCCATTTGAGTGGCCTCCCAGATGCTCTTCTGGCCATCCCTGGGCTGGCTGCAGGCCTCCAGAGGTGCACCTGCCCTCAGTGGGCTCACAGCCTGCTGGGGAAGAGGTGTGGGAGAGCCCAGAGCAGGGGATGGAAGGAGGAAAGGAGGGAGGCAGACCCCACCCTGACAGCTCCCTGAATGTCTGTGAGCTGGGGACGAGAGGTGTTGGGACCCCCTGGAAGAGAATGCACCAGGAGGCAGCCTTGCCCCTTTAAGGGAGCCTTGGGTCTCTGGGCAGAAGCCCACACACCATAGGGTATTGGGCGCACTAGTTCAACTTCTGGGCTCACCCACAGTGGACCACATCTGTGTCCTTTGGGTGGGGCTGGGAATAGACAAGAAGGCATCTCACCAGATGCCAACAAGGCATTCTGGCACAGGACGGGGGTGCTGCAGGAGTGGGAGGGAAGGGAGATGGGCCCACAGCTGTGCTGTTCCAGGATACCCTGCCTTTTGGCCATCCCTGGAGTTACAGGGTCCAGGGACACTTAGAGGGAAAACCCCTGGAAGCTCAAGGAGAAGCAGGCTTCCATTGAGGCGTCCCGGGCAGCAGTCCCATCTGAAGGTTCAGTTGTGGGCGGACCCAATTTCAAGCTCAGCCCCACGGCTGCTGGCAGGTTCCGTTCTATCTGCCTTGGCCTGAGAACTCCCTCAGTTCCTTGCTAGGCGAGCCTCTCCCAGGAATAGCTCACAACATGGGAGCTGGCTTCTTTCAGAGTGAGTAAGCAGGAGAGGGCAAACCAAAGAGAAGGCTGGGCGTCTTTGTAACTCGCCCTCCAAAGTGACATGCTGTCCCGTGAGTTGTGGCCGGCCCGCGCTTACAGAGGGTAGGTAACAAGGGCAGCTCACCTGGCAGGGAGCTGGGAGGCTGCCCCCCGAGGTGGGCTGTGACCAAGGGGCTTTCGTGGGGGAAATTGCGTGTTCTGGTTTACGGTTGCAAAAGGACTCCTCCAGCTGCTCTCTGGAGAAAGTTGAAGCCGGGGGACCATTCGGGGGAAAGCCCACTTCACTGGGAGCTTCCCTGTGGGCAAGCTGGGCGTAGGGCTCATAGTAGAGCCTTCCTCTGAGAGTTAAATAAGATAATACAGGACCATGCTTGGTGAGGGCCTGGTGGCCATGTAGGCTTTTCTCTTTGGACACAGCCATTGCCTTCTCTAGGGTCTGACATTGGCCATGGCCCCCTTCAGTTCACCGGGGGTGTCTTTCTGTGTCTACGTGAGTGCAAATAGTGATTGGAGACCAGGTTCGGGTTCCTTCTGGGCAGCTCCAGGCCCCGTGAATGAGGGTACAGCCAGGTTCCCCAGTTTGCGACATTTCCACCCGAAGCAGCTCACCCCTCAGGGAAACAGGAGGGCCAGCCCAGCACCTCCACTTGATGGGCAGAGACTCGGACACAGGCATAGGGTGTCCCTTATCCACCTGCGGGGACAGCCTCCCCTTCAGCCCGGCCTGGTCTGCCATCGCACTAAGCACATTAGCGCAAATTCAACTGAGAGCTGAGTATGTCCTGTTGTGATGCTGCCTCTTTGCGGAGCAGGTCTGAAACACAGCCCCTCAGACATCCCGACTACCCTTTAGGGATGAGGTCAAGCACACTTGGGAAGCTCCCGCCTGAGGTGTGCACCCACGATCTGTTTCTCCCTGAGCTGGGCTGTTACTGACTGCACGGCGGTTTTGATACTGATGCCCGGCAGCCTCATCACACCCCACGGGTGCACACTGCAGACCCCAGCCACCAGTGGGGTCTCCAGGCCACCCGCTCTGCTCACCAGCAGGCCGCAAATTGGGGGGTTCTCATGACCCCTTCTATTTGGATAATTCACTAGAATGATTCACAGACCCAGGGCGCGCTCTATTCACAAGAACAGCCTTATTATAAAGGATACATAGGGCCAGGTCCCGGAGGGTCCTCAACACAGAGTTTCCAGACCCTTCCCTCACGGAGCCAGAGCACATCGCTCTCCTAGCACCACAGCGTGCCCGCATCAGGGAGCCTCGCTGTCTGGAGTTTCTCTGGAGGTTTCAGTGGGTAGGCATGATTGACAAATTATTGGCCACATAATGGAACTCAGTCTCCAGCCCCTCACCCCTCCTTGGTCAGGCGCCGAAAGTTCCAACCCTCTAATCAAGCGGTTGACCTTTCTGGTAACCAGCCCCCATCCCGAAACTCTGGGGCCCCACCACCAGTCACCTCATTAGCATAACGAAGATACCTGTCACTCAAATGCCAAGGGTTTGGAAGCTCCAGAGCTGGGAGTCTGGAGACCAGGACGGGTTCTACTCCTTGTTAGACCCCAGCCCAGTCCCCAGTGAACGGGTCGCAGTGAAATGCAACTTTCAGGCTGGCTTCGGATCCATTTCTCTCCCCGCCAGGTTTTTCCTTCTTCCATCAGACCCGCTTTTAATACATGCTCTCATTTCTTGTATGCCGAGCTGGAGTAGAATAGATAATATCAGTGGTTCCAGCTTCAGCTTCAAAAGCGTGTGTGACCTAAGAGCAGAGACTTCCGGTGCCTGTCACCTAACAGCGGCAAGCACCGTGCAGTGGGGGGCCCGCTCCGCCGTAGCACGAGCCAGACCCTTCAGCCGCTGAGCTAGTGCTTCTTCCAGGTCAAGGTTCCTTTCTCTGTGAGCAGATGGCGGCGGGACCCGCTTTGCATGAGGCAGACGTAGAGATGAAGGGCCTGGGTGGTGGCTAGCTAGGCCAGACCCCGGGCTCCTAACTACCGAGAGAATGCCTTTCCATTGTCACCCCAAGTGCAGGAACTCCGTGAGGGGATAGGAAGCAGGAGGAAGAGCACCAGCCTGGCTCAGAGCCCAGGTGAGGGAGGCACCAGCAGTGCAGTCTTTTGGGGGTGGGGACTCACCTTCCTGCTCCCATAGCTGCCTCTGGCTGGGCCTCGCCTGCCCCTTGTGCCGTACACAGAGCACCACCCTGGGAGCTCGGACTCACCAGGCAGACCCTGCTGGGTGAGTTGGAGCTGAGGTCCCCTTCAGGGTCATGAAGATTCTGAATATTCCACAGCCGGTTCCTGAAACATCTCCCGCCCCCACCAGCATCAAGCCCAGCAGGGGGGCAAGCGGGGTCCTTGGGCCGGTGTCCTCCATGCCATGTCCTGAGCAAGGCCAGAGACGATAGCAAATGTCAGGCCCGGAAGTCCCCAGCCCCGGGGAGAAGGCGGCATCCTTTAGAGGCATGAGCTTGCTGGCAGGGAGCAGCGCTAGGCCTGGCTTTGGATCAGAAAATGCCAGCTGTTGGCAGAAACCGAGACAATCCCTGGAAACAGCCTGGCTGAGGAAAGATGGAAGAGAGGGGTGGAGATAGCTCCAGACCCCCTCCCCTGCTGGCACACAGCCTCCCACCACTGAGGCTGCCTTGCTTCTCAGCGGGGAGCGTGGGGCACGTCCAGACGAGGCTTAAAACGCCTCAACACAGGGGAAGCAATTGAGCTGGAGAAGAGAACTCACAGATTGATGGGAAGAGGCATCAGATGTGCCCCGGGCAGCAGGAGAGCTGGAATGTGAGAGGAGGGGACTGTGCCTGCCTCCAGCCAAGCACTTCCCCTTCTGACTCCGCAGCCCATGGGCAGCCAGAGGGCTGGTTCTAGTGCATTCTCTCCCTCCCCACCCGCCCTGCACTGGAGCATGGGGTGCACACATGACACGCAGACACTTGGCTTTCTGTAGCAGCCATAGAAAATCCGCCAGAAGGATCACTCACACCTATAAATGGAATAGAGGGTCCTCTGCACCTGTTTCTATGAGGGTAGTGTTTTCTCAGGTCCCATCCCTCCACCTACAAAGAGGACGGCTCTCTACCGAGGCCACAGGTGGTCTCCGCCCAACAAAGCCAAGAACTTGTGACCCCTGAAGACACTGGGGGTGTGCTCGGATTGCGAGCCTGGCTCTCTGGGGGCTGGGGGTTCTCTGGCCTCACTCCCCCATCTGGACCCTTAGCTGGGGACAGCCTTGGAGGCTGTTTCTGGAATCCTTGTGTGAGCTCATTCTCCCTTGAGTTGGGGGAGTCTGGCAGCACCCCAGGCTCTGCCCTCAGGCTGCGTGATTTACTTGCTTCGTTCTTGTCCCCATCAGTGAGGAACAGAGAAAGAGGCTGGAGGACCCACTAGAGAGAGCTTCAAAGTCGAGGTGTGTTTTGGAAGTTGGCAGTGAAGAATTAGCTGGGAACTAGGTACCGACTGGGGTCCTGTGTGCCTTCCCCAGTGTCCTCTGGGTCGCCCCTCCCGGTCTTTCCCACTCTGCCCACCTTTCTTCACAATGTGCTCATGGATGGAGTGGGGGGAGGCCGTGTTAGGATCACATGGGGCTCTCCCAGACCCTGCCAATCAGAATGGAAGGCTGGGGTGGGGTGGCGATCTCCCTTCCCCCAGCCCTGCCTGTGATTGGTGCCTGGGTGCTTCTATGAGCTGGTACCGCCATCTGCAGAGAGTGAGACCTCCCTTTTAGAGAGAAGGCCCTCTGAGGGTCCTTCTGGGGTGCTGTTGGGTGTCTTCTTGAGCTCAGACTGGATGCATAGGCCAGTGCCTCTCAGACCAACTGGGATGACCACTATCCTGGCAGATGAATGTATGGGGGCAACTGTGGGGACATTAGGTACTGCAGAGAGTCCCATGTCCTTGGGGCTGTGAGAATGTCCTGTCCAGACTCCCTTCCTATGTTTTGTTTTGTTTTAAGATTCAGTTTATTCATTAGGGAGAGACAGAGTACAAGCAGGGAGAAAGGGAGAGGGAGAAGCAGACTCCCCGCTGAGCAGGGAGCCCACTGATGCAGAGCTCAATCCCAGGACCTGGAGATCATGACCTGAGCCAAAGGCCAACACTCAGCCAACTGGGCCACCCAGGCGCCCCTCCCTTCCTGTGCTTTAAGAGATGGGCTAGCTCCAGCAGACACACCGGCCACCACCCCATGCCCCCAACCCCACTCCATAGAAGGTATGGGTCTGTGGCCGTGCAGGATACAGCCCACAGCTCAGTCCCCAACACACACAGAAGAAAGGATACGTGCTGTGTCATTAGCATTCCATGCCCCAAAGTAGGACCAGTGGGTCATGCGTTCAGAGCTGTCCCCAGCAGTGGGGATTGGCAGGGATAGGATTCGCTGTGGGCATGATTAGAGCCGAGACGAATGGAGGAGACAGTTCACTTCCCCATGCTGTCGGGCGTCACAGTCAGTTTTTCGGAACTCAGGAAGAAGCCTTAGGACAGAGCTCTGGGGAGCGAATTGTCCCCAGGCAGTACCTGAGCTGGTCACACTCTCTGAAGTACGGCCGCCCTCCCAGGATGGATGCCTCAGCCGACTCTTCCTTTGGGCTCCCCCTGGGCCTTCTCCAGTTTGCTCTCTGCAAACTGTCCCCTTGCCTGGTCCTGGGCTTCCGTCTCTCCCTGGGACTGCCTTTTAATGTGGCTTCTGCCTCTGAGAGCCATGCACCTGGCCCTGGACTGTGACTCCGTGCTTATTTCCAAGTCCTGGGGAATTTTCTCATGTCATCTTCAGCAACAAGTGGTTGCAGTTTTCATTATCATAAGACCAAAAAAAAAAAAAAAAAAAAAAAAGCTGAGAAAAGAGATATGTGCCTTCTACCCTACGCTGGGAACATCTTGACATTTAAATCCAATTACCCTTTTCTCATTCTTGATGAGGATATGACATGCAGCTAGAGAACATTCTGCTAGATAAATACATCATATTCTCTGACTGCTCAAAACTTCCCAGGGCTGATCTGGGGACCCTGTTCTCCCCACCCTTGCCAGTCACCATCCGCCTGGGGGAGAGGTTAAGGTCACGGACCTGCCAAGTAAAGGGCCCAGGCCCTAGTGATGTTTGAAAAATTTGGGCAGTGTTTGACCTCTACCCTTCCCTGAGCCATTAACTGGGAAAATGGGACAACTACAGAAGCAGGAGGACTCTGACCAGCCTTTGCAAAGAGCCTGTGGTCATTCTGAGCTCCCCATGCCTGGGCTTTCAGCAAAATGCCACAAACCAGTTAGTTGGTGAGATTAATGAAACACATTCCCATATTCCTTCAGAAAACCTTCAGTTGCCTCAGAAGCAAAGAGTAATTGACTGCAGATGAATTAGGAAGCCAGCAAGGAGGCCTTGTACTACTATTCTGATGTAAATACTAGTTCTCTTTGACATCCAGAGAGATGGAAGGCAAGTTCCTTACCAAGTGCACAGAGCTGTCCTTGGCTGGAGAGACAGCAGGAAGAGAGGAAATTGCCAGGATTAATTAAGGCCACAAGAATCCTGCCTCCTATGCCTTCCAGAAGGGCTCCCTGGTATAGGCTCTGTCCGAGGAGATCAGGCAAAGCTTTCCACCCCAACCCTGTCTGGCTTCAGAAATCCATTTACCACTTAAAGTTACAGGGTTTGCCTTGATGCTTCTCGCTCTATTTTCATCTCCGTGTGTGTGAGAGAGGGAGAATGGAGAGAGAGGGAGCACTAGAGCCCAAGGCAAATGTAAGTTCATGGAGATTTAGAGTCTCATTTCAGCTTAGTTCTAAACACCCAATCTCTTCCCCAGCCTCGACCATTAGCTGCCCAAGCTAACTCTTCCTCATCGCCCAGAAGGTGGAGGACCATCAAGCAGAGAAAAGTGACCCTACCTGACTTTAGCCATCCCCCAGAAGTCACAGAAGCAGAAAATCTTCCCTCCCTCCCCTTCCATCAAGGCTGGGGGACCAGCTCTTTCTCCCGCAGAGGATCAGATCGTCCTCAGAAACCGCACACAGTGTCTGTAGCTGCTCATCCCGAATTAACACTGTTGTTTTAGCCTGTGTGCTCAGCACTGGTTATTCAATGGAAATTAAGTCATTCATTTACTTTTTGCTGCAGATCACAGTGTGAGACTCGAGTGGTACTTCTGTTTGTGAGTGCACGGGTGTGACACCGTGCACCTGCTTGTGTGCTAAATGGAACTCAAGACTCACTCCATTAGCCCTAAAGCACCATTCCCAAGAGTTCCCAGGAGTGTGTTTATGGATTTTTATAAAAGCCTATTTTTGTCTCTTTTCATATTCCCTGAATGCTTAGGGAAGAGTCGAAAATGAGATTGCTCTTCTCTGACATCCACGCTCTGGGCATCTCTCAGAAAGAGAAGGTCAAAGGATCTGATAAGGTCTTGGCTGATGGACAAGGTGCCGTAGAGAGCCAGACATGTCCTCATCCTGGCAAGTGGCGTCTCAGGCTCAACGCTTTGGTCTGGTGCAGTCTGGTTAGAGGAGGCCAACTCTCAGAAGCAGGGGTGCATATGTGGACCCTGTCATTTTCTTAATAAGTCCTTACGTGTTGCCTTTAAAAAGCAAGTATGTGTTCTGTGTTTTCTAAATCAATTCACGATAGATGCTTGTAACTTGTCCCGAATTAGATGCCAATAGGAGGCTGTGCTAGAACCTTCCAGCAAATGGAGAAACTCAAATTGACTCATAGGAGCAAATCCCACACAGCTCCCTCCAAGAGTGCCTCACAGTGGGTGGTAGAGTTCTTTGGTGGATATCCCCAATCCCTGAGGGCAAGGGGACCCCCTCCAATGGCCCCCAGGGAACTTTCTCAAGTCTGTTGGTGTTTTTGCAGAACTGACTCACAGAAACCTGTGACATACCAAGTGCAAAGTCTGGGTACCTGCCAGGCTGAGAAGACTCGGGGTTTCCCTGTGGGCTTTCAGCCTGTGTGGCCATGTGCCTTGGGACATTAGGTCTGAGACAAACATAAGCTGCTAGACCGGGTCAGCTCAGAGAATGAGTGGAACAGCCTTCCCTGGAAGCAGAGAATCACACTGAAACTGATCAAGACTTGTTTAAGACACACTTTTAAACTCCTACCCCAGCCAAAGGTCCAGACCAGTGGATCTTGACATTTTGGGGCCTCCATCTTTCTTCTCCCTACCCTCTCTCTTAAACACACGCGCACGCACACACACACACACACACACAATGCTCACCATTTGAAAAGATTCAAGGACCCTCAAAGGCCATGACATGGTTACCATCTTGGATAGTGGGCTTCTCCAGAGATAAATTATTTACTTTGGTATCAGCTCCCAGACCGATATCTTGTACATGTACAGATCTTGGCTTTTGAGCTTAGATTTGGACCTTTAGGAACTGTCTGTGGTGTTAAAACTTGCTGGTGGCCATGCTGATGGCCAGGACCTCACATAGGTTATCCAGGAGAACAGCGCCTAGGGCTAAATCCACGCCAAGGAACATTTGGTGCTGTCCATTGTCCTGAAAGTGGCCTCCCTTCTTCCAGTTGGCGGAGCTGCCACCACAGGATCCCGTTCTCAGAGATGTCTCTGGTGCCAGGTCTCAGTTTTTCATCACCTCCTTGATAATTGCTCTGTTTCTTAGTCCACTTTAGATCCCAGCCCAAATCTGGCCTTTTGCTTCCATCATGCTTCTCAGTCTGACATGGTCCTGACAGATCCAAATCCACTCTGCCTATCACCACAGGGCTGCCGGCCCCTGAACAAGGGTTAGCCTCTTACCACAAAACTATATCTCCATTTCAGCCTGATGCCTGTTGGGTTCATTGGGAAAGCAGACTCTGAGACAGGGATTTGTGTGCAGGTAGTTTATTGGGATGATATTATAATAGAGGATAGTTAAATTAGCTTTGGAGCAAACTATGGACATCTACTGTTGTCCATTCCAAGTCAACATGAACTGTTTCTGCCACTCCTTTTTGACAGGGATGGGAAAGAACCTATTTATTGGACCATTGGTTGCCTAACTGAGATCATGTAAATCTTCTCTAGTTAAAATACCACACCTGACACAGTGGTTACAATTAGGACTACAGCTTAATAGAGTTCCTGGCCATCTCCTGTCATCCTCCAGAACCCATTCATCTTTTGTAGGGACAAGACTGGTGAATTTCATGGACGTTTGTTGGTATGACTAGTCCTGAGCTTAGGTCTTTAAAGGTAACAGTAATCTCTGCCATTTTCCCAGTATTATTACCCTTGTTCAATATGTTGGTTCAGGTGATATGGTGACTTTCAAATGTCTTCACTAGGCATTCCTTATTATGGTAGTTCTTGTCCCAGGGGTCAAGGACATGGCAGTTTTGCCAACTATATACCCAGAGACTGGGGGAAATGGATCCCCTGGGGTGGGAGAGTCTTTGAACCCAACTTGAGCCAGACTTGGGCAACTTATTACCTGGCCTTTGTTTGTCCTCTCCAGGAGGCTACAGTGACTCTAAAGATTGCCAAGGATCAAAGCCCCATGTGTAAATGTCAACTCAGACAAAAATCTGACATATTTGGTGTTTCCTTCTGCCACAATGTACATTTAACCAAATAAATGACTCCAGGTCACTTGGGGAAGGACCAGGGAAACTTTACTATACACCTGCTATGATGTGATAGAGTTCACCTCTTGGGGAACTAACCTGTCCATCAGTCATTGACTTCTGCATCTGAAAACTGGCCAAGGGATTATGCCCTGTTATTAGGACAGCTGACCTTAGCCTCCTGATTTTCCATCCCTGATTTCTTTTAGTTTTATGTATTGGTGCATACCTTGTTGGCCGCCCATCTTTCCTGCCCTTAGGGATGTCACATTCTAGTAACCATCCTCATAGCTCGCTCCTGGTCAGCTTCTCTTGGCTGCCAGGGTGACAGTGCTGCTCACTGAGATTCATTTGTGATGGCTGAGTACTGCCATGTGGCTTCTGTTTCAAGATCCTATGGTTCCCCACTGGTATCTGGAAATCCAGGTCTCTAATGGTATCTCCCACACTCAGCCCTGTCCTACAGAGGAGAGCCGTTTCTGAGTTTCTCATTGATGCTGGTGCCCCTTCTACCAATAAATTCCCCATTGCTTTAGACAAGGGGGGTACCCTCCAGGCCCTCCCACAAAACATAGTCATGTGGTCGGTCCTCCAGCCTTTCATTGATCACTCTGGCACGATCACCTCTGAGAGCCGTTTGATCTCTTCCTGCAGTGTCTGCCGCAACAACTCTGTCATTTCTACTTCATTTGGTGTGGGCCGCGGCCTTCTTGGTGTTTCTGAGAGCATCCTAGCGGCGTGTCAGCATCATCATCTGGGGCCCTTGCCATACTTTTCAATCCTGTATCCCGGGAGAATGCTCCCATAGAAATTATTCCTCCTTACCCAGCTTTATATTCTGGTGTTTTATGTTAAGATCCTCAGAATCAAGTAGGGTGTGTACTTCTGGCTCCCACGAGGACCTGGTTCCTGGTTCCTTCACCTCTTTCTGAGGAGGGTCACATTCCTCTTCAAGCGCATCAATCCAGATGTCCCCATCCCATTTCTCAGGGTCCCATTCCTTCTTCGTCAGGTGCCTGACACTGCCAGAAATTTGCCTTCTCTGCGGCTCTGCTACTTTTACCACTAGGACCTGGAACTGTCCCCCTGGAGCAAAAGACGTGAGTCTCTTGATAGGCTGCCGAAGAGGCGATAGCCCTTTGTCCCTAAATTGCTTTTTGCCTCGTATTTCTCAACCTTTTGATACATTTTGGTACACCCCAGGGCACTTCCTTCCGTATGCCATCCTAGTTCACCCCCAGTACAAAATTTAACAGTTGCATTACTGCATCTTGCCAAGGGCTTTCTGCGCTCCCACCTACAGCCAGTTCTGGGGTCCTCATTAGTGGCCGGTTGCCAGGCGATTCGAGTCTAACGTTCCATCTTAGCATCTGCTTTCTTGGACCACTGGCACCAACTGTCACATTCCTGGGGATTAGACTCAGAGGAGGTTCAGGGAGTGTGTGGCGGGGTGGGAAAAGGTCCTAGAGGATTGACACCCATGGGAAAGGGAAGGAAGCATAATCAGGCAGCCGGGAGAAGTCAGAGTGTGACTGAGCCGGCCACTCCTGCCCAGAGGTCTGGAGCTGGGTTGTTCTGAATCGATGTAAGAGGTCTGAGACGGTCAGCCCATTGCGGGTTACGGGCAGCCTCCAGGAAGAAGATGTAGCCTTTGGTGAGGGGACCTTCCAGAGCCCAGAGTTGATCTCTGCACGGAAACTGGGCTGTGAGCCGTATCACTGTGCTTCCGCGGTGGTCACAACACCCCATCATCCCCCAAATTTCATCTGATTGCAGCCTTCACCTCTGGCTCCCAGCCCCCACTCACCCCATCTCCTCAGCCCCAAACGACAAGGATTGCCTGAGGCTTAGTTTGGGGGGCAGGGGACAGTTTTTCCAAATTGCTTTGCTTACTCCAGGATCATTGAAAGTTAACCATAGCTGATGCTATTGAATTCAGTCCTTTTTTCAGTTTGATAAAAGCTTTTTCCTTCCAGGTATTGCCATTTGGTTTTTGAGATATAAGCGTGATCTCTGCAAAACTGAAATAGCATATTTTTTTTTTCCCACATAGCACTTTAGAGTTCTAAAATATGTTCACACAATTTTTTAGCGATTTAATTGAGGTATAATGTATATACAGGAGAACACATTCATGGTGAGCTTTGACAAATATATACCATCACCCCAGTCGAGATCTACAACATTTCCCTCACCCCAGAACATTCCTTCATGCCCCTGCTCACTCATCCCCCACCCCTTTGTCCCCGTCCCCCAGGCAACCACCGATCTTATTCTGTCGCTAGAGATTAGTTTCGCCTATTGTGGAATTTGATAAGTGAGACCCTACAGTATGTACACTGTGGTTTCTTTTTGTTCAGAGTGTTTGTCAGCCTCAACCCCATTGTCATGTGTATTGGTGACTTGTTTCTTTTTTGTGGACAGGAGCATTCCATTGTATGGAAATGCCATCCTTGGTTTATCTGTTCTCCGTGGGTGGGCACATTCTTGGAGTTTCTTGTCCCAGCACACCTGGACACGGGCAGTGCTGTCCTTAGTGAAGTGCAGGCAGGAAGGGGGACCCGGGCACAGCCAGGTGAGACTGGGGCCAACAGCTACCCCACCCTCCAGCATTACTTAACAAAGAACCCTGGGAAACAAGGATCTGGCCAAATCACTGGTGCGTTTCATAATTTCTTCCAAGGCATGTATTATTTTCTAGAAGATGCTCGAGGCATTTTCTTTGGATGCTACTTGAGGTAGTATCCTGCCAAACAGTAGTAATTCTCCTTTTTTAATTCAGGATAATTGCAATTGAGGGGCAGAACGGCAGAGCGATCGTTTTTGGCACATGCATGTCAAACGGACAATATATCATGACATCAGACATTTTGAGAAAATTGCTTTTCCTCCCTGAATGCCAAATCATAAATAATTTCAGGTTGGGAAGAGCTCTGGTAAGTATGTGCTTGACTCCAGGGAGTGGCCTGTAAATTGTGTGAGTCCCAGAATAAAAAATGAATGGACAGATTTGTGGGGTCACTTGGAGTGTGGACCTTGGTATGAGTCCTTGTAGGAGCTGCTGAGCTGCGGGTGCCCCGCCCAGACCTGGTTCAAGGTGGGTGTGCCCCCTCCGCCCCGCCCCCTCTGCCCCGCCCCTCTACGTCCCCCTCCGCCCCGCCCTGCAGCCCTGCCTGCCGCTGCTGGCTCACAGCTGCGTCCTTCATCAGAAGCTTGACTTCAGTGACAGGGAGGCCCCTGGAAGGCAATGCCTTCCTCCTGGAGGTAGTCTACCACCAAACACAAGGTGGCAAACGTGCTTTGGACGCAAGGGACAAAGTCCTGATTGGTCGCAATCACTCCTTTCTCTGGTGTAAATACTCCCACGGTGGCCAATTGTAAGCTATGTTGCAAAGATAGATGATAAGTTGCTTAGGGTTATAGGCACGTGTAGATAATAGTATTTCAAAAGACAAGAGAATGATTGGGGGCGCCTGGGTGGCTCAGTTGGTTAAGCGTCTGCCTTCAGCTAAGGTCGTAATCCCGGGGTCCTGGGATTGATTGAATCTTGCATCCGGCTCCCTGCTCAGCGGGAAGTCGCCTTCTCCTTCTCTCTCTGCCCCTCCACCTGCTTGTGTTTGCTCGCACATGTTCTCTCTCTCTCTCCCTCAAATAAATAAAATCTTTAAAAAAAAAAAAAAAAGGCAAGAGAACGATTAACGGAGAATTCTGTCTAGTGGCTATCCCCGGTCGGGGTGGGATGGGACGTCTGGGAGGAGCACTGAGGGAGCCCGTGACATGGATAAAGGTCTGTTTCTCAAACCGGGTGATGAATACCTGAGCGTTTCTGTTCTTATTCTCTGTCCTTTATGTGTCTCTTTTATGTGTATACTTTGTACTTCTTCATATGGGCATTTTACACATTACGTATCTTCTTTTGCATGAATGAAATGTTTCATGACAAAAACAATTCTACGGAAAGCTTTGAACTCGATGTCACCTGCGCATATGGGACACGGCTTTTTGGTGGAGGCTGCAGAAGCAGAGTGAAGACTGTTCACAGTCCTAAGCCGAGTTCACAGTCCTAAGGAGTTCTGGGGTGGGGGAGAAGTGTGGTCGCCGGATGGAGGTTGTCTGCTCAGACGGGCAGCAGGAGGAAGTGAATGCGGGGCCGTGGGGAGATTGTCCTGTGTGGCATCCCCTCCCACCAAGAGCACAGGGGAGAGCTGTCCTCAGGCCTGACACCAAGCCTCCCCTCTACTCCCCCCAGAGCAATTCTTTGCCCCTTCAGCAAAACCTTCCTTCCCCCCGAGGTTCCGCTTCTGCTTGCAGTCTGGGCGGGGCTCCCAGCCGGGGAGGTGGAGCTAGAGCATGGGCCGCCCCCTCCCGCCTGGTCACCCAGAGGCTCTAACTGCGTGAATACCAAGGCGCGGGGGGCGGGGGGGGAGGCGGTTCTGCCTACACCTTCTCCATGCCTGTGGGCCCTGTGGTTCACACTGTCCTGCTGTGTGGGAGACTCAGTGGTCTTTGGGTACAAAGCCCCTGGTTGCTCATTGTAGAGATGGTGAAACCATGGCTGCAGACAGATCTTCAGGGGAGGCTGGTGCCAGGAGGAAGGAGGGACCCCAGCTCAGGCTACAGAAACCCGGACTAAAGGCAGAGAGCAAGGAGAGTCCAAAGAAGTCGGGCAGGAAAGCTCACGTCCCAGATGTACACACAGATGCCTGAGGGCATCAGAGAAGTTCCAGAAGCTGTTTCTGATAAGTCCTGGGCTGAGGCTGGAGGGAGAGCCGCAGGGAGAGTCCCACCCTGAGGGGAGCACACCTGGGGAGGAGGGGTGCTGAGCCCTGAGGAGAGGAGGCAAAGGCAGGCCCTGTGGGATCCCCACCTTGCCGCCACCAGCCAAGAAAGCACCATGAGAAAGCGGCAGGTGGAGAAGAGAACAGACACTGGGGCCAAGGACAACTGGGTTCAAATCCTGGTTTATCCACGGACCAGCTGTGTACCCTTGGGTAGCTTAACCTGTGTGTATCTCAGTTTCTTCATGTGTCCAGTTGGGTCAACATGGCCCTGACCCCATGGGCCTCTGTAAGGGCCCAGTGCTGCAGGCTCTTTGCAGCTAGTGGGGACCTGGACTCCATGTCCTCGCCAAGGAAGACAGCTGAGGGGAGAGCCAGGTGGGGCTCTGCTCACCCTGTCCCTGGGCGACTCCTCCGTCAACAAGCCAGCCCACCCACATCTTGCCTTGGAGGCACTGGGGGTAGGGGCTGTGGGTGGGTGCATCGCCCCAAGGTCCCAGGCTGCAGGGGCAGGACACCCAGCCTTCTAGTCCAGGTTCAGACTTCCTGGAAGGGGAGTGTGGCCCTTTGTAGAGGGTATGGGCCGGTGGCTCACAGAAGGATCAAGGGCATCGCAGCCATCAGGCGAGGGGCCGTGGCAGGCCCTCTGGGTCTCTGAGTGGTTCTTGACCTCCATTTGTTCACCAGCTGCCTTGCGGCAGTCCTGTGGGGCCTGAGGGCCTCTGTGAAGCCTGGAGCAGGGGCAAGCGGTGGCCCCAGGCCCCAGGTTCCCTGATGGGACTGAGGGACCACAGGGCTGAGAGACAGGCCATGGGGTGAGGCCTGGAAGGACCCAGACTCCGTGTCAGGGTGCACTGCATCAGGCCTGCCTGAGATGTGGGACTGCTCCCTGAGGAGAGGCAGAGAGGTCTGGAACCTGAGAGAGAAAGGCCCAAGAAGGGAGTGTCTGAGGGGAATGGTGGCACTTAGGAGACCATCTTGGAGTCCATGAGTGGGGTTTCAGGGGTCAGGGAAGGTTGGGAGAATGCATTCTTGAACAGGGGCCTGTCAGGTGTGCGGGGAGGGTCACAGCTAAACTCAGTTTTCCCAGCCGTCTGCAAAATTAGACACCCTCACCAGGGGCACTGGTCCCCAGCAAAAACAGACCCTTTCTCCTCAGGGTCTCTTGGTCATTCCCCTCTGGGGTTATCCGGGCCTGAGTTAGCATCTCCCTGTGTCCTGAGCCACTCCTCTCTCCATGCCCCCTGCCCCCAGCCCCCAGGCCTCCAGCTGGGCCAGCCAGGCCCTAGAGGCTCCCCGAAGAGATCGCCACACCCCCACTGCACCAGCAGCCAGGCTCCTGAAGGCCCACCTTCTCAGTCTCCCTGTCAGGAGTTCAGAACTATTGATTCTCTTAATTGTTTGCTCATAGGAGACCAAAGGGGTGGGGGGGACAGGCAAAGCAAAACCAAACATGCTTTGTAGTTTTCCACAAGTCTGGGCACCAAAGCCTCACAGTTATCCCATGAGACCCCAGACACCGGGCGTCCCCCCACCCAGGGAGAGGAGAGGTGGCGGTGGGCGCCAGCCCAAGCCCCTCAAACCAAGCCTCCTTTCTAGGACAGCACCTGTCCCTGCAGCCTTCTAGCCATGACAGGGAGAGCCTGAGGATTTCATTATGAGCTCAGATTATTATCAAGTACAAGGGGGAGTGAAGGGGACATTATAAGCTCTCCTTTTAATAATGAATCCCATTTCCTCTTGCATTTGGTTTTCTTGCAACAGATGCTGTTGCAGAAAATGGAACAAAATGGAAAAGATAAAAAGGCGAGTAATTAACTGGGCCCAAAAGCCTTCCTAGCAGATGTCAGGGATGGCAGGGCAGGGTGCCCAAGGCCCACCCACCACACCCTCGCCTGGCACGGCTGCCTGGCGGCTGCTTTGGGGACCCATATGTTCAGATGATTCTCGGCTTGGCTTGGTGTTGGGGAAGCATGGAGCCGCCCCCCTGCTGTTCGGTAACTGATGACCATTTTTCTCCAATTATACTGAAATTGAAGGATCCTCAGACTTAGACACCCAAGTAAAATAATTAGTGCTTAAAATGTTAATTGTGCTCAGATGTGCCTTTGCCGGTGGAGGCTGTCTGCAAGGAAGCGTGCAGAACGGAACCCTGTGCGGAGGGAGCTCTGCCTCTGCACCCCTGCTTGCCCCCCACCCCCACCAAACGGGCTGGCCTCCGAGGGAACCCCAGGGTGGGCCGCCCAAGACCAAGAACCCGGTGCCCGTTCTCACAGGTGATGTCTGTGTGAGGCGTGCCGTGATCGCCTCCCAGGCCAGCCCAGGGGTCCCCAGGCACTGAGGGTTAGAACAAGGGCACATGGGGTCACGTCTGGCCCGGGCCCCTGCTCTGCCACCCTCCCAGCCAGCAGTGTGGATGAAGGCAAGACAGCCAACCTCTCTGAGACTCAGTGCCCCCACGTGAACAGGGTAGGCACACCAGCCCCCTCCTCCAGGGCCCGGTGGGTTGGGGTTCAGGACAGAGTCATCCTGTTGTGGGCAGTCAGGGGTCCCGTTCTGGGCAGCCTGCTGTATCCCAAGTGGAAAGAATAATCGGGGTCACCCATGCCCACCACCATCCCACCGCCTTGCTCACTGCCTGGGGGAGAAACCTCTCCCTGCCCCGTGGAGAGGAATTCACTCTCCCTGCTTGTGACTTGGTCCTCGCGTGCGCCCAGGTCCGTTCTCTGCGGAGATGACACGCCTAAGAGGCTTAGGCTCCTTTATGCCTCGTGTCCCAAGGAAATACACTCAGATACTCCGCGTTCCGGATCCACCACATAATAAGATTCCTTTATCTCGTGTTGTCATGGAAAGTATATATTAACTGATTAATATTAATGTGTTGGCCGATTAATATTAATATCAGAACCGATTCCTACTTCACAAGGCAGTGACGTTGATGAGCCCGGCAGAGCCCGACAGCTGTCAGGTGTTGGCCGCTTCCCCGGGGACACGGCGGAAGTCAATGCTGACCCTCTCCGCCGTGCCTCGTTAAGGACACCGTCATTAGCGGTGTCTGTCAGCGCTGGCGTGAAAGTGTGTTTGGACTCCGATTGTGGCAATTAAAATCCTTGCCATCGAAGGCAGCATATTTTATCATTTAAATAGCATTTTACGTTCTCCTAACATATTTTCCCAGTAACATTGTTAAATTAGGTGATAAAAGGTTATTTCTTGCTTCCGAAGTTGAAATACGTTACCATTATTCCTTATCTGCCTGGAATTAGAAAGGTTTCAGTATTATACGTTCTAAAGATTTCATTATCAAAATTTGCCAGACTTTAGAAGATAAACAGCATTTTTTTTTTTTTTTTGCCCTTGTTTTAATCAAAGACAGACAGAGCTCTCTTTGTCTTCTGACACTGGAGATTGCTTCCAGTATTTGGTAGAAAGGGAAAGGGTACTCCCAGGGCTCAAGGAGGTCACTAGGGACCCTGGCTTACCTTCAGTTTGGAGCTGTCACCTGTGCCAGATCCAGGAAAACCAAAGACCGTCAGGAAAGCCTGAGTGTCTTGTCCCTCTTGCCTACAGGGAGGGAAGAGCCAGATGCACCTTTAGCTGGTGGGGCTGGACTGGAGCCTGTCTGTGGCACACGGCTTCCCCATCCATCTCCCCTCCAGCCACCCACCTCTCCAGCTTGCCACCTCTAGTGCTTGCCTGGCCTGCATCTCAAGCCCTTTCCTCTGGACCTCAAACTATCCATCCACCATCCACCTGTCAGCCACTCACCATCCATCCATCCATCCATCCGTCCACCCACACCCCAGCCCAACTGCCGTCAGTGTGCTCCCCCCAGGCCATCTCCCCATCACATCTGACATGGAAGCCCCCCCCCACACCCCTGATTTCCCCACCCACAACTCCCAGTTAAATATGCCATGAACAGGGGCTGGGGCCATATACCTGGTAATGGCTCAATTTCCCCCCGATGCCCAGCATCCCCAAGTCACCCTATATCATGACTTCTTAGAGGCCAAGTGTCTCTGATGTGGCATTTTCAGCCATGGGCTCTTGTGCAAACATATCTCTGCCTGAGAGAGAGAAGACCTGGGAGAGTAGCTGTGTTGCCCTGGGATGAATCGACCTTCCCTGAAACTTGACCCCAGGCCCACCTCTTCCCATCATCTTTCCCAGAGCTTGGATGCCAGGGGCAAGATTAATTTCACCAAGGAGGAAGCTCACACTTTTTTTTTTTTTTTTAAGGCTCACACTTCTTAACAGACTTCTGGCCAGAACAGAGCTGTAGTTGGGTTGGTGGAAATGGTCCTCTTGTACCGTGACAGTCCCCCAAATGGGTCCCCTCCCACCCACCACGCTGTCTCCAGCCTCTGCCCTGCCTCACGGGGCCAGCTGGTCCCAGATGCTGGGGGCATGGTGACAGTGTCTCTGACAGAGTACTTCAGCCAAGGGTGGGCACTGGGGAAACAGAGCTGCCCGTTTCTTCCTGAACCTTGACGTTGATGGCAGTGTTCCTCTGAGCTCCTCTCGGCAGGGCGAGGTCTCGGTGGAAATCTGATCCTCGGAGTGAGAAATGCCAGCCCACGGGCATCTGTCTGGAGCCAGGTGGGTCCTCCTTCACCTGCAGAGCTCAGCCCCGCAGCCCTGGTCCATCCAGGTCTCTTCCCACCCAGGACAGGGCTGCAGACTGAAAAATGGCCTCAGCATATTCCAGAAGCTGTCCTGAGCCCAGAGGAAAGGTGTAATCCACGGGAGAATTCCTTGCCCTGACTTCGCGCTCCTAGTTAGGGGTACAGCCGGGCAGACAGTGGTAGGGAGCTGGAAATAACGTTCCCAGGAAGTCTGCCCCCCATGTGTGGTCCCCAGCACCCAGGACTTCCCAAATCCCTGCCATCTCCAACCACAAATTCTCGCAAAAGCCTCAGGCATTCAAGCCTGCTGCACCGTGTTCACACCACCCACCGCCCACACCCCCATGTGTCCTGTGCCCTCCCTGCCCCACACGGGCCATTACGCAGCACCCCTCGCTCTGCAGCCACCTCCCCAACAAACAGAAAACAAGCTCGTTGCCGTTGTAAGCGTCCCCGGCGTGATTTATGGCCATCATCACCATATTTTGTTTGGAGCTGTGAACCTCCAGACATAAATCAAGTCATTAGAAGGAATGACGTTTAATCCTGCAGAAGATGCCTCTGTGGGCTGAGCAGCCCTTGCCTGGCAAGTGAATCATTCATTCTAGAGAGGACGGCCCCATACACACCTCCACGGCCAGCTCCTCGTCTGCACCGCACACGGGCATGGCAAGCCAGAGGCACACGCCGGGCTGCTTTTGTGTCTTGGAACAGCGTATTCCCGACCGCAAAGAGATGCCCCAAACACATGCCTGGGAATCCAGACGGGAGTCTTAATTCTGCAGGAGAAGCACGCAGCCGGGTGGGGCCATCTTTGTGCCTGTGACAGCTCGCGTCGTCGTCCTGAGAGCTGCCGCTGGTGGGACTTCAAAGGAAGCAGGGAAACAGCTCAGAACTGTCTTCGGCTCTCCTCGCGCAGAGACCCCCGCCACCTTGGAGCATCCATTACGGAGGACCATATTTTATATGCGAGACCGGAGGGTCTAATTTCCAGAAGACACCTGCTGAGCTTGAAGGGGGAGGTTCATGGACCTTAGACAGTGCCTTCCGGGAACTGCGCACCCCCACCCCGCCCCGGCAAACAGCATCGGGCTCCCAGCAGGAAGATGGTGCCTCTCACAGTTAACGAGGCACCCCCAAAATGCTGGGGAGGGGAGGAGACCGAGGGTCTCGGCTGAGGGATCGCCTCAAAGACTTTGGCAAATTCTCAGCGCACATGACAATTGTGAAAATTCTGGATGACATTTCCAGGGTTTAGTTCTACTTAATATTCCTGTGCTCAGAGCTAACGAGGGTGTTGTTACGCGGCGTTATGTCAGCTGCGTGTGTTTCAAGGATGCTGGTCGTCGCAGGGCTGGGATGCGCGGCTTGTGTCTGGACAGTGTTGGCCCACGCTATTCTGTCTCCAGCTGAGAGCTCCTCACCGCAAGCCTTACCCACGTCTTGTGCCTCTGGGTCCACGTGGCCCAATTTAGGTCTGGGTTTTGTCCTCTGTTGCCTCTCTATCCCCCCGGACCACCCTCTGACAGCATGTGGGGGCACAGACATTTTCTTGCCCTCCCCCTTCCACCCTGACTCACCGAGCCCTGCAGCCCTCCCTCCCTTTCTCCTCTTGTGCTGCCTAAACTCAGGCTCCCTATCCTTCACCTGAAGAACCCTTTCTGGTTTTGCCCTTTCTTTGGGACCTCCCTTTTTCTTGGCCATTCCCCACTTGCCTCCAGAAGGATCTCTGCGTACACAAGGCCCCTCTACCCGGGGGCCTGGATGCACAGATCTGAGCGTCTTTGCAAGCGTGTGTGATGCGGGTGTGGAGCCCAGCCCAGCCCGCTGTGGTGCGACAGTCAGCAGAGAGGGTGTCTGCTCCCCAGGATGGCTTTGGGGTGCTGTGGTCAGTGTGGCCATCTGCTGTCCAGAACCCAGGGCACCAGGCTGGGCAGAGCCAAGGGCTGGCCAGCCAGAAGGGAGAGGAGGTGGGTGTTGGCTAGATGTCCAGGGACGGTGGTGTCCCCACAGTCAGCAGCCACCAAGGCCAAGACGAATGCTGTGCTCCAGGCCTTACCCCTCAGGGAAGCTGGCCAGACGCTTCCTGAGGTGCTGCTGGCCCAGTCCTTGGCAGGACCTAACTTGACGTTCAAGGGGGCAGGGAGTCCCCTCTCCTCCCATGTGGATTGCAGCTACCTGGACCCGTGGCAGGGCCCCCCTCCCATTGCATGGTGCTCCAAGCACCTCCAGGCTTCCCCTTGCAAACAGAGGCTCCATTCTGCTCAGAGCACGCGGGATGCTCCCTGAAATGCCGTTGCCGTTCAGAGGTCTGTATGGCACAGGAGGAGAGCCTGGGGCTGCGGCTCCAGTGTAGGGAGCTTGCATCCGGCTGGGGGTGGGGAGGGCTTGCTGCCCAGTCTCGGGGCCCGTCTGGGTACAATCCGTGGACAGCGGTGACTACCCGTACACAGCCTCTGGGGACTCTTCCGAGAATTGGTGTCTCTATACCTGAGCCCCGGAGCAGCTCCTTTGCAGCCCTACTTCTAGGAGCCTGACTCCCCTATGGGGGCTGGAGGGCTCCCTGCAGACGGAGCGGTTCTGGCTGCAGGAACGGAGCTGCCAGGGAGTGGGGTGCTTCAAGGAAGCATCGGCTAGAACAGATTCACTTTTGGGGCTCTCAGAGTATTGAAAGCAGCAGCTGTGACAGGTCTGGCCGCCACAGGGCAGCTCGGTAATTGACTCTGCAGCCGGAAAGACACATCCTGAAGCCAGCTAGAGCCCTACCGATCATTACCTTGGGCCTGGGCCGCAGCAGTGAGGAGGCTGCCCCTGTGGGCAGGGAGGGACTCCCTGTGGGCTCTGGAGAAAGGCAGACTCAGGCAGACTCTGCTGGGCCCACAGCCAAGGCTGCTGGGGATGGGCTGCCACAGGTCTGCTTCCCTTAGCTGAGAAGGGCTGGTCCTCCCCCCTCAGCAGGCCCTGGACAGCCATGGGCTGTGGACTGTGCTTTCGCACACACATACGTCTGCCCTAGCTCCTCCCCATCCTCAATCTGACCTCTGGACGTCTACACTCAGAGACCCAACAGCATCTCAGACTCAATGAGGATCAGCTCCCCTTCCTAGGAAATGGCACCAGCGTCCCGATGCTCACGCTGGAAACCCAAATCTCCTTATTCTGCTCCCAGTCAGTCCCCAAGTGGTGCGGACCCAGTGGCGTGCAGGAACTGGCTGTTACCAGCCCATGAGGACCCAACCCCGTTTCCTATCAGTAGCTTGAAATCTGCCCAGGAGAAGTGTTTACGCTGCAGGAATCAGCCAACACTGCAAATGAGCCCCTCCCCAGCATCCCGAGAGCCGATGTTAACATCCAGCAGCACACTACCCCATTTATTCTTTCTGAAATTGTCTTCCCATCTTCCTCCGCATTCCCCCATCAGCCTCTGGGTCCGGGCCTCAGACGTCTCCTCCCCAGATGGTGGCAACCACCGCTGATGGACCAGCCTTTCTGTTCCGTCTTCAGCTCTTCATCTCAGAATGGTCCTTAAATTCAAAATAGCTCCCAGCTCCAAAAAGCCTTTGTAGACTTTCTTCGGGCCTTAGGAGATAAGATCGGGTGTCTTTGCCAGGCCCAGAGGACCCCTAGTTTGCTGTCCCCGCCACCCTCAGTGGTCCCATCATTTCTGGACACCTTCAGCCTCTGTGTCCCTTCATCCCCTAAGGCCACCAAGTTCTGCCAGGAATGCCCTCATTACCCTCAGGTGCCAACTAACGGCCCCTACCTTAAGGAGACCTCCCCTGGTGCCCTGGGCTTGTTGACATCCCTACCCTACGTGGACTGTCATTCACCCCATTGCTGCCATTTCCCTGCTAGACCGTAAGCTCCATGAGGGCAGAGGCCCCGATGGTCCCATTCATTGCCAAGACCCTGTCACCAGTGTGTAAGCCACTGCCGGCCACACACACAGGTGCTCCATCTGTGGAGCAGAAGGACAAATGGCGTTGGCCAGCGCCACTGAGTTCTTCCTCCTGGTCTTGCTGCCAACACATTGCAGGGGTGGCAGGGATGGCCGCCAGGGGGTACTGTGCCTTCACTGACCAATGTCGCAGACTTGGTTCTTTATCATCTGCAGCAGCGTTCCTGGGCTCCTGGTAATCCTTCCAGGCTCATGTGTGTTGAAAGAACACATGAAGGGAGGAGAGGCATGACCTGCTCTAAGCCACATGCCATGAGCTCTCAGAAGCTGGATACAGATGTGAATGTACACCTCCCCACCCCGAGCCCACCACGTCCCGTGGCAGGACACAGGCACAGAGAAGCCGGGTATGCGTGGTGTACCACGTCGGTTCCATGTGACCTGCACACTTGGAGGTACGGTGCAGTGCAGTGCAGGACCCCCCCACTCCGCCCCCGGCCCAGAACATGGTAGGAATCACCCCCCGCAGGCTCTGACAGGAGAGCTTTGGAGCAGGAGCTGGGGACCCCTCCCGTGTGTCTAGGCACGCATGCTGTGGGGGTGGGGGGAAGCGCAGGGACAGCTCACCCCCCACGTGATGGACAGATGGGGGGTGTGGAGCAGCAGGACAGCTGCTGGGTTTGCAGACTGGCTCACCGGCTGGCTGGCTGGCTGACAGGCAGCTCCAGCGCTCCAATCTGACAGCTGCAAGGGAATTCACAGCCAAGGCTGAGCTGACAGGGAACAACCCAGCTGAATCGTGGATCCTAATCACGGAGGCGAGGGAATGGAATCGCTAAACAAAACAAGTGGTGGTCAGAGCAGTCAGGAGCCCATCAGGCCGAGGCGGGAAGATTCCCTCTTCCCTCCTCTGCAAACAGGCCCCAGAGTCCCCATGCTGGTGCTGGAGCTAGACTTGGAAGAATGGGCTTGGAAAAACTCACCTGCTACAAAGGTGACCTGGTGATGGGAACACCCGGAGCCGACAGCTTCCCTCCCATGAGCTCTTCTTTGCCAAGCACTGTGCATGTTTATGGACCTGCAAGATGGGCATTTTTATCCCATTTTATGGATGAGGGAACTAAGGTTCACTGAAGTCAAGGGATTTGTCCAAGGTCACACAGCTGTGCTTTTGCTCTCGTTTCTTTTAAAATATGTGATCCCTTGTTAAAAGCTATTACTCGGGGGCGCCTGGGTGGCTCAGTGGGTTAAAGCCTCTGCCTTCGGCTCAGGTCATGATCCCAGGGTCCTGGGATCGAGCCCCGCATCGGGCTCTCTGCTCAGCAGAGAGTCTGCTTCCTCCTCTCTCTCTCTGCCTGCTTCTTTGCCTACTTGTGATCTCTGTCAAATAAATAAATAAAATCTTAAAAAAAAAAAAAAAAAAAAGCTATTACTCGGAGTCTCCAGGCGAAGGGAGGGCAAGCCCTTGCTCTGGTCTGGCCCAAAGGTCAGGGGTTACTGTGTCACCCCACCATAAGTTTGGTTGTGTCCGAGCCTACCCACAGAGGCTAAGGCAGGAGGAGAGGGGCCTGTGGCTTGTCCAGCTACCTCCTGCCTCTGCCCGAGGCCCACACTCTGGCCACAGAGCTGCCAGGAACCCTGTCTCCCTGCCCTGGGCCTGGGACAGCAGAAGCGGGCACCGCTGGGACTGAGGCTGGTCTCCAGGCCATGCACGAGCCCGAGCAGAGAATTTAATGACTTGGATTTTCCTGTGATCACAAGTGAGAATTTAAGACCCTTCGGTGAGGCTCCTTCCGTCTGAATTCTGTGCCTGGAGTCCAGGCTGCCCGCTAATTGCTGAGTGTGTTTAAACTTCAGTTTTGCATCTCATCTGCATAAATTAACAACCTGCCCAGAGGAAGGAAGCAGCTCACAACGAGGCATCAGAGGCCGATGTGGGGGTAGGGGGTGCCCCTCAAAAGGGCAGAGCCTGAGCTGCTGGTGGGAGTAGAGCCAGAGCTGGTGTGGCCCCATGGAGGCCACAGGCCCCGACCTAGTGCCCCACATATGGCAATGGGAGGCAGCCAGTTGGGTTCATCGTAGATCTGACCTCCTCGCCTGTGTGGGAGTAGACAGACCCGTCAGCCTGGGCAGCTCCTTCCACAACTTGCATGAGCTGATTCCTTAAAAGAAATTCTCTCCTCCCCGTGTACATGGATCCTAGTCGTGGAGGGCTAATTGAGCCCCTCCTTCAGAACCCTTCCATGCTTCCTGTGGAGTGGGGCCTGGCTGTTCCCTCAGGGCTTCCTCCCCTAACTGCAGCGAGCATCGCACCCTCCTGGCTGCCTTTCTCCTGCCCGCATCCAAGATTCCCACCTTGCGGCCCCCCAGCACTGTGCGAGGACCCGTACGCCACCCCGCCGTGCGGGCTGCCCCCTGGCACGCACCTGAGGTTCAGGAGCTGCTGCTTTCTAAGGAGGAAGGGACACAGCAGAGCAGGGCAAGGCTGCTCACCAGACGCACCTGCCAGGGAATCTGGGCCGGGACCCAAGTTGGACTCTGTATCTCACACATGCCGGACACCAAGATGCAGTGGGGGCCTTGTTTCCAGTATCTTCCCTGGCTCAGGCCAGCCTGAAAGCCCTGGAAGTTTCCTGGCCTGATGGACAGCATAAGAGGACATGTGGTGAGACAGCCCAGATGGTTGTGGACACACGGGCTCAGCCACCAGAAGATCCAAGACATGGAAAAGGAGCCAAGGAAAGGCAGTTGGGGGTAGCTCTGGAGATCAGGGACCACGGGTTGAAACTCTGCACAGAGCAGGGACTGTGGACTCACATCCATGCCCCGTGGCCCATGCTGGCCCCTTCTGTTCTCTCCTACCTCTTTTTCTTTGCAGGTATGACTCCTTCAGGACAGCCCTGCCTGCTCCCCAGCCTGCAGTATTCAGAGCAGCAGGACCCCCTCACCACGATCAGGGCCTGGGGCTGGGATTGGGCCAGTTGGAGTAACAGTCACACTCCTCAAACATGGTCAACCAAGGGCTCACGTGGCAGCTTCCCGCCCTTTCTGGGAACTTGGGTCCTGTTTCGGCCCATGTCAGTGTTGTTGGTCTACACAGCCTGACCTTCAGTGGGTCCTGGACAGTAGAGATTGGGGCTTTTGGATTAAACCCAGCAGGTCTCTCTCCTGTGACTTGGGAGAGGAGTAGGCAGCATCCCCTCCCCAACAGCCCATGTGCCTGCAAAGCCTGCTTGGTAACTCTGCCCCAGGCCCAGGCTACACAGCCTAATCATAAGAAACTGGCCACACAGGGGCGCCTGGGAGGCTGTCGTTTGAACATCCAACCCTTTATTTTGGCTCAGGCCATGGTCTCAGGGTCGTGGGATGGAGCCCCAAGTTAGGCTCCATGCTTAGTGGGGAGTCTGCTTCCTCTTCTCCCTCTGCCCCTCCTCCATGCTTGTACTCTCACTCTCTCTCTCTCAAATGAATAGATAAAAATTCAAAAAGAAAAAAAAAAGGTGATATGTCAGTTTTCTGTCTTTATAAGGAAGGAAGGGAGGGAGGGAAAAGAAAGGAGAAACTGGCCACATACAACATCATCAGCCTTTGCCTCCCCTTGACAGGTAACCAGTAAGCTTTTCAGCCCAACAGTCTGAAGAAAACCCCGAGCCAGAGAAGAGTTCACAGTGTGGAGCCCACTTGGCAGTCCCAAGGAGTCACGCTTTGTTTATTCTCACCAGCATTTACTCCTATCATACAGCATGTGTTTCAACCACTCTGCAAATATCATCTGTCCAGAAGGAGAAAGCGGTTGTCTTTTTCTTACCGTGCAGGGGAAGGAGCTCTCTCACAGATTGTTAACATGATGTTGAAAGGAGAAGACAGGTAGCTCAGACCCTGGACATGGAGCATGTACATGACTGACCTTGGGATTCCCCTGTCGCAGGGTGGGGGGGAGGGAGACAGCGGAGGCGTGTGGTGGCGTGGGTGCCATCGGATGGAAAAGGAGGCTGGGGCTTGTGGTTTATGTTGTTCAGCAAGCCCACTTTTTCTGTCTAGACTGCATGTTTATTCGAGGGCTTGGGAGGGGCTGGTGGTGGTTATATTGAAGCCAAGTTCTCCCTGCCCCCGTGGTACTTTCGTGGGTGCAGCTGAGACAGCGTCCTTAAATGCCCTCCACCCCAGCACGCCACGGAGCTGTCCAAGTGCTGAAGTGCAGTCCATTGTGGGATACCCAGACCCTGTCCTCAAGACACCCAAGGCTGCTCACCTTCACTTGCTCAGAACTAGGCGTGGTCTTTGCTTTGGCTTTTATCCAAGCCGTGCATGGAAGATTACCTTCCTCTACAGAAAAAGTAGGGACAGTGGGCCCCTGGCAAGGAGGGGGAGCCTGTTACATTTCCTTCATTAACTACCTGTCTTTATTCCAAAATGCCATACGGGATAGGGTCAGTCTTTGGCAAATGAACGATAATAAGTTTAAAGGTCAAGAACGTACAGCTTGTGGCAAATTCGGCCTCCGCCTAAGGACTGCTGGGGTTTTCCACAAGACAATTTTTTTATTTTCAAAGGGGGCAATTGCAGCCAGCTTGGCTTTATTGGGTAAAAGTGGCCAGGAGGTCAGAGATGCCCCCAAGCCCGGGTTTGGTCTAGGAGGGATGTTTTCTCCAGCCTTCAAGTGGGCCAACCTGGAAAACCCCTTGGGGTTCAGCATCCTTCTGCACAGGCTGCACAGGTAAAATGGGACAGGCCCCATGGCCCACCACCCTCCAGGCTGTGAGGACAGTGCCAGCGGGAGGTCACAGCTGTAGGGCCTGACATCTCCATAAACGCATCCTCCTCCAGCTCCACTGGCTGGCAGGGTGCCTTCTGTGAGTGGCTCCTGAGCCCCACTCTTGGCCAAATCTGGCATGACTCATTTGCTCCCAAAAAGGAATGTAAATAAGCACCACCGTACCTTGACAAGTTGACAGGATTGACAAGCAGAGTAAATTCCTGTACCTGAGACTCTGAGGAGAGGTGGTTTAGCAGAGGCAGCTGCCGTCACCAGAAGAAAATAATTAAGGAAACCCAGCAGTGTGGAGGAGGCCTGCGTGTGCAGCCCATCCCTTCTGCTGAAGGGACCTGTGATCACTGGCTGCAGGAGGAAACCCTCACGTGCCAGAAAGAAATGGACTCAAGAAGCCCATGCAGGGGTGAGGCAGGGCAGGGCAGGGGAGGGGTGGTCAGCAGGAGGGGAGTAGGCTCTGGGCTCAGAGGGGGACCCTGATGAGGTGCTCAATTCTAACAGACTCTTGTCTTGGAACCAAGGACCCACTACTTGCACCCAGTATCCGGGGTGCAGCTGGTTCTACATGGAGCTTCCCTTCAGCCTCCGCAGAAGAGTCTGGAAGCCTTGTTTCAGAGTTGCTCCATATGTATACACATATTGCCTGTAAGCTTGGGAATGCCCAGGAAGATATGTACACTCTGTCCTCTGCCACACCCCTGTTCCCAATCCAAAGGAATCCAAGAACACTATTGCAACAGAAGAAAGAGGCTACGGGCCCAAGTTCCACCTTTGTTTCACTTTTGGAACTCAGAGAAGTTCCCAGGAGGCTCAGGGAATGTAGGCTTTCCATCCCAGGGGTGACCTTGCATCCCCCCTCGTAGCTGGTGAGTGAAGGAGATGTAGAGGCACATCCTCAGACTGACCAGCATGAGGCCAGGGTCACAGCGATGGGAGAAGCTGTAAAAGAACCTTGTGGAGAACTTGGTGGAGCCCCCTGGGTCAGGGACAGGATGTTCTCTCACCAGCTGGGTTCTGGCCACTGGACCTATGCCAAGTACACAGAGACAGCAGGAGACATGCTGGGCCGCCAGAACATCTCACACACATAGGCCAGGAACAGCCAGAACTCGGTCAGGTGTGCCTTGTCATGCCAGTTGGAAGTTCAAGCCTTTTCTTCCTTAAAGGGTAGCGGGTGCTAATTGTGACTGTGGCTTTCAACAAAGCTACAGAGTAGAAGCAGCCACATATATGGCACAAGAGCAGGGAGAGCCCCTGGTGCCTCAGTGGCCAGGCAGGGATGGGAGAGGGAGGCCAAGACTCCTAAATAGGTCCCCCCAAAGGAAATCGTCCTGTTTACCTAGGACCTCCCCCAAAACAAAGTATGAAGCAGAATCCTTCCCTCCCAGTGGGGGTTCACTTCCCTAGAGCTTGTTATCCTGGGTGACTTCAGCCCCAGCCTAGCTAAAGAGCCTCCTTGGGGGAAGAGGGAACATTGTGGAGTGTGGTCAGCAATGTACCGATCTGTCTCCTCTCCCCTCCAGTGACAAGTGCCTGCCAGACAGTCACTCTGTGCCTGGGCTCTGCTCAGCCCTTTGCAGGAGACCAGGGCGAGCAGGAGATGGCCAGCTCACGCCAGAGTCCCATGGCCAGCTGAGCTGGCCAAAATCTCAAAGTAGGTGCTTAGGTTAGGGGAATTCCCAGAGCAAGTGAGGAGGCCCCAGTCCAAGGGAAGGCGTGTGTTCCACACCCAGGCCTGTGTGTGCAAAGGTATGGGTGTTATTGTGTCATATTCCGAGTACAGAAAGCTCACATTGACTAGAGCAAGGGCTGAGCCAGTGGAGCAGAGAGAGAGGAGGAACAGAGCTTTCAGAGGGTCCTTTCCCTGTGACTTAATGACAGTGAGGTTGCATGGGGGTGAGGGGCAGTGCTGTGGGTTTCCTGGCTATTCCACTGAGCAGGTGGCCAGCTTTTGAGACCTTCCAGGTCACATCAGGAGGTAAGACACTGAGAAGGCATCATCAGCTAGGAGCCAGTGGGGCTACATCTCACTGCACCCCCATTTTCCATATGGGTAAGGGGGTGGAGGGGCACTCACACTGAGCCGTGCCCCCCTGATCTGCTTTGTCATGGAGCCCACACCAAGTGCCCTCTAGCCTGGGGGCCCAACTGTCAAGGGCCTGTGAACAGGTCCTTGGGAGCCACATGTTACTTCTGCTAATACTGTCCTCTCTGCTTTTCAGGAATAAAGTTCAGCATCAGGCCACAGCAGCCCTACAACGTGAGTTCTGAGAGTCCGATAAATCTGAGCACCGGCAGCCTGGGGCGAGTTGGAGGGGGTGGGGTGAGCAGGGAAGAAAATCCAGAGCTCATGTCAAATCCATTTTTGGAAAGAAAAACGTGCCCTGTCCTTCCTAGGAGCCTAGGGAACAAAGCCCAGGGCTTTGGACCCATGAATTTCTCCTTCCTGTTAGCTGGCGGCTTTGGACTTTTGCTAATAGAGGCGGTAAATCTGAGCCAGCCTCCTCCGGCCACCAGCTCCCTGCCCTGTTCCCCTCGCCCGGCTCTGAGAGGTTCCTGGGAGGCCTGCGCCATCTCGTGGCTGAAAAGACACTTGCATCTCTGGCCTCAAGACAGTGGCCAGCCAGGGGTGGGGCCTTCAGGGACTAGACGTGGGCTCTGCCAGAGGGGTCCCATCCAGCAGACTCAGCTGGTCTCCTCCCTCACCCTGGAAAAAAAAAAAAAAGAGGCAACAGAGGGGGCAGGGACCCCAGCCATAGTGAGGGTCTGACCTGTGTGATGCTCAGTGTCCTGCTGATAAGTGGCCCGTCCATGCTGATAACCATTTCTCTTCTTGCTCCAGGACGTCCCACCAGGCAGTTCCCAGGATGGTGATTCGAAGGCACCGACGGAGAAGGTCCCCGGAGACTTGTCCAGCCGGGCCCCAAGGGACTTCCACCTGCCAGTGCCAGACCAGCCTCAAGCCCACCTAAACACGGGGGCCCGGCCCCGGCCCCGGCCCCGGCAGCGCCGCCGGCGGTTACTTATCAAGAAAATGCCCCCTGCGGCAGCCGTCCCGGCCAACGGCTCAGTGGGCGCATTTGCGCGGCCGGCACCCTGGGCCCCCGACGGCCACTGGGTCACCATGCACCGCAGCCAGCAGGAGCGCAAGCGGGTGATGCGGGAGGCATGTGCCAAGTATAGGGCCAGCAGCAGCCGCCGGGCGGTCACCCCCCGCCACGTGTCCCGCATCTTCGTGGAGGACCGCCACCGCGTGCTGTACTGCGAGGTGCCCAAGGCGGGCTGCTCCAACTGGAAGAGGGTGCTCATGGTGCTGGCGGGGCTGGCCTCGTCCACCGCCGACATCCCGCACAACACTGTCCACTACGGCGGCGCCCTCAAGCGGCTGGACACCTTTGATCGCCAGGGCATCCTTCACCGCCTCAGCACCTACACCAAGATGCTCTTCGTCCGCGAGCCCTTCGAGAGGCTGGTCTCCGCCTTCCGCGACAAGTTCGAGCACCCCAATAGCTACTACCACCCCGTGTTCGGCAAGGCCATCCTGGCCCGTTACCGGGCCAACGCGTCCCGGGAGGCACTGCGGACGGGCTCTGGCGTGCGCTTCCCCGAGTTCGTCCAGTACCTGCTGGACGTGCACCGGCCCGTGGGCATGGACATCCACTGGGACCACGTCAGCCGGCTGTGCAGCCCCTGTCTCATCGACTATGACTTCGTGGGCAAGTTCGAGAGCATGGAGGACGACGCCAACTTTTTCCTGAGCCTCATCCGGGCGCCCCGGAACCTGACCTTCCCCCGGTTCAAAGACCGGCACTCGCAGGAGGCCCGGACCACGGCGCAGATCGCCCGCCAGTACTTCACCCAGCTCTCCGCCCTGCAGCGGCAGCGCACCTACGACTTCTACTACATGGACTACCTGGTTTTCAACTACTCCAAGCCCTTTGCGGACCTGTACTGACGCGCAGGGCCGGCTGGCCGCTGGCAGCCCCGCCCCACGCGCCGGCGCGCGCTCCCACACCTGTCGGCGCTCCGGAGACCGGAGCAGCCGCGACTGCTCGGTGCCGCTAGCTGTACGTGGGGGACAGAGGCCCGGGCCTTGGAGGGGAGCCTCTGGCCCCTGTCCCATCCCCACTTCCTCACTCCTCTGCTGAGGAAGACGCCCGGGGGTTGAGCAGGACCCCAGGAGTCCCAGCTGCAAACACCCAGCTCAGCAGAGTCAGGATGGCCGGGGAAGCCTGAGGCCCGGAAGACGAGGGCCCAGCGGTAAGGGACTTCCTGCGGTCCCTTAGCCATTGCCTTGTACCAAACCACATGGTTTGCAGATTTTCTATGAGCCCGGGGGAGGTTCCCTCGGAAAGAGATTCCAAATAAAGCACATGGTTTCCAGAGTAGAGGTGTCTACACTTGGTGTTGGTATGGGAACACATGGCCCCTTCCCCGGGCTCTGGGGGCTCTTTCTCCCTCCCCAGGGGCCTGAGCCAGGCGTCTGCAGGTCCTGCTGCGGGAAAGGAGGCGGGGAGAGTAGAGGATCTGAGGCTCTCATTCAGGGCACCTGGGGCCTCTGGTCTCAGTTCTGGCCCATTTATCCTGAAAGGAGACACTTGACCTGTCCCCGTGGAGGCCCACTGGGGTCTCTTCTTGTTAGTCACTTTGTGGAGGCCCTCTGGGGACCTGCCAGGGTTCCCTGGGCAAGCTGCCATGTGGGGATCTGTGGGGTCCAGCATGGGGGGGTCTCCGTGGGTATGGCACTTACGGGCCGGGAGGGATGCTCTCCCTTTCTCTCAGCATGGCTTTATCTCGAAGCTGTTGTCTGGAGACCCCTTGACCTGGCCTTGACCCCTGGCTCCCTTCACCTGACCAGACGCCCTTAAAGCTTTCAGGGCTGCCCACCCGTGGGGGAGGAGGAAGAGAAGCCCACAGGGGGAACTTGTCCAACAGTGTACTTTCCACACACAGTAATGGCTCTGAAATTGTCCAAAGCCAGAGTGATTCTCGAAAGGTCCCAGAAAAAGTGTGTGGGAGCTTTGAGGGTGGCTGTGGCCGTGACTATGTCCGGTCCCGTTTGTAATACAAAATGCTGCCTGTTTCTAAAGGTCGGTCTGTCTGTCTGCTGTCAGGCCTCATCTCTCTGTCAGCCTGTCTGCTGCACGGCCTTCTGTATCTTTCCAAGGGTGTCTCCGTGGATCTCGCCAGGAGATGGCTGTCAGTCTGTTCCCACATGTTGGGGGAGATGCTGCTGGGGCCTGGGAGGAGACCCTGCTGGTCCCACGGTCGCCGTGCTGCTGGCTCCCAGCCAGCCTCATGCTGGCCCGTGGGGCTCCACCCCCTTTCTGCCTCCACCATGGGCTCCGGAAACTTAACAAAGGTGGGACAAGGAACTGAGGCTGCCTCCCCCTGCTTGGGGTCCCGTATGTCCAGGAACCCCGAGCAGGGTCCCCCTTCCCCAGGTTCCAGCTGGAGTGGCCTGGCCATCTGGCAGGAGGAGCTCGGAGGGGCAGGAAGGAGGCTGTGGTCAGGGCCCCAGGGGCTCCGGGGTGTGGAGGCAGCGAGACAAGTGCCTTGAGGCTCCAAGGCTGGGTCAGCGTGAGAGGAGGCAGGGAAGGGCCCCGACACAGCTGCGCCTGGGCTGCGGGGCTCGCAGAGTGAGAGGGAAGTCTCCACACACAACTAGTGTCTCTGGGCAGGGAGGCATCTGGTGAAGCCTGAGGCCGGGTGTCACCATGTCATCCCATCAGCCAGGGGGACACCCGGAAGCCCAGCTGAGGCAAGCTGCTGCTTGGAGACAATTTGGATCGCCACGGGACCAACCTCCCGCTGTGCACGTGTGAGTGTGTGTGTGTGTGTGTGTGTGTTGCAAGTGTGAAAGAGATAGAATGAGAGAGAGAAGTGTGTGTGTTGGGGGGGCGTGTACCAGGAAGAAACATCTTAACTCATGTCATCCCTCAGAGACAGCTCAGCCCGAGCTGGGCAGATGGACACACATAACACGTCCATCAAAGAGGGACTTTCCTGGGGCACCCAAGTGGTTCAGAGAGTTAAGCCTCGACCCCTTGGTTTCAGCTCAGGTCATGATCTCAGGGTCACGGGATCGAGCCCTGTCTAGGTCCAGCAGTCAGTGGGGAAGGCTGCTGGAGGAGTCTTTCCCTCTGCCCCTCCCCCAAATTGTATCCCTCTCTCCCTTTCTCTCTCTCTCTCAAATAAATAAATCTTTAAAAAATAAATAAGCAGGGGCACCTGGGTGGCTCAGTGGGTTAAACCTCTGCCTTCAGCTCAGGTCATGATCCCAAGGCCCTGGGATCGAGCCCCACATCGGGCTCTCTGCTCAGCAGGGAGCCTGCTTATCCCTCTCTCTCTCTGCCTGCCTCTTTGCCTATTTGTGATCTCTGTCTGTCAAATAAATAATAAAATTAAAAAAAAATAAATAAGCAAATAAAAGAGGGGGATTTCCTTCTGGAAATGGAAAGCGGAGACACAGAATCCAGGCAATGATCATGATGGCCGCTTGGTGGCGCCCAGCATGCCGTCCACCTGCCCACAGGAGGCCCAGCCCTGAGTCCTCACCCTGAATCCACCGAGGGGATGCTGAACCCAGCTCCAGCCCCCAAACCCCAGACTCCATCCTCATAGAGCCCCAGGGCTTGGGGACTGTGGACTGAACTGCCAACACAGGAATATGTGTGGATGTGAGTGTGTCTGGGTGGGTGGGTGGGTGGGGCAGACCATCCCACTGGCACCTGTTCACCAGCCCAAATCACACCCAGCTGAAGCTCCTCTGTTGAGCCTGGCATGTGCTCCCTGAAGAGGGGGCGCCCTTTCCCCAACTTTACCCTCTGTGGCCCCCACGGCGTTCGAAGCACTCAGGCTGGTGAGAGCTTGGCACCTTCTCCAGCCTAAAGCCGTGAGGAGGCAGGAAGCAGGGAGCAGCAAAGGAGTGCGGGGTAGGAACTTCCCAGGGCAGGACCCTTCTGAATCCCCCACAGGGTCCAGCCTTGCCTGGGAGCTGGGGCCACCGGTGGAGGAGCCCCCATCAAGGATGACCATGCCCATCACTGCTGAAAGCAGAGGCGGCCAGCCCTGGGCTCTGGCCCAGCCTGGACATAGGGAGGAATGGTGCATGGAGGCTAGCAGGCCTAAGCCAGGGCAGCCGAAGTGCGGTCTGACTGGATGCTCTCTGCCCATCCTGGGCCTGCACCTGTGGCCATCCCCAGGCTCAAGGCCATTTGTCCCAGAGATGCCTGGTCTGTGGCAGCAGGAAGCCCAGAGCCCTCATCTCCACAAGTGAAACCCCTGTGGGAAACGATGGGGCCTGGCAAGAAGGCTGGCGGTCTCTGGGGACCTCCCTTGGGGTCCCCACGGCCACTCCTTGGAAACCCAGTTCTAAAATCCCTGGAGCCAGTGTTGGTGTTAGAGGTGTGCACTTGCCTCGCCACCAGCAGAGGGTGCCCTGAGCCAGCTCACGATGTTCTAGTCTGCCCTCAGACCTCGGAGACAGGGCATCCCCAGGACAGGACTGAGGTCTAGTCCTGTCTCTGTCCACCTACAGCCAACTTCCCACCTCCCATCACCATAATGGATGCAGGACCCACACATGCTCAGTGCTTAATAAATGTCTGTTGGGTGGCTGCAGGGTTCAACAGATGGACGGACAGATAGATGAAAAAGAAAGGAGGAGAGGGAGGAAAAGAATGGATGGATGCATGGATGGATGGATGGATGGATGGATGGATGGATGGATGGATGGATGGGTAAACAAATGGGCAGGTGAGTGGATGGCTGGGTTAGGTAGATGGATAGATGGTTGCCTGGGTGGTTGGACAGATGGACAGAGTATGGATGGATGGGTGAGTAGATGGACAGGTGGACAGATAGATGGTTGGGTGGATGGACGAATGGGAAGGTGATGGATGGACAGACATTTGGATAGGTAAATGCACCATCAGAAGGCACTAAAAGGTCAGTTCAGGCTTATTGATGGACTGAAGCCATAGCCCCAGCTACAGATGAAGGTCTCTTAAGGAACAGAAGAAGTTTGACAACATCTCTAGGAGAAGGGCCCAGGTGTTGATTTGTTCTTGCAGGTTCCGTGCCCAGTGGTCCTGTGGTCCTGGCATCAGTTTTCCCTCCATCCCTCCCATGCCCTGGTTACTCCCCTTCCCCTCTCCAGCCCGGACTGGGCAGTCACGGCTGGAGATGCAAATGTGGGATGAGGGAGCTGAGAAGAGGGAGCACCCTGCCTGAGTGTAACTGCGGGCCAAGCAGGGGCTGTGGGCATGGACCAGCCTGGCAGCCTCCCCCCCCCCGCCCCCTGCACAGACTCAGCCCTTCCCTCCCCTGCTTCTGTGGTCCTTAGCCAGGGTGCTGGTAGGAGTACACTAAGTGGATCAATAGCGTGTCAGCCCTTTGCCAAGAGCAGGCTGCATCTATCAAGGGCTGAGTGACAGCTAATCATTTTCCACCTGGTGTTCACCCTTGCAGAGACCTGCGGGCTCTGCCACTGGGCCTACTGGAGACCAGGAGGCTGACAGACCCTGCCCTGCTCCCCTTGCAGGCTGCAGGCACCCTCCCGGGCCACATTCCCACTCCCCGCATGCCCCCCCCCACCGCCTGCATGAAGGTATGGCTTAGTGGGAATGTGTGGGCACCCGGGGCTTGGGAGCACACGTGTGCCTGGGAGTGTGAGCATACCTGGAGAGTGCATGGCTGGCGTCTGGGGCACGCCTGAGGGCTCATCCAGCAGTGCGTGCATATGCCTGTATGGCTTTGACTGTGTGCACGGCCGTGCTCATCCCTGAGGGTCCGTGTGAGCATGTGCATGCACAGGCATCTAGAACTCACGTCTCCGTGAGTGTGTGGCCTTGTCTGCATAAAGGAGTGTGCTCGGTGCCCATGTTTGTCATCAGGGTGCTGCTGTACATGCCAGGGACCACAAGCCCCTCGGTACTCCCGAGTCCTCTCTCCTGGAGGGGAGTTGCTACTAGCATGATGCCCCACGCTGAGCCATCTCGCTGCCACCCCCACCCTAGCTGGTGCCTGGAAGGGAGGAAAGGTGGCTGGAGCCCCGTGCTCCCTCTCTGTCCCTTTCCTGCTAGAGAAAGCAGGTGCCGGAGGGAGGAGGGGAGCCTGAAGGGAGGAAGGTCCTGGGTTGACAGGAACATTTCTTTCTTTCTTTCTTTTTTTAATTTCTAAAGTATCTTTATTCTTTTTTTTAATGACTTAAATTCAGTTAATTAGCGTATAGGATATTATTCGTTTCAGAAGTAGAGTTCAGTGAATCAACAGTTGTGTATAACACCAGTGCTCATGACATCACATGCCCTCCTTACTGTCCATCACCCAGTTACCCCATCCCACCACCCACCTCCCCTCCAGCAACCCTCAGTTTGTTCCCTATGATTAAGAGTCTCTTATGGTTTGTCTCCCTCTCTGATTTTGTTTTGCTTTATTTTCCCTTCCCTTCCCCTATGCTTCTCTGTTTTGTTTCTTAAATTCCACGTATGAGTGAAATCACAAGATAATCGTCTTTCTCTGGCTGAGTTATTTTGCTTAGCATAATACCCTTCAGTTCCATCAGTGTCATTGCAAATGGCGAGATTTCTGGCTTTTGTTGGCTGAATAATATTCCATTGTGCATACACACCACATTTTCTTTATCCATTCATCTGACAGGAGCATTTCAATTGAAAGTGATAGCATCAGGTAGGGCTGTATTCAGCTGTCCTCTTGGTGTCGGAAGAACTCAGCTTCTTCACTCCTCCCCTCTGCTTTGCCCTATGTGCTTCACTGCCCGGCATCCTCGCCCCTAGGGGTGGCCATCGAATCTCCACACTTCCACGGCCCCCCTCAGTTTCATCTCCTGATGCCCCTTGAGCCAATTCCTATGGCTGAGGGATGGACTCGACTGAGGGATCACACGCCCCTCCTGGTGTGTACCACAGGGTCTGAGAGCAGGGGAGGGGAAGGTGGGTGCAGTGGGACGGGAATGGGAGATGGGTGGGTGGAAGCTGTGTAGGGGTTCTTTTCTCTCTGCCTGAGGTCTCACATCTGAGGCGTGAACAGTTGCATCCAAAAGGGCCCTGGTGCTGTCAGCACCCCCTGGGGGCTCACAGCAGCTACTACACAGGCCCCTGGCTGGGGTCAGCTGTTCCTGCTTCAGGCTTTCAAAGACCCCCCCACCCATCCTCCCCACCCCTACTGCCCGCCAGCCTCAGACTACGTCCCCTGACCAGGGTCCACCTTTGGTTTCTAGCCACGCAGGCCCTGAGCAGGCACTTGCCCTTAAAACCCCACAACCTGGCTAGGCCCCACCTGTCTGATCTACCATTGCCCCACCTTCCCGACAGACCTTAACCAGTAGGCAGCATCTGCCCTGGGTGTGGGCCTCAAGCCCTGGAGGGGAGGGCGCTGGGCCAGGCCTCCAGCCCTGGGGTCTTACAAAAATGGGGGAGGGACTCGCCTTCCCTGGCGGTAGCTGAGGACACCCATGGCTTCTCTGGGTCACTGCCACAGGAGCCACGAGCAGCCGTTCTGCAAAGTGTGGCTGCAGGCTTGCTCTCAGCAGGCAGGCAGCTCTTCCAAGTCTCCATGAATAATTAAAAACACCTTAAGTGTGCACCCGCAGCCTGGAGGACGCCCCCCTCCCCCGTTGTGTTTAGGAGCAAGCTCAGACAATAGCAATAGCACTGGACTCGGAGGGACACCAGGCCCAGGCCTGCCCCTCCTGGGCCTGCCCCCTGCCCCGGCCCTCTCTCCTTCCCCACCTCCCTACCTTCAGAGCCCCCAGGGCAGGAGAGGGTCGGCTGGGAGGGCTTGCTGCAGATGGCGGGTATGGCAAGCCCCCACCCCCGCCGCCAAGGGCTCAGGAGACAGGTGCACTGAGATGGTGGGGGCAAGGATAGGACCAAGGAGGAAGGGCTCCAAGAAGACTGACTCGGGGCCACCCCCAGGCAGCCCCCTCTCTGGACAGCTGCTCCAGGGAGCCCAGAGGGAGGTGCCACACCTGAGCAGACCCCAGGTAGGGGCCAGGCTAGAGCATAGCCAGCCTGCCACTGTCCCAAAGCATATCCCTGGCGGAGGGACTTGCAGGGGATGGGTAGAGGGGGAAGGTAGGTAGTGATTGCCCCTGCACACACACACACAGGTAGCTGTGTGTGTGTGTGTGCCTGTGTGTGCGTGCACACGCTGAGCAGGGCAGACATCACGAGGGCAATGCGTGTGTGTGCAAGCGTGTGGCATTGTGTGGGTGCGGCAGGGGCTGTGTGGCTGGGCGTGGGGTTGAAGGAACACACCTGGGCCGCTGTGTCTGTGGCTTTGCACATCAGAGGTTTGCTCAGGACTGAGAGGTCCCAGAAGGGCCTCTGCCTTGAGCTCCAGGCTGGACACCTCCCCCACCCAGCTCCAGGGCATCCTGTCCCAGAGCCCTCTCTCCACTGCTGCTGTCGGGAACTCCTCTCAGACCCTCCCTCTGAGAGCTGAGCCTGACGTCCTAATCCCTCCAACCTAGAGTTCCTGGTAATGACATTTCTGAAACGTGAAAATTAGAAACCAGCTGCCACATTGCTCTGGGCCCTGGGCCAGCCCAGCTTCCTGCTGAGCTTCGCGTGGGGTCTCAGAGGCCACATGCGGCCCTTCTTGTGGCTGTTCTGCTCACACGGAGGAACCTCCTTTCTCATCAGCACAAAGGGGTGACTCTACTTCCTATGTTCCCCATGCCACGTGAGCAGGAGACAGGATTTCCCTGCAGCTCTGCCCGTCCTCACCTGGGACTCGGGGTCTGCGTAGGGGCCGTGCAGAGGGAAGGGGTGGCAGTGCGAGGGGAACCAGGAGAACCAGACTTGGCAGTCAGGTGCAGCTCACTCCCCGCCTCGGGCCCTGCCATTCCCTGTGTCCCTTGTGTCCCCTTCTGTCTCATCTTCCAGGAATGGTAGATCCTTTGGAGGGACTCAGGCTAGAGTGGCCGGGGCTCTGGCCTGGTTCTGTCCCCATGAGCCCACAGAGAAGCTGCCACAGTGGGTAGGAGTATCATTGCTTACTGTGGTGGCAGATGTCCCGCACTTTCTCTTCCCCTTCGGACCTAGAGAGGGTGGTCAGCTGGGCATGAGGCCAGCTCTGCCATGAGGCCTTTGTGGACTGGGCAGAGGGCGCTGGGACCACTGATCTCTTGAGATGACCGTGCTGCCCACTGGGAGCGGAAGACAGGGTGTTGGGGAGGGCACGGATGAAGCCAGTTGCTCTCTAGACCATGCAGAACCCGCCACGTTGGGTCAGGACTTCGAGCCACTTGAATGTGAAGCTTGGGCCTGGAGGTGGGGATGGGGCACAGACCGGAAGCAGGACATAGCTGGGTCCAATTCCCTGGAGCAGAGAGGGCCACCAGCTAGGTGCCTCTCGATGACAGTGCTGAGCACCTGATCGGGCAGGGGAAGGTCTGACTTTGCTTCTTGATCCCGACTACTACGAAGGAGGGAGATCCCCTGGTAAGGGAAACGTGGCTGAGGGCTGTGAGCAGAGGCTCGGGGAGGAAGATGTCACAGTGGGTCTGGCCTTCAGGCTCCTCCAGCTGCCCAGCCTCAGGGCCGCTGCTCCCATCGTACTCCAGCCCTCCAGCCTGTCCGCGATCTCTGATTGCTCCTGACCTGACGTCCCCCTTCCAGCCCAAGCCGAGATGATGAACATTGTCCAGAATCACCTGGGCACCATGTGTCCAGCTCCCCAGAGATATCCTGAGATCCACAACCACCACCTCCCCGCAGGGGAAAAACCTGGTATCTGGAGCATTGCTGCCCCCGGGAAGCCCTCCATCTGTAGAGCTTGCAGTGGACAACTTTGTGCTAACCAAGGAGGCAGAACCAGTTCCCCTAGTGGCTCTCACTGCCATTCAGGGGTCCCCGCCCTGAGGGAGCTGGGGACTGGTTGGGGGGCACTGTGTTTGTATATGCATTATGTGTGTGTGGGTTTCTACAAGCCTGGGGGCATATGCATCCATGCCCATGTGTGTCTGTGCACGTGTGTGTGCCCCTGAGTCTCGGGGTGGGCCACCGGGTGCCCCAGAGTCTGTGGCCAGGCAGGCTCTGGTTCCCAGCCGGAGGAGCAGTACCAGGAGGGCTGGGGTCTGTGCACTTGTCGAGGCTGGCTTCTTTATTAATCCCTTTTATGAGCAGACCCGGGAGTTCGTGTTGTGAATCTGGCCATTTGCTCCCGTCCCCCCTCCCCCTGCCCCACGCACCCCGGGAGGAGGAGCACATGTTAAATATTTGTGGTTTTGCTGCGTTAGGTTTTCAAGTTCAGCAGTAATTACCGTGACCAGGTGCCAAGTGAATCTGCTCCCTCAGGAAGCCTCCCGCCGTAGCAGGGCTGGTGGCTGGGTTCCAGGCCAGCCGCGTGCCGTTCGCACAAACCTGCACGCCTTCCCTTCCAGACGTCACTGCCTCACTGAGCCCTGAACGCAGCCAGGCGATACCACCTGTGGGCGCGGTGCAGACGGATGCTCATGGTGGGTGCCTCGCCCAAGCGCCGATGTGGGGACGCTGTGAGCAGAGCCTGGGGGCCAAGTGAACACCTTTGCTCCCCCACCCCACCCCCCCCGCCCCCGCACGGTTCCCGGCCACACTCATCCTGGCACAGTGGGCAGAACTGCTTTTATTTTCAGGAGAGATTTTAATTGTTCAGCTCCGGTACCCCCGCCCCCAGCCCGCCTCTCGCAGGACTACTCAGCCTTTCTTTCAGGGGTAGATTCAGTCCAACCCACGATTTCTTGGACACCTTCAGGGTAATTAAGACAGTGCCTGGCACAAGCCTGGGTGAGCGGTGGCAGCCACGTCCCCCGCCTGGTTGTCTGTAGGCGCAGCTTCTGGGGTGGCTCCAGGGGCAGAGGTGGTGCCCTCAGGTTTTCTGGGTAACAGCTGCTTGGCCCTTGGCTTTTCCTAGGACGACACATCACACCCATCAACAGTGGATGTTCTTCAGGGTACCCAGACCCAGAAAGTTGGGGGGGAGGGGTGCCAGGTGAAGGAGAGGGGCAAGTTCAGGCCAAAACTCCCATCTGCGTGCCTCCAGGACCTCATGCAGTCCCAGGAGGGAGCTCCTAGCCCAGCCCTGATACAGCCATTTGAGTGGCCTCCCAGATGCTCTTCTGGCCATCCCTGGGCTGGCTGCAGGCCTCCAGAGGTGCACCTGCCCTCAGTGGGCTCACAGCCTGCTGGGGAAGAGGTGTGGGAGAGCCCAGAGCAGGGGATGGAAGGAGGAAAGGAGGGAGGCAGACCCCACCCTGACAGCTCCCTGAATGTCTGTGAGCTGGGGACGAGAGGTGTTGGGACCCCCTGGAAGAGAATGCACCAGGAGGCAGCCTTGCCCCTTTAAGGGAGCCTTGGGTCTCTGGGCAGAAGCCCACACACCATAGGGTATTGGGCGCACTAGTTCAACTTCTGGGCTCACCCACAGTGGACCACATCTGTGTCCTTTGGGTGGGGCTGGGAATAGACAAGAAGGCATCTCACCAGATGCCAACAAGGCATTCTGGCACAGGACGGGGGTGCTGCAGGAGTGGGAGGGAAGGGAGATGGGCCCACAGCTGTGCTGTTCCAGGATACCCTGCCTTTTGGCCATCCCTGGAGTTACAGGGTCCAGGGACACTTAGAGGGAAAACCCCTGGAAGCTCAAGGAGAAGCAGGCTTCCATTGAGGCGTCCCGGGCAGCAGTCCCATCTGAAGGTTCAGTTGTGGGCGGACCCAATTTCAAGCTCAGCCCCACGGCTGCTGGCAGGTTCCGTTCTATCTGCCTTGGCCTGAGAACTCCCTCAGTTCCTTGCTAGGCGAGCCTCTCCCAGGAATAGCTCACAACATGGGAGCTGGCTTCTTTCAGAGTGAGTAAGCAGGAGAGGGCAAACCAAAGAGAAGGCTGGGCGTCTTTGTAACTCGCCCTCCAAAGTGACATGCTGTCCCGTGAGTTGTGGCCGGCCCGCGCTTACAGAGGGTAGGTAACAAGGGCAGCTCACCTGGCAGGGAGCTGGGAGGCTGCCCCCCGAGGTGGGCTGTGACCAAGGGGCTTTCGTGGGGGAAATTGCGTGTTCTGGTTTACGGTTGCAAAAGGACTCCTCCAGCTGCTCTCTGGAGAAAGTTGAAGCCGGGGGACCATTCGGGGGAAAGCCCACTTCACTGGGAGCTTCCCTGTGGGCAAGCTGGGCGTAGGGCTCATAGTAGAGCCTTCCTCTGAGAGTTAAATAAGATAATACAGGACCATGCTTGGTGAGGGCCTGGTGGCCATGTAGGCTTTTCTCTTTGGACACAGCCATTGCCTTCTCTAGGGTCTGACATTGGCCATGGCCCCCTTCAGTTCACCGGGGGTGTCTTTCTGTGTCTACGTGAGTGCAAATAGTGATTGGAGACCAGGTTCGGGTTCCTTCTGGGCAGCTCCAGGCCCCGTGAATGAGGGTACAGCCAGGTTCCCCAGTTTGCGACATTTCCACCCGAAGCAGCTCACCCCTCAGGGAAACAGGAGGGCCAGCCCAGCACCTCCACTTGATGGGCAGAGACTCGGACACAGGCATAGGGTGTCCCTTATCCACCTGCGGGGACAGCCTCCCCTTCAGCCCGGCCTGGTCTGCCATCGCACTAAGCACATTAGCGCAAATTCAACTGAGAGCTGAGTATGTCCTGTTGTGATGCTGCCTCTTTGCGGAGCAGGTCTGAAACACAGCCCCTCAGACATCCCGACTACCCTTTAGGGATGAGGTCAAGCACACTTGGGAAGCTCCCGCCTGAGGTGTGCACCCACGATCTGTTTCTCCCTGAGCTGGGCTGTTACTGACTGCACGGCGGTTTTGATACTGATGCCCGGCAGCCTCATCACACCCCACGGGTGCACACTGCAGACCCCAGCCACCAGTGGGGTCTCCAGGCCACCCGCTCTGCTCACCAGCAGGCCGCAAATTGGGGGGTTCTCATGACCCCTTCTATTTGGATAATTCACTAGAATGATTCACAGACCCAGGGCGCGCTCTATTCACAAGAACAGCCTTATTATAAAGGATACATAGGGCCAGGTCCCGGAGGGTCCTCAACACAGAGTTTCCAGACCCTTCCCTCACGGAGCCAGAGCACATCGCTCTCCTAGCACCACAGCGTGCCCGCATCAGGGAGCCTCGCTGTCTGGAGTTTCTCTGGAGGTTTCAGTGGGTAGGCATGATTGACAAATTATTGGCCACATAATGGAACTCAGTCTCCAGCCCCTCACCCCTCCTTGGTCAGGCGCCGAAAGTTCCAACCCTCTAATCAAGCGGTTGACCTTTCTGGTAACCAGCCCCCATCCCGAAACTCTGGGGCCCCACCACCAGTCACCTCATTAGCATAACGAAGATACCTGTCACTCAAATGCCAAGGGTTTGGAAGCTCCAGAGCTGGGAGTCTGGAGACCAGGACGGGTTCTACTCCTTGTTAGACCCCAGCCCAGTCCCCAGTGAACGGGTCGCAGTGAAATGCAACTTTCAGGCTGGCTTCGGATCCATTTCTCTCCCCGCCAGGTTTTTCCTTCTTCCATCAGACCCGCTTTTAATACATGCTCTCATTTCTTGTATGCCGAGCTGGAGTAGAATAGATAATATCAGTGGTTCCAGCTTCAGCTTCAAAAGCGTGTGTGACCTAAGAGCAGAGACTTCCGGTGCCTGTCACCTAACAGCGGCAAGCACCGTGCAGTGGGGGGCCCGCTCCGCCGTAGCACGAGCCAGACCCTTCAGCCGCTGAGCTAGTGCTTCTTCCAGGTCAAGGTTCCTTTCTCTGTGAGCAGATGGCGGCGGGACCCGCTTTGCATGAGGCAGACGTAGAGATGAAGGGCCTGGGTGGTGGCTAGCTAGGCCAGACCCCGGGCTCCTAACTACCGAGAGAATGCCTTTCCATTGTCACCCCAAGTGCAGGAACTCCGTGAGGGGATAGGAAGCAGGAGGAAGAGCACCAGCCTGGCTCAGAGCCCAGGTGAGGGAGGCACCAGCAGTGCAGTCTTTTGGGGGTGGGGACTCACCTTCCTGCTCCCATAGCTGCCTCTGGCTGGGCCTCGCCTGCCCCTTGTGCCGTACACAGAGCACCACCCTGGGAGCTCGGACTCACCAGGCAGACCCTGCTGGGTGAGTTGGAGCTGAGGTCCCCTTCAGGGTCATGAAGATTCTGAATATTCCACAGCCGGTTCCTGAAACATCTCCCGCCCCCACCAGCATCAAGCCCAGCAGGGGGGCAAGCGGGGTCCTTGGGCCGGTGTCCTCCATGCCATGTCCTGAGCAAGGCCAGAGACGATAGCAAATGTCAGGCCCGGAAGTCCCCAGCCCCGGGGAGAAGGCGGCATCCTTTAGAGGCATGAGCTTGCTGGCAGGGAGCAGCGCTAGGCCTGGCTTTGGATCAGAAAATGCCAGCTGTTGGCAGAAACCGAGACAATCCCTGGAAACAGCCTGGCTGAGGAAAGATGGAAGAGAGGGGTGGAGATAGCTCCAGACCCCCTCCCCTGCTGGCACACAGCCTCCCACCACTGAGGCTGCCTTGCTTCTCAGCGGGGAGCGTGGGGCACGTCCAGACGAGGCTTAAAACGCCTCAACACAGGGGAAGCAATTGAGCTGGAGAAGAGAACTCACAGATTGATGGGAAGAGGCATCAGATGTGCCCCGGGCAGCAGGAGAGCTGGAATGTGAGAGGAGGGGACTGTGCCTGCCTCCAGCCAAGCACTTCCCCTTCTGACTCCGCAGCCCATGGGCAGCCAGAGGGCTGGTTCTAGTGCATTCTCTCCCTCCCCACCCGCCCTGCACTGGAGCATGGGGTGCACACATGACACGCAGACACTTGGCTTTCTGTAGCAGCCATAGAAAATCCGCCAGAAGGATCACTCACACCTATAAATGGAATAGAGGGTCCTCTGCACCTGTTTCTATGAGGGTAGTGTTTTCTCAGGTCCCATCCCTCCACCTACAAAGAGGACGGCTCTCTACCGAGGCCACAGGTGGTCTCCGCCCAACAAAGCCAAGAACTTGTGACCCCTGAAGACACTGGGGGTGTGCTCGGATTGCGAGCCTGGCTCTCTGGGGGCTGGGGGTTCTCTGGCCTCACTCCCCCATCTGGACCCTTAGCTGGGGACAGCCTTGGAGGCTGTTTCTGGAATCCTTGTGTGAGCTCATTCTCCCTTGAGTTGGGGGAGTCTGGCAGCACCCCAGGCTCTGCCCTCAGGCTGCGTGATTTACTTGCTTCGTTCTTGTCCCCATCAGTGAGGAACAGAGAAAGAGGCTGGAGGACCCACTAGAGAGAGCTTCAAAGTCGAGGTGTGTTTTGGAAGTTGGCAGTGAAGAATTAGCTGGGAACTAGGTACCGACTGGGGTCCTGTGTGCCTTCCCCAGTGTCCTCTGGGTCGCCCCTCCCGGTCTTTCCCACTCTGCCCACCTTTCTTCACAATGTGCTCATGGATGGAGTGGGGGGAGGCCGTGTTAGGATCACATGGGGCTCTCCCAGACCCTGCCAATCAGAATGGAAGGCTGGGGTGGGGTGGCGATCTCCCTTCCCCCAGCCCTGCCTGTGATTGGTGCCTGGGTGCTTCTATGAGCTGGTACCGCCATCTGCAGAGAGTGAGACCTCCCTTTTAGAGAGAAGGCCCTCTGAGGGTCCTTCTGGGGTGCTGTTGGGTGTCTTCTTGAGCTCAGACTGGATGCATAGGCCAGTGCCTCTCAGACCAACTGGGATGACCACTATCCTGGCAGATGAATGTATGGGGGCAACTGTGGGGACATTAGGTACTGCAGAGAGTCCCATGTCCTTGGGGCTGTGAGAATGTCCTGTCCAGACTCCCTTCCTATGTTTTGTTTTGTTTTAAGATTCAGTTTATTCATTAGGGAGAGACAGAGTACAAGCAGGGAGAAAGGGAGAGGGAGAAGCAGACTCCCCGCTGAGCAGGGAGCCCACTGATGCAGAGCTCAATCCCAGGACCTGGAGATCATGACCTGAGCCAAAGGCCAACACTCAGCCAACTGGGCCACCCAGGCGCCCCTCCCTTCCTGTGCTTTAAGAGATGGGCTAGCTCCAGCAGACACACCGGCCACCACCCCATGCCCCCAACCCCACTCCATAGAAGGTATGGGTCTGTGGCCGTGCAGGATACAGCCCACAGCTCAGTCCCCAACACACACAGAAGAAAGGATACGTGCTGTGTCATTAGCATTCCATGCCCCAAAGTAGGACCAGTGGGTCATGCGTTCAGAGCTGTCCCCAGCAGTGGGGATTGGCAGGGATAGGATTCGCTGTGGGCATGATTAGAGCCGAGACGAATGGAGGAGACAGTTCACTTCCCCATGCTGTCGGGCGTCACAGTCAGTTTTTCGGAACTCAGGAAGAAGCCTTAGGACAGAGCTCTGGGGAGCGAATTGTCCCCAGGCAGTACCTGAGCTGGTCACACTCTCTGAAGTACGGCCGCCCTCCCAGGATGGATGCCTCAGCCGACTCTTCCTTTGGGCTCCCCCTGGGCCTTCTCCAGTTTGCTCTCTGCAAACTGTCCCCTTGCCTGGTCCTGGGCTTCCGTCTCTCCCTGGGACTGCCTTTTAATGTGGCTTCTGCCTCTGAGAGCCATGCACCTGGCCCTGGACTGTGACTCCGTGCTTATTTCCAAGTCCTGGGGAATTTTCTCATGTCATCTTCAGCAACAAGTGGTTGCAGTTTTCATTATCATAAGACCAAAAAAAAAAAAAAAAAAAAAAAAGCTGAGAAAAGAGATATGTGCCTTCTACCCTACGCTGGGAACATCTTGACATTTAAATCCAATTACCCTTTTCTCATTCTTGATGAGGATATGACATGCAGCTAGAGAACATTCTGCTAGATAAATACATCATATTCTCTGACTGCTCAAAACTTCCCAGGGCTGATCTGGGGACCCTGTTCTCCCCACCCTTGCCAGTCACCATCCGCCTGGGGGAGAGGTTAAGGTCACGGACCTGCCAAGTAAAGGGCCCAGGCCCTAGTGATGTTTGAAAAATTTGGGCAGTGTTTGACCTCTACCCTTCCCTGAGCCATTAACTGGGAAAATGGGACAACTACAGAAGCAGGAGGACTCTGACCAGCCTTTGCAAAGAGCCTGTGGTCATTCTGAGCTCCCCATGCCTGGGCTTTCAGCAAAATGCCACAAACCAGTTAGTTGGTGAGATTAATGAAACACATTCCCATATTCCTTCAGAAAACCTTCAGTTGCCTCAGAAGCAAAGAGTAATTGACTGCAGATGAATTAGGAAGCCAGCAAGGAGGCCTTGTACTACTATTCTGATGTAAATACTAGTTCTCTTTGACATCCAGAGAGATGGAAGGCAAGTTCCTTACCAAGTGCACAGAGCTGTCCTTGGCTGGAGAGACAGCAGGAAGAGAGGAAATTGCCAGGATTAATTAAGGCCACAAGAATCCTGCCTCCTATGCCTTCCAGAAGGGCTCCCTGGTATAGGCTCTGTCCGAGGAGATCAGGCAAAGCTTTCCACCCCAACCCTGTCTGGCTTCAGAAATCCATTTACCACTTAAAGTTACAGGGTTTGCCTTGATGCTTCTCGCTCTATTTTCATCTCCGTGTGTGTGAGAGAGGGAGAATGGAGAGAGAGGGAGCACTAGAGCCCAAGGCAAATGTAAGTTCATGGAGATTTAGAGTCTCATTTCAGCTTAGTTCTAAACACCCAATCTCTTCCCCAGCCTCGACCATTAGCTGCCCAAGCTAACTCTTCCTCATCGCCCAGAAGGTGGAGGACCATCAAGCAGAGAAAAGTGACCCTACCTGACTTTAGCCATCCCCCAGAAGTCACAGAAGCAGAAAATCTTCCCTCCCTCCCCTTCCATCAAGGCTGGGGGACCAGCTCTTTCTCCCGCAGAGGATCAGATCGTCCTCAGAAACCGCACACAGTGTCTGTAGCTGCTCATCCCGAATTAACACTGTTGTTTTAGCCTGTGTGCTCAGCACTGGTTATTCAATGGAAATTAAGTCATTCATTTACTTTTTGCTGCAGATCACAGTGTGAGACTCGAGTGGTACTTCTGTTTGTGAGTGCACGGGTGTGACACCGTGCACCTGCTTGTGTGCTAAATGGAACTCAAGACTCACTCCATTAGCCCTAAAGCACCATTCCCAAGAGTTCCCAGGAGTGTGTTTATGGATTTTTATAAAAGCCTATTTTTGTCTCTTTTCATATTCCCTGAATGCTTAGGGAAGAGTCGAAAATGAGATTGCTCTTCTCTGACATCCACGCTCTGGGCATCTCTCAGAAAGAGAAGGTCAAAGGATCTGATAAGGTCTTGGCTGATGGACAAGGTGCCGTAGAGAGCCAGACATGTCCTCATCCTGGCAAGTGGCGTCTCAGGCTCAACGCTTTGGTCTGGTGCAGTCTGGTTAGAGGAGGCCAACTCTCAGAAGCAGGGGTGCATATGTGGACCCTGTCATTTTCTTAATAAGTCCTTACGTGTTGCCTTTAAAAAGCAAGTATGTGTTCTGTGTTTTCTAAATCAATTCACGATAGATGCTTGTAACTTGTCCCGAATTAGATGCCAATAGGAGGCTGTGCTAGAACCTTCCAGCAAATGGAGAAACTCAAATTGACTCATAGGAGCAAATCCCACACAGCTCCCTCCAAGAGTGCCTCACAGTGGGTGGTAGAGTTCTTTGGTGGATATCCCCAATCCCTGAGGGCAAGGGGACCCCCTCCAATGGCCCCCAGGGAACTTTCTCAAGTCTGTTGGTGTTTTTGCAGAACTGACTCACAGAAACCTGTGACATACCAAGTGCAAAGTCTGGGTACCTGCCAGGCTGAGAAGACTCGGGGTTTCCCTGTGGGCTTTCAGCCTGTGTGGCCATGTGCCTTGGGACATTAGGTCTGAGACAAACATAAGCTGCTAGACCGGGTCAGCTCAGAGAATGAGTGGAACAGCCTTCCCTGGAAGCAGAGAATCACACTGAAACTGATCAAGACTTGTTTAAGACACACTTTTAAACTCCTACCCCAGCCAAAGGTCCAGACCAGTGGATCTTGACATTTTGGGGCCTCCATCTTTCTTCTCCCTACCCTCTCTCTTAAACACACGCGCACGCACACACACACACACACACACAATGCTCACCATTTGAAAAGATTCAAGGACCCTCAAAGGCCATGACATGGTTACCATCTTGGATAGTGGGCTTCTCCAGAGATAAATTATTTACTTTGGTATCAGCTCCCAGACCGATATCTTGTACATGTACAGATCTTGGCTTTTGAGCTTAGATTTGGACCTTTAGGAACTGTCTGTGGTGTTAAAACTTGCTGGTGGCCATGCTGATGGCCAGGACCTCACATAGGTTATCCAGGAGAACAGCGCCTAGGGCTAAATCCACGCCAAGGAACATTTGGTGCTGTCCATTGTCCTGAAAGTGGCCTCCCTTCTTCCAGTTGGCGGAGCTGCCACCACAGGATCCCGTTCTCAGAGATGTCTCTGGTGCCAGGTCTCAGTTTTTCATCACCTCCTTGATAATTGCTCTGTTTCTTAGTCCACTTTAGATCCCAGCCCAAATCTGGCCTTTTGCTTCCATCATGCTTCTCAGTCTGACATGGTCCTGACAGATCCAAATCCACTCTGCCTATCACCACAGGGCTGCCGGCCCCTGAACAAGGGTTAGCCTCTTACCACAAAACTATATCTCCATTTCAGCCTGATGCCTGTTGGGTTCATTGGGAAAGCAGACTCTGAGACAGGGATTTGTGTGCAGGTAGTTTATTGGGATGATATTATAATAGAGGATAGTTAAATTAGCTTTGGAGCAAACTATGGACATCTACTGTTGTCCATTCCAAGTCAACATGAACTGTTTCTGCCACTCCTTTTTGACAGGGATGGGAAAGAACCTATTTATTGGACCATTGGTTGCCTAACTGAGATCATGTAAATCTTCTCTAGTTAAAATACCACACCTGACACAGTGGTTACAATTAGGACTACAGCTTAATAGAGTTCCTGGCCATCTCCTGTCATCCTCCAGAACCCATTCATCTTTTGTAGGGACAAGACTGGTGAATTTCATGGACGTTTGTTGGTATGACTAGTCCTGAGCTTAGGTCTTTAAAGGTAACAGTAATCTCTGCCATTTTCCCAGTATTATTACCCTTGTTCAATATGTTGGTTCAGGTGATATGGTGACTTTCAAATGTCTTCACTAGGCATTCCTTATTATGGTAGTTCTTGTCCCAGGGGTCAAGGACATGGCAGTTTTGCCAACTATATACCCAGAGACTGGGGGAAATGGATCCCCTGGGGTGGGAGAGTCTTTGAACCCAACTTGAGCCAGACTTGGGCAACTTATTACCTGGCCTTTGTTTGTCCTCTCCAGGAGGCTACAGTGACTCTAAAGATTGCCAAGGATCAAAGCCCCATGTGTAAATGTCAACTCAGACAAAAATCTGACATATTTGGTGTTTCCTTCTGCCACAATGTACATTTAACCAAATAAATGACTCCAGGTCACTTGGGGAAGGACCAGGGAAACTTTACTATACACCTGCTATGATGTGATAGAGTTCACCTCTTGGGGAACTAACCTGTCCATCAGTCATTGACTTCTGCATCTGAAAACTGGCCAAGGGATTATGCCCTGTTATTAGGACAGCTGACCTTAGCCTCCTGATTTTCCATCCCTGATTTCTTTTAGTTTTATGTATTGGTGCATACCTTGTTGGCCGCCCATCTTTCCTGCCCTTAGGGATGTCACATTCTAGTAACCATCCTCATAGCTCGCTCCTGGTCAGCTTCTCTTGGCTGCCAGGGTGACAGTGCTGCTCACTGAGATTCATTTGTGATGGCTGAGTACTGCCATGTGGCTTCTGTTTCAAGATCCTATGGTTCCCCACTGGTATCTGGAAATCCAGGTCTCTAATGGTATCTCCCACACTCAGCCCTGTCCTACAGAGGAGAGCCGTTTCTGAGTTTCTCATTGATGCTGGTGCCCCTTCTACCAATAAATTCCCCATTGCTTTAGACAAGGGGGGTACCCTCCAGGCCCTCCCACAAAACATAGTCATGTGGTCGGTCCTCCAGCCTTTCATTGATCACTCTGGCACGATCACCTCTGAGAGCCGTTTGATCTCTTCCTGCAGTGTCTGCCGCAACAACTCTGTCATTTCTACTTCATTTGGTGTGGGCCGCGGCCTTCTTGGTGTTTCTGAGAGCATCCTAGCGGCGTGTCAGCATCATCATCTGGGGCCCTTGCCATACTTTTCAATCCTGTATCCCGGGAGAATGCTCCCATAGAAATTATTCCTCCTTACCCAGCTTTATATTCTGGTGTTTTATGTTAAGATCCTCAGAATCAAGTAGGGTGTGTACTTCTGGCTCCCACGAGGACCTGGTTCCTGGTTCCTTCACCTCTTTCTGAGGAGGGTCACATTCCTCTTCAAGCGCATCAATCCAGATGTCCCCATCCCATTTCTCAGGGTCCCATTCCTTCTTCGTCAGGTGCCTGACACTGCCAGAAATTTGCCTTCTCTGCGGCTCTGCTACTTTTACCACTAGGACCTGGAACTGTCCCCCTGGAGCAAAAGACGTGAGTCTCTTGATAGGCTGCCGAAGAGGCGATAGCCCTTTGTCCCTAAATTGCTTTTTGCCTCGTATTTCTCAACCTTTTGATACATTTTGGTACACCCCAGGGCACTTCCTTCCGTATGCCATCCTAGTTCACCCCCAGTACAAAATTTAACAGTTGCATTACTGCATCTTGCCAAGGGCTTTCTGCGCTCCCACCTACAGCCAGTTCTGGGGTCCTCATTAGTGGCCGGTTGCCAGGCGATTCGAGTCTAACGTTCCATCTTAGCATCTGCTTTCTTGGACCACTGGCACCAACTGTCACATTCCTGGGGATTAGACTCAGAGGAGGTTCAGGGAGTGTGTGGCGGGGTGGGAAAAGGTCCTAGAGGATTGACACCCATGGGAAAGGGAAGGAAGCATAATCAGGCAGCCGGGAGAAGTCAGAGTGTGACTGAGCCGGCCACTCCTGCCCAGAGGTCTGGAGCTGGGTTGTTCTGAATCGATGTAAGAGGTCTGAGACGGTCAGCCCATTGCGGGTTACGGGCAGCCTCCAGGAAGAAGATGTAGCCTTTGGTGAGGGGACCTTCCAGAGCCCAGAGTTGATCTCTGCACGGAAACTGGGCTGTGAGCCGTATCACTGTGCTTCCGCGGTGGTCACAACACCCCATCATCCCCCAAATTTCATCTGATTGCAGCCTTCACCTCTGGCTCCCAGCCCCCACTCACCCCATCTCCTCAGCCCCAAACGACAAGGATTGCCTGAGGCTTAGTTTGGGGGGCAGGGGACAGTTTTTCCAAATTGCTTTGCTTACTCCAGGATCATTGAAAGTTAACCATAGCTGATGCTATTGAATTCAGTCCTTTTTTCAGTTTGATAAAAGCTTTTTCCTTCCAGGTATTGCCATTTGGTTTTTGAGATATAAGCGTGATCTCTGCAAAACTGAAATAGCATATTTTTTTTTTCCCACATAGCACTTTAGAGTTCTAAAATATGTTCACACAATTTTTTAGCGATTTAATTGAGGTATAATGTATATACAGGAGAACACATTCATGGTGAGCTTTGACAAATATATACCATCACCCCAGTCGAGATCTACAACATTTCCCTCACCCCAGAACATTCCTTCATGCCCCTGCTCACTCATCCCCCACCCCTTTGTCCCCGTCCCCCAGGCAACCACCGATCTTATTCTGTCGCTAGAGATTAGTTTCGCCTATTGTGGAATTTGATAAGTGAGACCCTACAGTATGTACACTGTGGTTTCTTTTTGTTCAGAGTGTTTGTCAGCCTCAACCCCATTGTCATGTGTATTGGTGACTTGTTTCTTTTTTGTGGACAGGAGCATTCCATTGTATGGAAATGCCATCCTTGGTTTATCTGTTCTCCGTGGGTGGGCACATTCTTGGAGTTTCTTGTCCCAGCACACCTGGACACGGGCAGTGCTGTCCTTAGTGAAGTGCAGGCAGGAAGGGGGACCCGGGCACAGCCAGGTGAGACTGGGGCCAACAGCTACCCCACCCTCCAGCATTACTTAACAAAGAACCCTGGGAAACAAGGATCTGGCCAAATCACTGGTGCGTTTCATAATTTCTTCCAAGGCATGTATTATTTTCTAGAAGATGCTCGAGGCATTTTCTTTGGATGCTACTTGAGGTAGTATCCTGCCAAACAGTAGTAATTCTCCTTTTTTAATTCAGGATAATTGCAATTGAGGGGCAGAACGGCAGAGCGATCGTTTTTGGCACATGCATGTCAAACGGACAATATATCATGACATCAGACATTTTGAGAAAATTGCTTTTCCTCCCTGAATGCCAAATCATAAATAATTTCAGGTTGGGAAGAGCTCTGGTAAGTATGTGCTTGACTCCAGGGAGTGGCCTGTAAATTGTGTGAGTCCCAGAATAAAAAATGAATGGACAGATTTGTGGGGTCACTTGGAGTGTGGACCTTGGTATGAGTCCTTGTAGGAGCTGCTGAGCTGCGGGTGCCCCGCCCAGACCTGGTTCAAGGTGGGTGTGCCCCCTCCGCCCCGCCCCCTCTGCCCCGCCCCTCTACGTCCCCCTCCGCCCCGCCCTGCAGCCCTGCCTGCCGCTGCTGGCTCACAGCTGCGTCCTTCATCAGAAGCTTGACTTCAGTGACAGGGAGGCCCCTGGAAGGCAATGCCTTCCTCCTGGAGGTAGTCTACCACCAAACACAAGGTGGCAAACGTGCTTTGGACGCAAGGGACAAAGTCCTGATTGGTCGCAATCACTCCTTTCTCTGGTGTAAATACTCCCACGGTGGCCAATTGTAAGCTATGTTGCAAAGATAGATGATAAGTTGCTTAGGGTTATAGGCACGTGTAGATAATAGTATTTCAAAAGACAAGAGAATGATTGGGGGCGCCTGGGTGGCTCAGTTGGTTAAGCGTCTGCCTTCAGCTAAGGTCGTAATCCCGGGGTCCTGGGATTGATTGAATCTTGCATCCGGCTCCCTGCTCAGCGGGAAGTCGCCTTCTCCTTCTCTCTCTGCCCCTCCACCTGCTTGTGTTTGCTCGCACATGTTCTCTCTCTCTCTCCCTCAAATAAATAAAATCTTTAAAAAAAAAAAAAAAAGGCAAGAGAACGATTAACGGAGAATTCTGTCTAGTGGCTATCCCCGGTCGGGGTGGGATGGGACGTCTGGGAGGAGCACTGAGGGAGCCCGTGACATGGATAAAGGTCTGTTTCTCAAACCGGGTGATGAATACCTGAGCGTTTCTGTTCTTATTCTCTGTCCTTTATGTGTCTCTTTTATGTGTATACTTTGTACTTCTTCATATGGGCATTTTACACATTACGTATCTTCTTTTGCATGAATGAAATGTTTCATGACAAAAACAATTCTACGGAAAGCTTTGAACTCGATGTCACCTGCGCATATGGGACACGGCTTTTTGGTGGAGGCTGCAGAAGCAGAGTGAAGACTGTTCACAGTCCTAAGCCGAGTTCACAGTCCTAAGGAGTTCTGGGGTGGGGGAGAAGTGTGGTCGCCGGATGGAGGTTGTCTGCTCAGACGGGCAGCAGGAGGAAGTGAATGCGGGGCCGTGGGGAGATTGTCCTGTGTGGCATCCCCTCCCACCAAGAGCACAGGGGAGAGCTGTCCTCAGGCCTGACACCAAGCCTCCCCTCTACTCCCCCCAGAGCAATTCTTTGCCCCTTCAGCAAAACCTTCCTTCCCCCCGAGGTTCCGCTTCTGCTTGCAGTCTGGGCGGGGCTCCCAGCCGGGGAGGTGGAGCTAGAGCATGGGCCGCCCCCTCCCGCCTGGTCACCCAGAGGCTCTAACTGCGTGAATACCAAGGCGCGGGGGGCGGGGGGGGAGGCGGTTCTGCCTACACCTTCTCCATGCCTGTGGGCCCTGTGGTTCACACTGTCCTGCTGTGTGGGAGACTCAGTGGTCTTTGGGTACAAAGCCCCTGGTTGCTCATTGTAGAGATGGTGAAACCATGGCTGCAGACAGATCTTCAGGGGAGGCTGGTGCCAGGAGGAAGGAGGGACCCCAGCTCAGGCTACAGAAACCCGGACTAAAGGCAGAGAGCAAGGAGAGTCCAAAGAAGTCGGGCAGGAAAGCTCACGTCCCAGATGTACACACAGATGCCTGAGGGCATCAGAGAAGTTCCAGAAGCTGTTTCTGATAAGTCCTGGGCTGAGGCTGGAGGGAGAGCCGCAGGGAGAGTCCCACCCTGAGGGGAGCACACCTGGGGAGGAGGGGTGCTGAGCCCTGAGGAGAGGAGGCAAAGGCAGGCCCTGTGGGATCCCCACCTTGCCGCCACCAGCCAAGAAAGCACCATGAGAAAGCGGCAGGTGGAGAAGAGAACAGACACTGGGGCCAAGGACAACTGGGTTCAAATCCTGGTTTATCCACGGACCAGCTGTGTACCCTTGGGTAGCTTAACCTGTGTGTATCTCAGTTTCTTCATGTGTCCAGTTGGGTCAACATGGCCCTGACCCCATGGGCCTCTGTAAGGGCCCAGTGCTGCAGGCTCTTTGCAGCTAGTGGGGACCTGGACTCCATGTCCTCGCCAAGGAAGACAGCTGAGGGGAGAGCCAGGTGGGGCTCTGCTCACCCTGTCCCTGGGCGACTCCTCCGTCAACAAGCCAGCCCACCCACATCTTGCCTTGGAGGCACTGGGGGTAGGGGCTGTGGGTGGGTGCATCGCCCCAAGGTCCCAGGCTGCAGGGGCAGGACACCCAGCCTTCTAGTCCAGGTTCAGACTTCCTGGAAGGGGAGTGTGGCCCTTTGTAGAGGGTATGGGCCGGTGGCTCACAGAAGGATCAAGGGCATCGCAGCCATCAGGCGAGGGGCCGTGGCAGGCCCTCTGGGTCTCTGAGTGGTTCTTGACCTCCATTTGTTCACCAGCTGCCTTGCGGCAGTCCTGTGGGGCCTGAGGGCCTCTGTGAAGCCTGGAGCAGGGGCAAGCGGTGGCCCCAGGCCCCAGGTTCCCTGATGGGACTGAGGGACCACAGGGCTGAGAGACAGGCCATGGGGTGAGGCCTGGAAGGACCCAGACTCCGTGTCAGGGTGCACTGCATCAGGCCTGCCTGAGATGTGGGACTGCTCCCTGAGGAGAGGCAGAGAGGTCTGGAACCTGAGAGAGAAAGGCCCAAGAAGGGAGTGTCTGAGGGGAATGGTGGCACTTAGGAGACCATCTTGGAGTCCATGAGTGGGGTTTCAGGGGTCAGGGAAGGTTGGGAGAATGCATTCTTGAACAGGGGCCTGTCAGGTGTGCGGGGAGGGTCACAGCTAAACTCAGTTTTCCCAGCCGTCTGCAAAATTAGACACCCTCACCAGGGGCACTGGTCCCCAGCAAAAACAGACCCTTTCTCCTCAGGGTCTCTTGGTCATTCCCCTCTGGGGTTATCCGGGCCTGAGTTAGCATCTCCCTGTGTCCTGAGCCACTCCTCTCTCCATGCCCCCTGCCCCCAGCCCCCAGGCCTCCAGCTGGGCCAGCCAGGCCCTAGAGGCTCCCCGAAGAGATCGCCACACCCCCACTGCACCAGCAGCCAGGCTCCTGAAGGCCCACCTTCTCAGTCTCCCTGTCAGGAGTTCAGAACTATTGATTCTCTTAATTGTTTGCTCATAGGAGACCAAAGGGGTGGGGGGGACAGGCAAAGCAAAACCAAACATGCTTTGTAGTTTTCCACAAGTCTGGGCACCAAAGCCTCACAGTTATCCCATGAGACCCCAGACACCGGGCGTCCCCCCACCCAGGGAGAGGAGAGGTGGCGGTGGGCGCCAGCCCAAGCCCCTCAAACCAAGCCTCCTTTCTAGGACAGCACCTGTCCCTGCAGCCTTCTAGCCATGACAGGGAGAGCCTGAGGATTTCATTATGAGCTCAGATTATTATCAAGTACAAGGGGGAGTGAAGGGGACATTATAAGCTCTCCTTTTAATAATGAATCCCATTTCCTCTTGCATTTGGTTTTCTTGCAACAGATGCTGTTGCAGAAAATGGAACAAAATGGAAAAGATAAAAAGGCGAGTAATTAACTGGGCCCAAAAGCCTTCCTAGCAGATGTCAGGGATGGCAGGGCAGGGTGCCCAAGGCCCACCCACCACACCCTCGCCTGGCACGGCTGCCTGGCGGCTGCTTTGGGGACCCATATGTTCAGATGATTCTCGGCTTGGCTTGGTGTTGGGGAAGCATGGAGCCGCCCCCCTGCTGTTCGGTAACTGATGACCATTTTTCTCCAATTATACTGAAATTGAAGGATCCTCAGACTTAGACACCCAAGTAAAATAATTAGTGCTTAAAATGTTAATTGTGCTCAGATGTGCCTTTGCCGGTGGAGGCTGTCTGCAAGGAAGCGTGCAGAACGGAACCCTGTGCGGAGGGAGCTCTGCCTCTGCACCCCTGCTTGCCCCCCACCCCCACCAAACGGGCTGGCCTCCGAGGGAACCCCAGGGTGGGCCGCCCAAGACCAAGAACCCGGTGCCCGTTCTCACAGGTGATGTCTGTGTGAGGCGTGCCGTGATCGCCTCCCAGGCCAGCCCAGGGGTCCCCAGGCACTGAGGGTTAGAACAAGGGCACATGGGGTCACGTCTGGCCCGGGCCCCTGCTCTGCCACCCTCCCAGCCAGCAGTGTGGATGAAGGCAAGACAGCCAACCTCTCTGAGACTCAGTGCCCCCACGTGAACAGGGTAGGCACACCAGCCCCCTCCTCCAGGGCCCGGTGGGTTGGGGTTCAGGACAGAGTCATCCTGTTGTGGGCAGTCAGGGGTCCCGTTCTGGGCAGCCTGCTGTATCCCAAGTGGAAAGAATAATCGGGGTCACCCATGCCCACCACCATCCCACCGCCTTGCTCACTGCCTGGGGGAGAAACCTCTCCCTGCCCCGTGGAGAGGAATTCACTCTCCCTGCTTGTGACTTGGTCCTCGCGTGCGCCCAGGTCCGTTCTCTGCGGAGATGACACGCCTAAGAGGCTTAGGCTCCTTTATGCCTCGTGTCCCAAGGAAATACACTCAGATACTCCGCGTTCCGGATCCACCACATAATAAGATTCCTTTATCTCGTGTTGTCATGGAAAGTATATATTAACTGATTAATATTAATGTGTTGGCCGATTAATATTAATATCAGAACCGATTCCTACTTCACAAGGCAGTGACGTTGATGAGCCCGGCAGAGCCCGACAGCTGTCAGGTGTTGGCCGCTTCCCCGGGGACACGGCGGAAGTCAATGCTGACCCTCTCCGCCGTGCCTCGTTAAGGACACCGTCATTAGCGGTGTCTGTCAGCGCTGGCGTGAAAGTGTGTTTGGACTCCGATTGTGGCAATTAAAATCCTTGCCATCGAAGGCAGCATATTTTATCATTTAAATAGCATTTTACGTTCTCCTAACATATTTTCCCAGTAACATTGTTAAATTAGGTGATAAAAGGTTATTTCTTGCTTCCGAAGTTGAAATACGTTACCATTATTCCTTATCTGCCTGGAATTAGAAAGGTTTCAGTATTATACGTTCTAAAGATTTCATTATCAAAATTTGCCAGACTTTAGAAGATAAACAGCATTTTTTTTTTTTTTTTGCCCTTGTTTTAATCAAAGACAGACAGAGCTCTCTTTGTCTTCTGACACTGGAGATTGCTTCCAGTATTTGGTAGAAAGGGAAAGGGTACTCCCAGGGCTCAAGGAGGTCACTAGGGACCCTGGCTTACCTTCAGTTTGGAGCTGTCACCTGTGCCAGATCCAGGAAAACCAAAGACCGTCAGGAAAGCCTGAGTGTCTTGTCCCTCTTGCCTACAGGGAGGGAAGAGCCAGATGCACCTTTAGCTGGTGGGGCTGGACTGGAGCCTGTCTGTGGCACACGGCTTCCCCATCCATCTCCCCTCCAGCCACCCACCTCTCCAGCTTGCCACCTCTAGTGCTTGCCTGGCCTGCATCTCAAGCCCTTTCCTCTGGACCTCAAACTATCCATCCACCATCCACCTGTCAGCCACTCACCATCCATCCATCCATCCATCCGTCCACCCACACCCCAGCCCAACTGCCGTCAGTGTGCTCCCCCCAGGCCATCTCCCCATCACATCTGACATGGAAGCCCCCCCCCACACCCCTGATTTCCCCACCCACAACTCCCAGTTAAATATGCCATGAACAGGGGCTGGGGCCATATACCTGGTAATGGCTCAATTTCCCCCCGATGCCCAGCATCCCCAAGTCACCCTATATCATGACTTCTTAGAGGCCAAGTGTCTCTGATGTGGCATTTTCAGCCATGGGCTCTTGTGCAAACATATCTCTGCCTGAGAGAGAGAAGACCTGGGAGAGTAGCTGTGTTGCCCTGGGATGAATCGACCTTCCCTGAAACTTGACCCCAGGCCCACCTCTTCCCATCATCTTTCCCAGAGCTTGGATGCCAGGGGCAAGATTAATTTCACCAAGGAGGAAGCTCACACTTTTTTTTTTTTTTTTAAGGCTCACACTTCTTAACAGACTTCTGGCCAGAACAGAGCTGTAGTTGGGTTGGTGGAAATGGTCCTCTTGTACCGTGACAGTCCCCCAAATGGGTCCCCTCCCACCCACCACGCTGTCTCCAGCCTCTGCCCTGCCTCACGGGGCCAGCTGGTCCCAGATGCTGGGGGCATGGTGACAGTGTCTCTGACAGAGTACTTCAGCCAAGGGTGGGCACTGGGGAAACAGAGCTGCCCGTTTCTTCCTGAACCTTGACGTTGATGGCAGTGTTCCTCTGAGCTCCTCTCGGCAGGGCGAGGTCTCGGTGGAAATCTGATCCTCGGAGTGAGAAATGCCAGCCCACGGGCATCTGTCTGGAGCCAGGTGGGTCCTCCTTCACCTGCAGAGCTCAGCCCCGCAGCCCTGGTCCATCCAGGTCTCTTCCCACCCAGGACAGGGCTGCAGACTGAAAAATGGCCTCAGCATATTCCAGAAGCTGTCCTGAGCCCAGAGGAAAGGTGTAATCCACGGGAGAATTCCTTGCCCTGACTTCGCGCTCCTAGTTAGGGGTACAGCCGGGCAGACAGTGGTAGGGAGCTGGAAATAACGTTCCCAGGAAGTCTGCCCCCCATGTGTGGTCCCCAGCACCCAGGACTTCCCAAATCCCTGCCATCTCCAACCACAAATTCTCGCAAAAGCCTCAGGCATTCAAGCCTGCTGCACCGTGTTCACACCACCCACCGCCCACACCCCCATGTGTCCTGTGCCCTCCCTGCCCCACACGGGCCATTACGCAGCACCCCTCGCTCTGCAGCCACCTCCCCAACAAACAGAAAACAAGCTCGTTGCCGTTGTAAGCGTCCCCGGCGTGATTTATGGCCATCATCACCATATTTTGTTTGGAGCTGTGAACCTCCAGACATAAATCAAGTCATTAGAAGGAATGACGTTTAATCCTGCAGAAGATGCCTCTGTGGGCTGAGCAGCCCTTGCCTGGCAAGTGAATCATTCATTCTAGAGAGGACGGCCCCATACACACCTCCACGGCCAGCTCCTCGTCTGCACCGCACACGGGCATGGCAAGCCAGAGGCACACGCCGGGCTGCTTTTGTGTCTTGGAACAGCGTATTCCCGACCGCAAAGAGATGCCCCAAACACATGCCTGGGAATCCAGACGGGAGTCTTAATTCTGCAGGAGAAGCACGCAGCCGGGTGGGGCCATCTTTGTGCCTGTGACAGCTCGCGTCGTCGTCCTGAGAGCTGCCGCTGGTGGGACTTCAAAGGAAGCAGGGAAACAGCTCAGAACTGTCTTCGGCTCTCCTCGCGCAGAGACCCCCGCCACCTTGGAGCATCCATTACGGAGGACCATATTTTATATGCGAGACCGGAGGGTCTAATTTCCAGAAGACACCTGCTGAGCTTGAAGGGGGAGGTTCATGGACCTTAGACAGTGCCTTCCGGGAACTGCGCACCCCCACCCCGCCCCGGCAAACAGCATCGGGCTCCCAGCAGGAAGATGGTGCCTCTCACAGTTAACGAGGCACCCCCAAAATGCTGGGGAGGGGAGGAGACCGAGGGTCTCGGCTGAGGGATCGCCTCAAAGACTTTGGCAAATTCTCAGCGCACATGACAATTGTGAAAATTCTGGATGACATTTCCAGGGTTTAGTTCTACTTAATATTCCTGTGCTCAGAGCTAACGAGGGTGTTGTTACGCGGCGTTATGTCAGCTGCGTGTGTTTCAAGGATGCTGGTCGTCGCAGGGCTGGGATGCGCGGCTTGTGTCTGGACAGTGTTGGCCCACGCTATTCTGTCTCCAGCTGAGAGCTCCTCACCGCAAGCCTTACCCACGTCTTGTGCCTCTGGGTCCACGTGGCCCAATTTAGGTCTGGGTTTTGTCCTCTGTTGCCTCTCTATCCCCCCGGACCACCCTCTGACAGCATGTGGGGGCACAGACATTTTCTTGCCCTCCCCCTTCCACCCTGACTCACCGAGCCCTGCAGCCCTCCCTCCCTTTCTCCTCTTGTGCTGCCTAAACTCAGGCTCCCTATCCTTCACCTGAAGAACCCTTTCTGGTTTTGCCCTTTCTTTGGGACCTCCCTTTTTCTTGGCCATTCCCCACTTGCCTCCAGAAGGATCTCTGCGTACACAAGGCCCCTCTACCCGGGGGCCTGGATGCACAGATCTGAGCGTCTTTGCAAGCGTGTGTGATGCGGGTGTGGAGCCCAGCCCAGCCCGCTGTGGTGCGACAGTCAGCAGAGAGGGTGTCTGCTCCCCAGGATGGCTTTGGGGTGCTGTGGTCAGTGTGGCCATCTGCTGTCCAGAACCCAGGGCACCAGGCTGGGCAGAGCCAAGGGCTGGCCAGCCAGAAGGGAGAGGAGGTGGGTGTTGGCTAGATGTCCAGGGACGGTGGTGTCCCCACAGTCAGCAGCCACCAAGGCCAAGACGAATGCTGTGCTCCAGGCCTTACCCCTCAGGGAAGCTGGCCAGACGCTTCCTGAGGTGCTGCTGGCCCAGTCCTTGGCAGGACCTAACTTGACGTTCAAGGGGGCAGGGAGTCCCCTCTCCTCCCATGTGGATTGCAGCTACCTGGACCCGTGGCAGGGCCCCCCTCCCATTGCATGGTGCTCCAAGCACCTCCAGGCTTCCCCTTGCAAACAGAGGCTCCATTCTGCTCAGAGCACGCGGGATGCTCCCTGAAATGCCGTTGCCGTTCAGAGGTCTGTATGGCACAGGAGGAGAGCCTGGGGCTGCGGCTCCAGTGTAGGGAGCTTGCATCCGGCTGGGGGTGGGGAGGGCTTGCTGCCCAGTCTCGGGGCCCGTCTGGGTACAATCCGTGGACAGCGGTGACTACCCGTACACAGCCTCTGGGGACTCTTCCGAGAATTGGTGTCTCTATACCTGAGCCCCGGAGCAGCTCCTTTGCAGCCCTACTTCTAGGAGCCTGACTCCCCTATGGGGGCTGGAGGGCTCCCTGCAGACGGAGCGGTTCTGGCTGCAGGAACGGAGCTGCCAGGGAGTGGGGTGCTTCAAGGAAGCATCGGCTAGAACAGATTCACTTTTGGGGCTCTCAGAGTATTGAAAGCAGCAGCTGTGACAGGTCTGGCCGCCACAGGGCAGCTCGGTAATTGACTCTGCAGCCGGAAAGACACATCCTGAAGCCAGCTAGAGCCCTACCGATCATTACCTTGGGCCTGGGCCGCAGCAGTGAGGAGGCTGCCCCTGTGGGCAGGGAGGGACTCCCTGTGGGCTCTGGAGAAAGGCAGACTCAGGCAGACTCTGCTGGGCCCACAGCCAAGGCTGCTGGGGATGGGCTGCCACAGGTCTGCTTCCCTTAGCTGAGAAGGGCTGGTCCTCCCCCCTCAGCAGGCCCTGGACAGCCATGGGCTGTGGACTGTGCTTTCGCACACACATACGTCTGCCCTAGCTCCTCCCCATCCTCAATCTGACCTCTGGACGTCTACACTCAGAGACCCAACAGCATCTCAGACTCAATGAGGATCAGCTCCCCTTCCTAGGAAATGGCACCAGCGTCCCGATGCTCACGCTGGAAACCCAAATCTCCTTATTCTGCTCCCAGTCAGTCCCCAAGTGGTGCGGACCCAGTGGCGTGCAGGAACTGGCTGTTACCAGCCCATGAGGACCCAACCCCGTTTCCTATCAGTAGCTTGAAATCTGCCCAGGAGAAGTGTTTACGCTGCAGGAATCAGCCAACACTGCAAATGAGCCCCTCCCCAGCATCCCGAGAGCCGATGTTAACATCCAGCAGCACACTACCCCATTTATTCTTTCTGAAATTGTCTTCCCATCTTCCTCCGCATTCCCCCATCAGCCTCTGGGTCCGGGCCTCAGACGTCTCCTCCCCAGATGGTGGCAACCACCGCTGATGGACCAGCCTTTCTGTTCCGTCTTCAGCTCTTCATCTCAGAATGGTCCTTAAATTCAAAATAGCTCCCAGCTCCAAAAAGCCTTTGTAGACTTTCTTCGGGCCTTAGGAGATAAGATCGGGTGTCTTTGCCAGGCCCAGAGGACCCCTAGTTTGCTGTCCCCGCCACCCTCAGTGGTCCCATCATTTCTGGACACCTTCAGCCTCTGTGTCCCTTCATCCCCTAAGGCCACCAAGTTCTGCCAGGAATGCCCTCATTACCCTCAGGTGCCAACTAACGGCCCCTACCTTAAGGAGACCTCCCCTGGTGCCCTGGGCTTGTTGACATCCCTACCCTACGTGGACTGTCATTCACCCCATTGCTGCCATTTCCCTGCTAGACCGTAAGCTCCATGAGGGCAGAGGCCCCGATGGTCCCATTCATTGCCAAGACCCTGTCACCAGTGTGTAAGCCACTGCCGGCCACACACACAGGTGCTCCATCTGTGGAGCAGAAGGACAAATGGCGTTGGCCAGCGCCACTGAGTTCTTCCTCCTGGTCTTGCTGCCAACACATTGCAGGGGTGGCAGGGATGGCCGCCAGGGGGTACTGTGCCTTCACTGACCAATGTCGCAGACTTGGTTCTTTATCATCTGCAGCAGCGTTCCTGGGCTCCTGGTAATCCTTCCAGGCTCATGTGTGTTGAAAGAACACATGAAGGGAGGAGAGGCATGACCTGCTCTAAGCCACATGCCATGAGCTCTCAGAAGCTGGATACAGATGTGAATGTACACCTCCCCACCCCGAGCCCACCACGTCCCGTGGCAGGACACAGGCACAGAGAAGCCGGGTATGCGTGGTGTACCACGTCGGTTCCATGTGACCTGCACACTTGGAGGTACGGTGCAGTGCAGTGCAGGACCCCCCCACTCCGCCCCCGGCCCAGAACATGGTAGGAATCACCCCCCGCAGGCTCTGACAGGAGAGCTTTGGAGCAGGAGCTGGGGACCCCTCCCGTGTGTCTAGGCACGCATGCTGTGGGGGTGGGGGGAAGCGCAGGGACAGCTCACCCCCCACGTGATGGACAGATGGGGGGTGTGGAGCAGCAGGACAGCTGCTGGGTTTGCAGACTGGCTCACCGGCTGGCTGGCTGGCTGACAGGCAGCTCCAGCGCTCCAATCTGACAGCTGCAAGGGAATTCACAGCCAAGGCTGAGCTGACAGGGAACAACCCAGCTGAATCGTGGATCCTAATCACGGAGGCGAGGGAATGGAATCGCTAAACAAAACAAGTGGTGGTCAGAGCAGTCAGGAGCCCATCAGGCCGAGGCGGGAAGATTCCCTCTTCCCTCCTCTGCAAACAGGCCCCAGAGTCCCCATGCTGGTGCTGGAGCTAGACTTGGAAGAATGGGCTTGGAAAAACTCACCTGCTACAAAGGTGACCTGGTGATGGGAACACCCGGAGCCGACAGCTTCCCTCCCATGAGCTCTTCTTTGCCAAGCACTGTGCATGTTTATGGACCTGCAAGATGGGCATTTTTATCCCATTTTATGGATGAGGGAACTAAGGTTCACTGAAGTCAAGGGATTTGTCCAAGGTCACACAGCTGTGCTTTTGCTCTCGTTTCTTTTAAAATATGTGATCCCTTGTTAAAAGCTATTACTCGGGGGCGCCTGGGTGGCTCAGTGGGTTAAAGCCTCTGCCTTCGGCTCAGGTCATGATCCCAGGGTCCTGGGATCGAGCCCCGCATCGGGCTCTCTGCTCAGCAGAGAGTCTGCTTCCTCCTCTCTCTCTCTGCCTGCTTCTTTGCCTACTTGTGATCTCTGTCAAATAAATAAATAAAATCTTAAAAAAAAAAAAAAAAAAAAGCTATTACTCGGAGTCTCCAGGCGAAGGGAGGGCAAGCCCTTGCTCTGGTCTGGCCCAAAGGTCAGGGGTTACTGTGTCACCCCACCATAAGTTTGGTTGTGTCCGAGCCTACCCACAGAGGCTAAGGCAGGAGGAGAGGGGCCTGTGGCTTGTCCAGCTACCTCCTGCCTCTGCCCGAGGCCCACACTCTGGCCACAGAGCTGCCAGGAACCCTGTCTCCCTGCCCTGGGCCTGGGACAGCAGAAGCGGGCACCGCTGGGACTGAGGCTGGTCTCCAGGCCATGCACGAGCCCGAGCAGAGAATTTAATGACTTGGATTTTCCTGTGATCACAAGTGAGAATTTAAGACCCTTCGGTGAGGCTCCTTCCGTCTGAATTCTGTGCCTGGAGTCCAGGCTGCCCGCTAATTGCTGAGTGTGTTTAAACTTCAGTTTTGCATCTCATCTGCATAAATTAACAACCTGCCCAGAGGAAGGAAGCAGCTCACAACGAGGCATCAGAGGCCGATGTGGGGGTAGGGGGTGCCCCTCAAAAGGGCAGAGCCTGAGCTGCTGGTGGGAGTAGAGCCAGAGCTGGTGTGGCCCCATGGAGGCCACAGGCCCCGACCTAGTGCCCCACATATGGCAATGGGAGGCAGCCAGTTGGGTTCATCGTAGATCTGACCTCCTCGCCTGTGTGGGAGTAGACAGACCCGTCAGCCTGGGCAGCTCCTTCCACAACTTGCATGAGCTGATTCCTTAAAAGAAATTCTCTCCTCCCCGTGTACATGGATCCTAGTCGTGGAGGGCTAATTGAGCCCCTCCTTCAGAACCCTTCCATGCTTCCTGTGGAGTGGGGCCTGGCTGTTCCCTCAGGGCTTCCTCCCCTAACTGCAGCGAGCATCGCACCCTCCTGGCTGCCTTTCTCCTGCCCGCATCCAAGATTCCCACCTTGCGGCCCCCCAGCACTGTGCGAGGACCCGTACGCCACCCCGCCGTGCGGGCTGCCCCCTGGCACGCACCTGAGGTTCAGGAGCTGCTGCTTTCTAAGGAGGAAGGGACACAGCAGAGCAGGGCAAGGCTGCTCACCAGACGCACCTGCCAGGGAATCTGGGCCGGGACCCAAGTTGGACTCTGTATCTCACACATGCCGGACACCAAGATGCAGTGGGGGCCTTGTTTCCAGTATCTTCCCTGGCTCAGGCCAGCCTGAAAGCCCTGGAAGTTTCCTGGCCTGATGGACAGCATAAGAGGACATGTGGTGAGACAGCCCAGATGGTTGTGGACACACGGGCTCAGCCACCAGAAGATCCAAGACATGGAAAAGGAGCCAAGGAAAGGCAGTTGGGGGTAGCTCTGGAGATCAGGGACCACGGGTTGAAACTCTGCACAGAGCAGGGACTGTGGACTCACATCCATGCCCCGTGGCCCATGCTGGCCCCTTCTGTTCTCTCCTACCTCTTTTTCTTTGCAGGTATGACTCCTTCAGGACAGCCCTGCCTGCTCCCCAGCCTGCAGTATTCAGAGCAGCAGGACCCCCTCACCACGATCAGGGCCTGGGGCTGGGATTGGGCCAGTTGGAGTAACAGTCACACTCCTCAAACATGGTCAACCAAGGGCTCACGTGGCAGCTTCCCGCCCTTTCTGGGAACTTGGGTCCTGTTTCGGCCCATGTCAGTGTTGTTGGTCTACACAGCCTGACCTTCAGTGGGTCCTGGACAGTAGAGATTGGGGCTTTTGGATTAAACCCAGCAGGTCTCTCTCCTGTGACTTGGGAGAGGAGTAGGCAGCATCCCCTCCCCAACAGCCCATGTGCCTGCAAAGCCTGCTTGGTAACTCTGCCCCAGGCCCAGGCTACACAGCCTAATCATAAGAAACTGGCCACACAGGGGCGCCTGGGAGGCTGTCGTTTGAACATCCAACCCTTTATTTTGGCTCAGGCCATGGTCTCAGGGTCGTGGGATGGAGCCCCAAGTTAGGCTCCATGCTTAGTGGGGAGTCTGCTTCCTCTTCTCCCTCTGCCCCTCCTCCATGCTTGTACTCTCACTCTCTCTCTCTCAAATGAATAGATAAAAATTCAAAAAGAAAAAAAAAAGGTGATATGTCAGTTTTCTGTCTTTATAAGGAAGGAAGGGAGGGAGGGAAAAGAAAGGAGAAACTGGCCACATACAACATCATCAGCCTTTGCCTCCCCTTGACAGGTAACCAGTAAGCTTTTCAGCCCAACAGTCTGAAGAAAACCCCGAGCCAGAGAAGAGTTCACAGTGTGGAGCCCACTTGGCAGTCCCAAGGAGTCACGCTTTGTTTATTCTCACCAGCATTTACTCCTATCATACAGCATGTGTTTCAACCACTCTGCAAATATCATCTGTCCAGAAGGAGAAAGCGGTTGTCTTTTTCTTACCGTGCAGGGGAAGGAGCTCTCTCACAGATTGTTAACATGATGTTGAAAGGAGAAGACAGGTAGCTCAGACCCTGGACATGGAGCATGTACATGACTGACCTTGGGATTCCCCTGTCGCAGGGTGGGGGGGAGGGAGACAGCGGAGGCGTGTGGTGGCGTGGGTGCCATCGGATGGAAAAGGAGGCTGGGGCTTGTGGTTTATGTTGTTCAGCAAGCCCACTTTTTCTGTCTAGACTGCATGTTTATTCGAGGGCTTGGGAGGGGCTGGTGGTGGTTATATTGAAGCCAAGTTCTCCCTGCCCCCGTGGTACTTTCGTGGGTGCAGCTGAGACAGCGTCCTTAAATGCCCTCCACCCCAGCACGCCACGGAGCTGTCCAAGTGCTGAAGTGCAGTCCATTGTGGGATACCCAGACCCTGTCCTCAAGACACCCAAGGCTGCTCACCTTCACTTGCTCAGAACTAGGCGTGGTCTTTGCTTTGGCTTTTATCCAAGCCGTGCATGGAAGATTACCTTCCTCTACAGAAAAAGTAGGGACAGTGGGCCCCTGGCAAGGAGGGGGAGCCTGTTACATTTCCTTCATTAACTACCTGTCTTTATTCCAAAATGCCATACGGGATAGGGTCAGTCTTTGGCAAATGAACGATAATAAGTTTAAAGGTCAAGAACGTACAGCTTGTGGCAAATTCGGCCTCCGCCTAAGGACTGCTGGGGTTTTCCACAAGACAATTTTTTTATTTTCAAAGGGGGCAATTGCAGCCAGCTTGGCTTTATTGGGTAAAAGTGGCCAGGAGGTCAGAGATGCCCCCAAGCCCGGGTTTGGTCTAGGAGGGATGTTTTCTCCAGCCTTCAAGTGGGCCAACCTGGAAAACCCCTTGGGGTTCAGCATCCTTCTGCACAGGCTGCACAGGTAAAATGGGACAGGCCCCATGGCCCACCACCCTCCAGGCTGTGAGGACAGTGCCAGCGGGAGGTCACAGCTGTAGGGCCTGACATCTCCATAAACGCATCCTCCTCCAGCTCCACTGGCTGGCAGGGTGCCTTCTGTGAGTGGCTCCTGAGCCCCACTCTTGGCCAAATCTGGCATGACTCATTTGCTCCCAAAAAGGAATGTAAATAAGCACCACCGTACCTTGACAAGTTGACAGGATTGACAAGCAGAGTAAATTCCTGTACCTGAGACTCTGAGGAGAGGTGGTTTAGCAGAGGCAGCTGCCGTCACCAGAAGAAAATAATTAAGGAAACCCAGCAGTGTGGAGGAGGCCTGCGTGTGCAGCCCATCCCTTCTGCTGAAGGGACCTGTGATCACTGGCTGCAGGAGGAAACCCTCACGTGCCAGAAAGAAATGGACTCAAGAAGCCCATGCAGGGGTGAGGCAGGGCAGGGCAGGGGAGGGGTGGTCAGCAGGAGGGGAGTAGGCTCTGGGCTCAGAGGGGGACCCTGATGAGGTGCTCAATTCTAACAGACTCTTGTCTTGGAACCAAGGACCCACTACTTGCACCCAGTATCCGGGGTGCAGCTGGTTCTACATGGAGCTTCCCTTCAGCCTCCGCAGAAGAGTCTGGAAGCCTTGTTTCAGAGTTGCTCCATATGTATACACATATTGCCTGTAAGCTTGGGAATGCCCAGGAAGATATGTACACTCTGTCCTCTGCCACACCCCTGTTCCCAATCCAAAGGAATCCAAGAACACTATTGCAACAGAAGAAAGAGGCTACGGGCCCAAGTTCCACCTTTGTTTCACTTTTGGAACTCAGAGAAGTTCCCAGGAGGCTCAGGGAATGTAGGCTTTCCATCCCAGGGGTGACCTTGCATCCCCCCTCGTAGCTGGTGAGTGAAGGAGATGTAGAGGCACATCCTCAGACTGACCAGCATGAGGCCAGGGTCACAGCGATGGGAGAAGCTGTAAAAGAACCTTGTGGAGAACTTGGTGGAGCCCCCTGGGTCAGGGACAGGATGTTCTCTCACCAGCTGGGTTCTGGCCACTGGACCTATGCCAAGTACACAGAGACAGCAGGAGACATGCTGGGCCGCCAGAACATCTCACACACATAGGCCAGGAACAGCCAGAACTCGGTCAGGTGTGCCTTGTCATGCCAGTTGGAAGTTCAAGCCTTTTCTTCCTTAAAGGGTAGCGGGTGCTAATTGTGACTGTGGCTTTCAACAAAGCTACAGAGTAGAAGCAGCCACATATATGGCACAAGAGCAGGGAGAGCCCCTGGTGCCTCAGTGGCCAGGCAGGGATGGGAGAGGGAGGCCAAGACTCCTAAATAGGTCCCCCCAAAGGAAATCGTCCTGTTTACCTAGGACCTCCCCCAAAACAAAGTATGAAGCAGAATCCTTCCCTCCCAGTGGGGGTTCACTTCCCTAGAGCTTGTTATCCTGGGTGACTTCAGCCCCAGCCTAGCTAAAGAGCCTCCTTGGGGGAAGAGGGAACATTGTGGAGTGTGGTCAGCAATGTACCGATCTGTCTCCTCTCCCCTCCAGTGACAAGTGCCTGCCAGACAGTCACTCTGTGCCTGGGCTCTGCTCAGCCCTTTGCAGGAGACCAGGGCGAGCAGGAGATGGCCAGCTCACGCCAGAGTCCCATGGCCAGCTGAGCTGGCCAAAATCTCAAAGTAGGTGCTTAGGTTAGGGGAATTCCCAGAGCAAGTGAGGAGGCCCCAGTCCAAGGGAAGGCGTGTGTTCCACACCCAGGCCTGTGTGTGCAAAGGTATGGGTGTTATTGTGTCATATTCCGAGTACAGAAAGCTCACATTGACTAGAGCAAGGGCTGAGCCAGTGGAGCAGAGAGAGAGGAGGAACAGAGCTTTCAGAGGGTCCTTTCCCTGTGACTTAATGACAGTGAGGTTGCATGGGGGTGAGGGGCAGTGCTGTGGGTTTCCTGGCTATTCCACTGAGCAGGTGGCCAGCTTTTGAGACCTTCCAGGTCACATCAGGAGGTAAGACACTGAGAAGGCATCATCAGCTAGGAGCCAGTGGGGCTACATCTCACTGCACCCCCATTTTCCATATGGGTAAGGGGGTGGAGGGGCACTCACACTGAGCCGTGCCCCCCTGATCTGCTTTGTCATGGAGCCCACACCAAGTGCCCTCTAGCCTGGGGGCCCAACTGTCAAGGGCCTGTGAACAGGTCCTTGGGAGCCACATGTTACTTCTGCTAATACTGTCCTCTCTGCTTTTCAGGAATAAAGTTCAGCATCAGGCCACAGCAGCCCTACAACGTGAGTTCTGAGAGTCCGATAAATCTGAGCACCGGCAGCCTGGGGCGAGTTGGAGGGGGTGGGGTGAGCAGGGAAGAAAATCCAGAGCTCATGTCAAATCCATTTTTGGAAAGAAAAACGTGCCCTGTCCTTCCTAGGAGCCTAGGGAACAAAGCCCAGGGCTTTGGACCCATGAATTTCTCCTTCCTGTTAGCTGGCGGCTTTGGACTTTTGCTAATAGAGGCGGTAAATCTGAGCCAGCCTCCTCCGGCCACCAGCTCCCTGCCCTGTTCCCCTCGCCCGGCTCTGAGAGGTTCCTGGGAGGCCTGCGCCATCTCGTGGCTGAAAAGACACTTGCATCTCTGGCCTCAAGACAGTGGCCAGCCAGGGGTGGGGCCTTCAGGGACTAGACGTGGGCTCTGCCAGAGGGGTCCCATCCAGCAGACTCAGCTGGTCTCCTCCCTCACCCTGGAAAAAAAAAAAAAAGAGGCAACAGAGGGGGCAGGGACCCCAGCCATAGTGAGGGTCTGACCTGTGTGATGCTCAGTGTCCTGCTGATAAGTGGCCCGTCCATGCTGATAACCATTTCTCTTCTTGCTCCAGGACGTCCCACCAGGCAGTTCCCAGGATGGTGATTCGAAGGCACCGACGGAGAAGGTCCCCGGAGACTTGTCCAGCCGGGCCCCAAGGGACTTCCACCTGCCAGTGCCAGACCAGCCTCAAGCCCACCTAAACACGGGGGCCCGGCCCCGGCCCCGGCCCCGGCAGCGCCGCCGGCGGTTACTTATCAAGAAAATGCCCCCTGCGGCAGCCGTCCCGGCCAACGGCTCAGTGGGCGCATTTGCGCGGCCGGCACCCTGGGCCCCCGACGGCCACTGGGTCACCATGCACCGCAGCCAGCAGGAGCGCAAGCGGGTGATGCGGGAGGCATGTGCCAAGTATAGGGCCAGCAGCAGCCGCCGGGCGGTCACCCCCCGCCACGTGTCCCGCATCTTCGTGGAGGACCGCCACCGCGTGCTGTACTGCGAGGTGCCCAAGGCGGGCTGCTCCAACTGGAAGAGGGTGCTCATGGTGCTGGCGGGGCTGGCCTCGTCCACCGCCGACATCCCGCACAACACTGTCCACTACGGCGGCGCCCTCAAGCGGCTGGACACCTTTGATCGCCAGGGCATCCTTCACCGCCTCAGCACCTACACCAAGATGCTCTTCGTCCGCGAGCCCTTCGAGAGGCTGGTCTCCGCCTTCCGCGACAAGTTCGAGCACCCCAATAGCTACTACCACCCCGTGTTCGGCAAGGCCATCCTGGCCCGTTACCGGGCCAACGCGTCCCGGGAGGCACTGCGGACGGGCTCTGGCGTGCGCTTCCCCGAGTTCGTCCAGTACCTGCTGGACGTGCACCGGCCCGTGGGCATGGACATCCACTGGGACCACGTCAGCCGGCTGTGCAGCCCCTGTCTCATCGACTATGACTTCGTGGGCAAGTTCGAGAGCATGGAGGACGACGCCAACTTTTTCCTGAGCCTCATCCGGGCGCCCCGGAACCTGACCTTCCCCCGGTTCAAAGACCGGCACTCGCAGGAGGCCCGGACCACGGCGCAGATCGCCCGCCAGTACTTCACCCAGCTCTCCGCCCTGCAGCGGCAGCGCACCTACGACTTCTACTACATGGACTACCTGGTTTTCAACTACTCCAAGCCCTTTGCGGACCTGTACTGACGCGCAGGGCCGGCTGGCCGCTGGCAGCCCCGCCCCACGCGCCGGCGCGCGCTCCCACACCTGTCGGCGCTCCGGAGACCGGAGCAGCCGCGACTGCTCGGTGCCGCTAGCTGTACGTGGGGGACAGAGGCCCGGGCCTTGGAGGGGAGCCTCTGGCCCCTGTCCCATCCCCACTTCCTCACTCCTCTGCTGAGGAAGACGCCCGGGGGTTGAGCAGGACCCCAGGAGTCCCAGCTGCAAACACCCAGCTCAGCAGAGTCAGGATGGCCGGGGAAGCCTGAGGCCCGGAAGACGAGGGCCCAGCGGTAAGGGACTTCCTGCGGTCCCTTAGCCATTGCCTTGTACCAAACCACATGGTTTGCAGATTTTCTATGAGCCCGGGGGAGGTTCCCTCGGAAAGAGATTCCAAATAAAGCACATGGTTTCCAGAGTAGAGGTGTCTACACTTGGTGTTGGTATGGGAACACATGGCCCCTTCCCCGGGCTCTGGGGGCTCTTTCTCCCTCCCCAGGGGCCTGAGCCAGGCGTCTGCAGGTCCTGCTGCGGGAAAGGAGGCGGGGAGAGTAGAGGATCTGAGGCTCTCATTCAGGGCACCTGGGGCCTCTGGTCTCAGTTCTGGCCCATTTATCCTGAAAGGAGACACTTGACCTGTCCCCGTGGAGGCCCACTGGGGTCTCTTCTTGTTAGTCACTTTGTGGAGGCCCTCTGGGGACCTGCCAGGGTTCCCTGGGCAAGCTGCCATGTGGGGATCTGTGGGGTCCAGCATGGGGGGGTCTCCGTGGGTATGGCACTTACGGGCCGGGAGGGATGCTCTCCCTTTCTCTCAGCATGGCTTTATCTCGAAGCTGTTGTCTGGAGACCCCTTGACCTGGCCTTGACCCCTGGCTCCCTTCACCTGACCAGACGCCCTTAAAGCTTTCAGGGCTGCCCACCCGTGGGGGAGGAGGAAGAGAAGCCCACAGGGGGAACTTGTCCAACAGTGTACTTTCCACACACAGTAATGGCTCTGAAATTGTCCAAAGCCAGAGTGATTCTCGAAAGGTCCCAGAAAAAGTGTGTGGGAGCTTTGAGGGTGGCTGTGGCCGTGACTATGTCCGGTCCCGTTTGTAATACAAAATGCTGCCTGTTTCTAAAGGTCGGTCTGTCTGTCTGCTGTCAGGCCTCATCTCTCTGTCAGCCTGTCTGCTGCACGGCCTTCTGTATCTTTCCAAGGGTGTCTCCGTGGATCTCGCCAGGAGATGGCTGTCAGTCTGTTCCCACATGTTGGGGGAGATGCTGCTGGGGCCTGGGAGGAGACCCTGCTGGTCCCACGGTCGCCGTGCTGCTGGCTCCCAGCCAGCCTCATGCTGGCCCGTGGGGCTCCACCCCCTTTCTGCCTCCACCATGGGCTCCGGAAACTTAACAAAGGTGGGACAAGGAACTGAGGCTGCCTCCCCCTGCTTGGGGTCCCGTATGTCCAGGAACCCCGAGCAGGGTCCCCCTTCCCCAGGTTCCAGCTGGAGTGGCCTGGCCATCTGGCAGGAGGAGCTCGGAGGGGCAGGAAGGAGGCTGTGGTCAGGGCCCCAGGGGCTCCGGGGTGTGGAGGCAGCGAGACAAGTGCCTTGAGGCTCCAAGGCTGGGTCAGCGTGAGAGGAGGCAGGGAAGGGCCCCGACACAGCTGCGCCTGGGCTGCGGGGCTCGCAGAGTGAGAGGGAAGTCTCCACACACAACTAGTGTCTCTGGGCAGGGAGGCATCTGGTGAAGCCTGAGGCCGGGTGTCACCATGTCATCCCATCAGCCAGGGGGACACCCGGAAGCCCAGCTGAGGCAAGCTGCTGCTTGGAGACAATTTGGATCGCCACGGGACCAACCTCCCGCTGTGCACGTGTGAGTGTGTGTGTGTGTGTGTGTGTGTTGCAAGTGTGAAAGAGATAGAATGAGAGAGAGAAGTGTGTGTGTTGGGGGGGGCGTGTACCAGGAAGAAACATCTTAACTCATGTCATCCCTCAGAGACAGCTCAGCCCGAGCTGGGCAGATGGACACACATAACACGTCCATCAAAGAGGGACTTTCCTGGGGCACCCAAGTGGTTCAGAGAGTTAAGCCTCGACCCCTTGGTTTCAGCTCAGGTCATGATCTCAGGGTCACGGGATCGAGCCCTGTCTAGGTCCAGCAGTCAGTGGGGAAGGCTGCTGGAGGAGTCTTTCCCTCTGCCCCTCCCCCAAATTGTATCCCTCTCTCCCTTTCTCTCTCTCTCTCAAATAAATAAATCTTTAAAAAATAAATAAGCAGGGGCACCTGGGTGGCTCAGTGGGTTAAACCTCTGCCTTCAGCTCAGGTCATGATCCCAAGGCCCTGGGATCGAGCCCCACATCGGGCTCTCTGCTCAGCAGGGAGCCTGCTTATCCCTCTCTCTCTCTGCCTGCCTCTTTGCCTATTTGTGATCTCTGTCTGTCAAATAAATAATAAAATTAAAAAAAAATAAATAAGCAAATAAAAGAGGGGGATTTCCTTCTGGAAATGGAAAGCGGAGACACAGAATCCAGGCAATGATCATGATGGCCGCTTGGTGGCGCCCAGCATGCCGTCCACCTGCCCACAGGAGGCCCAGCCCTGAGTCCTCACCCTGAATCCACCGAGGGGATGCTGAACCCAGCTCCAGCCCCCAAACCCCAGACTCCATCCTCATAGAGCCCCAGGGCTTGGGGACTGTGGACTGAACTGCCAACACAGGAATATGTGTGGATGTGAGTGTGTCTGGGTGGGTGGGTGGGTGGGGCAGGGGTGTGAGTGTGTGTGTGTGTGTGTGTGGGGGGGGGGGGTTGGTGTCTGTCTCCTGGGGGTCGGTGTCCAGGGTGATGTGGTATGGACCATCCGTGAGCCTGGGTTTGTGTCGGGTGGGGGAGGGTACCGTGGAAAGTCCTCCCTCTTCTCTGGGATCGTCTTGCTCTGCTCCCTGCCTGGCCCATCTCTGCCCCCTTTTCATCTGCTCACCATTTTGTGGCTTGAGTCTAGAGGGGGCCCCAGGCTCCTCCCAGGGGTCAAGCAGGCCCAGGAAGTTGGGGAAATAACTCCCCAAGCCCCAGTGCCCTTCTCCAGCTGCATCACCTTCCCAGATGTCAGCCTTGCCCTCTGAGCGGTGAAGAGCAGACTTCCCCCAAACCTGGAGTTCCCACTGGGACCTGTGAGCCCCAGAAGCTCTGGAGTGCCCAGCAGAGGTGAGATGTCAAGTCGAGCCAGGTGGTCTCTGGCCTTGGACACGTGGCCAAACCCTCCTTCTGCCCTCATTCCACTGGCTGCTCACAAAGGGGCCCAGGACAGACGTGGTCAGGCCGCAGGCAGAGAGACAGTCTTCCAGCACCCACTTCCCCTCCAAGACAAAGCCCATTTGCCAACTTCAGCCTCCAGGTCCAGCCCATTGGTGGGGTTGGGAGCCCCAGGAGCAGCCCCGAGACCAGGACGTGATCTGCCCTCCCTCCCTTCCCCCGCCTTTCCTCTCTGGGGAGCAGCCATGGCTGATGAAGGGTATTGCCTCCTGGTGTCTCCCCACCTCCCCACCCAGAGCTGGGCACCAGGGGCTCGGGAAGACCGTGGGCCCCAGAAAAGGACTAGGTGAACAGGGCGGAAATCATGCTGTCCCCGTCTCTGGGGACCCATGCTGATGGCCCAGTCATGCTGGTTGAAGAATTAGCAGGCACCCTGGGGTAGCCTCAGCGGCTGGTGGGGGAGGGGATAGCCTGTGTTCCCCTCGCTGCTCCTGCTGTGGGGCTGGGGGCTTAAAGGGAGAGGCAGGGGGAGGGGAGGAGAGCACGGGGGAGCCCTGATCTCCGGTCCATCCTGTCGGCCTGGCCTGCCCTGGAGATGAGGCTGGTGCTGTGCCCTGACTTCCTGCTGCCCAGAAGGGCCTTTTGCCACCAGAGTCTCGGCTATGAGGTGGCAGCAAGACGGTATCCAGGAGCCTGGCTGGGCCGGAACCACTCTGGAACAGATGCTCCTGTCCCCTCTCTCACCTCTGCACCTACCTCCTGAAGGGGATGGGGAGAGAATAGGCTGAGGGCTGCTCCCCACAGCACATGAAACCAGGGCAGGTGGCAAGGGTCGGGAGTCAGAGGTCAGAAACGAGTCATTCCAAACTGTGGGGCCTAGGGTCTACCACGCTGCGCTGGCCTCCCCTGCGACTGCCTGATAAACCCCTCCCAGCAGCCCTGACCGTGTGTGTCTAGCCCTACTTTATAAGTGGGGAAACTGAAGCACAGAGAGGTTGTCTGAGCTGCACAGCGACAGCACCTGGAGCTGGGATCCCGCCCCGGCAGTGGGGCTGACACCCCTCCCTCTGGTGCCGACCCCGCCCCGCCCCCTCCATGTCTACGTGGTGCTGTGTGGGCCCTGGGCGGGCGCCGGACTCCGCCGGCAAGGGCGGCACTCGGCCACCAGGGGGCGCCAAGTCCTCGCTCTTGAGCAGCCGGGGCCGCAAGGTTGCCGCGAGATTCCGACCCTGCGGCTCCAAGAGAGGTAAGGGGACCCGCCAGCCCCACCGGAGACTGGTTCCCCAGCCTGCCACACCCCCCCACCACCCGGTCAGCCGGTTTTCTGCCCTTTCTCCCTCCATGGAGTCCTGGGGCTCCTGCCTTTTCAGATACCTCTGGGCAGACGCAGAATTCACTCCCAATATACCTGCTCCAGGGGCCCCACTGGCCATAACCCCAAGCTGGAAAACAGGCCCCGTCCCCACTCCTCCGCCTCCTCACATGGGCCTAATGGGACAGGACCGTCCCAGGATTCTCTCCAAAGTGCAGACACAGGGAGGACACAGAGCCGGGAAGGGCCACGTGTCCACCACTCTTGCTGGCCCCAGTCCAGGTTTGGGTGGCAGGCTTAGACCTGGGGGTGGATCCTGACCTGCCTGACCTTGAACACTGCTCAGTCTCCTTGTCCTGGCAAACCCCAAGCCAGCCAAGTCCCCATCCCCCACCCCCTCTGCAGCAGGAGGAAATGATCACAAACCCACTGGGCCATTAACGACCTGCTGTATCTGTCCTTCACTCCCCATGAGGGTGACCTCAGGCCTTCTATGACCTCAACACGCGTATACGTGACACACTCACGCAGACATGCTCCCCTACACAGACCCACACAGACCCTTCCTCACGAACACACACGCAGACACGGAGACACAGAAGCAAACACACATGCAGATACACACACGTGCTTGTGCACGCGCGTCTACAAGCAACTACAGACCCAGCCCCACACGGACACAGACACACATCCACACACTTCAGCAGACACACACAGGAAGGCGCACAGCTAATGGTGGGCCTCTCGCTGGAACGAGACCCACAGGAAGGACCAGAAAGGTCTTGGCTGTCTTCCGTCGTATTTATTTCCGCTCCTTTTTAAAGATTTTATTTATCTATTTGAGAGAGAGTGCGTGCGCGCACAAGCAGAGTGAGCTGCGAGGGAGAGGGAAAAGCAGACTCCCCACTGAGCAGGGAGCCTGACAGGGGACTCGATCTGAGGACCCCGAGTTTATGACTTGAGCTGAAGACGGACACTTAAATGACCGAGCCGCCCAGGCCCCCCTCTGCCCCTTCTGTCCATCTCTCCTCCCTGCCCTTTCAGAGCCTGCCCTCCATGCACTCTGGGAACCCCAAGCTCTTTGTCTCCCCCACAGAGACATCGCTCACAGGCCCACTCCACCTTCCCTGAGTCACTGGGCTTCCCTGTCAACACCTCATCTTTTTTGAAAACAAAAAGCCATAGCCCGTATCCCCTCCAGCACTTGACCTGTCCCTCTCTCTTCTTGCCCCTCACCTCCACTGGCCTTTGACGCTTGAACCTGCTGCCTTGCAGTCCCACCCCCCCACGGAAACAGCTTGTTCCGTGTCTTCCACTACCCCACCTTCTAAATTCCACAGACACTGTCCGCACACTCCCTAGATGAGCTCAATGGACTCACACCCTCATGATCCTTGCCCCGCAGACCCCTGGGGCCAGCAGCTTAGCAGCCTGACCTCTGTTAGCAGGGGTGAGGGCACGTCCATGGGAGCCTTGAGTTTCTCCCCTTCAGGCCTCCCCTGCCCCAGGCTTCCCATCTCGGCCCTCCATCCCTGGATTGGCCTGGACTTCCCCCTTCACACTCATTGTCTCTGCCACCAGGCCCCCCCCCCCCGCCCCGCCCCGCCCCGGTGCTGAGACCACGTGTTCCCCTCCCTCTCCAGCTCCTTCTTCTTAACCACAGCCACTAACATCTCCTGCCTGGGCCTTCTGAAGCAAAAAGTAACAGTCCTGGTATTCACTGGCTTACCAGGGACTGGTATTTAATCCTCACCACAAACCTGGAAGACAGGTACTGTCATTGCCTCTTCATTTTCCCAGCTGAGAAAACAGACACAGAGAGAGTAAGTAATTTTCCCAAACTCACACAGCTATTAAGAGGATGTCACGGGACTCAAACCCTGGCAGTTTGGCTCTGGGGTCCACCAGCGTGCCATCCTGCTTTTTGTATGGCATAGAGTTCAGAGCTGGGCTCCCCTAGACGTATGCAGTGTCTGGAAGAAAGGGGACAGGGAGATGGTGACCCAAGGGATCTAGAGAGGGCCGGGAAGGGCTACTGGGTACAGGGAGGGTGGGGGTGGGGAATCTGTAAGCTTGGAGACAATGCATCTTCCTGTGGCAGTTAGAGAAGACTATGCCAGGGTTGGGGGTGGGTGACTGGCCAGGATGGGCAGAGGGAAAGGTCGCCACACAGAGATGACCTCAGTTCCCGTGCTTGTAGACAAGTCACATCCCACAGACCTACCCACTTCACCCTCCGCGGGTGAAGACACCATCATCCTCCACCCATGTTGGCTCCCAACCCGGTCAGGTCATGTCTATCGCCTGGGACAGCCCATGGGGGCCTGAGGGTGGGAGTTAGCCTGTCTGCCTGGGTCGGTGGCAGTTGCCAGGGCCACAAGTCAGGCCTCTCCATGGAGTGCACAGGCTGGGAGCCAGGGGTGACGGGAGGAACCCTGAGTGGCTGACGCCTGGAACCCGCTTGCAGGGAGACCCCGGTGCACCAAGGGCGACTCCAATAGACCCAGGAAAGGGGACGCGGTGTGTTGGCACGGGGGAGCAGGGCAGGCAAATACAGGCCAGGAGGGGAAGCCACATTCTTACTCTGCAAGCCCATGTGCTGAATTTTACTTTTCCTTTTATTTATTTCTTCTTCTTAAACCCTGTTTCTCTCCCTGAGGCACCTAATCTATTATTTAACATTGGATTGTACGATTGAAACTCCCAGGCAAATTGAAAATTATTTGTGTTTGAGGTTTCAGGCATGAGGCTGAGGCAACCATATCTGGGAGATCCTGGGAACTGGGGTGAAGGAGAAGAACCCGCAGCCCTGGGTTCTAGGGCTGGGGGGTGGGGGTGAGGAGCAGGGGGTCCGCAGGCCCGCAGACCCGCAGGCCCAGCCTGGTGTCGCTCAGCCCCTGCGCGCCCAGAGCCACAGCTCAGGGGTCATTAATCTCCACGCAGCATTTCACTTGCGAAACGCTGTCGACACCTCCCACTGGCCAAAGTGCTCGTAGGCCAAGCAGGTGCAATCAGTCACCCCAGCCCCGTGCCCACCCCGGGGGAAAGGCCTCGGTCACAAGAGAATTAATGACACGAGGACAAGGGCTCGCCATCATTTCTCAGGGGTTGGGCTCTCCCAGAATTGGTGGCCAGGGCTACGGGTCTAATGGGGTCCCCAGTAGTGAACTGAGGTGGGAGCTAACCGGTGGGCGGGGCTCAGGGTGGGGCTGAAAGCTGGTGGGCTTTGGAAGGGGAGAAAGGTGATCCCGTTTGCAGAGCAGGGAAGACGAATCGTGAGGCCGGGAGGCCGTCAGCAGGCGTCCATTCCACCTGTTCTGTGCGGTCACGTGTCAGGTCTGCGCTAGGCACTGTGGGAGCGCGGTGATGCGGCGCATGCGCTCCCAGCCCGAACTGGGGCCCAGCGTCAGGGACAGTAGTGAGGCTCAGGGATTCCCCAGCATGGTCCTTGGCCACTCAGACAGGAACACTGGGAGGGAAAGGGGTCACAAAGGACTCTCCTAGCCCAGCCCGCTGCCAGCCCCTCCCACAAGCCCTAGATGCGTTCAGGACTCAGTCACGCAGACCCCTTTGTGCAGCAGTGCCCACCTCCCACGCCACCCCGTGATGTCCACAAACATCTGTTCGGCACCAGGACTGAGCGCGAGATGCACTTACCCGTTTCACCTGCTGTCCTCCCACCTGTGACCCAGAGCCAGGCCTGTGTACCCAGCCTGGCCCCCGCAAGGGTCAGCAAGGGGCTCGTGCTATTATGCTTATATTTAAAATGAGTATCATTTTGCAACCCAGAGAGGATGCAACGCCTTTTCAGAGGCGTTGGGAATATATACAGAAGCTTATTACAGATCTCTCTCTCTCACACACACACCCACCCACAAGCACACACATCTCCATTTTTAAGGAAGGAATGTAAGAGTCGCATGTTTAGACAACAATGACAAGAACTGGAACTTGTAACAGCTGGACCCTTTTGGTAGCAAGTATAACAAATCAGGAGGACCCATTTCAGATAAAGGAGGCCCTTACAAGGGCTCCAGTAACTTGGGGACACACACAGCTGGACCACAGGGCCTCGGAACCTGGGACCTTGAGTGCCACAAAGGCTTTTGCTCTCCGGCTCACTGCCACTCCCTCTATGGGATGATTTTGTGCTTCTCTGTCCCATTGGGAATCCACTTCCTTTGCTCTTTCTGTGCCCATGGCAAAAACCCAGGCAGAGAGCTCGCTCTGGGCCCTGCTGCCCAGGGGGGACCTGACCCTTTCATTCCCAACTCCAGGAGACTGGTGGGCCCAGCAGAAATCTGTCCTGCAGAAACTTCCAGCAAGAGCACAAGCCTGTGCGTGGAAAATGTTCCCTGAAGCAAGTCATGAAATATCAAAGGATTATAGACAGCCTCAATATCCATGAACAGGGAAAAGGTGGACAAAGTGTGATCCACTCATGCTGCCCAATACATTGTCCCCCCCCCCCATTTGATTAAGAAAGCAGTCATTCCTTACATTCATTTATTCCATAGATACCTTCTGAGTACCTCAGGCCCACTGTGCTCAGTGGAGCAGTAATAAGCCCCAGCTGTGTCTACCTGGGGTGGGGGGGGGCAGAGAAGGGTCTCACTCTAATGAAGTAGTAGTACCTACGGCTGTAGCATCATGACCTTCAAAGAGCTATGAAGACATCCCAGACAGAGAAGTCAGGGAAGGCTTCCCGGAGGAAGTGGTAATGGAGCCAAGATCAGGACAAGTTGGAGAGGATGGGAAGAAAATATGTGCAAATGTCCTGTGGCAAAAGATTCTTTGGCCAAGCGAGGGACAAAAGGGGGTTGCTGGGGCTGGAACAGAGGGGCTGTGGTAGATGCCATGATGTGCACCCCAGGTCTCTTTCAGGAAAGAGAGACTTCCAGTCGCCAGAGTGCTGCTAGCAGACAGGCCACCAGTGCCAAGCCTCTTAAGGGCCAGCCCTGGCTAAAGACAACTGTCTGCTGAAGGTCACATCATACCCAATGACAAATCAGCATGGAAGGAGAAAGGCCCAGTGTCCCCACCCAACAATTCTGAAGGGTCATCCAATTTCAAAGCTCTGCATGCACAGATAGAACAATGACCTCCCAAAGATGTCCGGGTGTTAATCCCCAGAACGCGTGAATGTGTCGGCTTACATATCTAAAGAAATTTTCTCTCTATAATGAAGGATCAGAGCATGTGGAGATGATCCGTGATTACCCAAGCGGGCACAGTGTAATCTCAAGGGTCCTTATGAAAGGGAGGCAGAAGGGTCAGAGTTAGGGAGGAGACTGGACAACAGAAGCTGAGATGGGAGTGATAAAAACCATCACTCCAAGAGCCATGAGCAAAGAATTCGAGAGGCCTTTAGAAACCAGGAAGGGCACAGAAACACGTTCTTCCCACAGCCTCCAGAAGGAAGACAGCCCTGCTGACCCATTTTAGACTTCTCAACTCCAGAAGTGTAAGAGAATAATTATGTAATAAATATGTACTGTTTTAAGCCACTAAGTTTGCGGCGAAGTGTTAAGAGCAGTCCTGAGGAACTAACACAGCATCAGAGCCCAATTTCTCCCTCTACCTTAGCCTGCTTTCCTCCCCTCCACTCCATGCATATTGATCCCATATTGATCCCTCCCTAATAAGCCTCTTGCATGCTAATGAGATCTGCTTCCCCAGGGAACCCCCCCCCCCACCACCACTGCCCCCAGCAGTGAGTGCCCCTTGGTCTGAGAAAGCAGATGCTAGGTGGGATTTCAGAGCCGATTCAACCATCTTGCCTGTGTGGCAACAGGACCCGGTAGGGCTTGGTAAGAGCATAAAATGACCAGGCAATTGTTAACAATTTCACCATTGGTCAATTGGAACTGTTTACCCATGGGAGGGAATGCAGTGGTACTTGAGAAATTTCAGGGTAAAGTGAAATCAGTGGCATTAGATGGCTGTTGTTAAATTTGACCGACACTTTGAGAAAAGGTAGGGCTCAGAGCAGTTAAGAGCAGAGTGTGAGAGCCAGAAGTCTCCTGGAGAACATGAGGGGATCCTCGGTCTCCTATAGCAAGAGCGTAGAGAAAGCTGAGGACCTCAGAGCAGCCAAGTTCCATGACCTTGACCTACGCCAAGGTCATGCTCTGGTTGGGACAGACATTTCAGATGGGGCATCTGAGCGGAGGCACCCCCAATATCTTAAATCCCAAGATTGCCTTCAATGCTCTGAGCCTGCAGAAGGTGGTCCAGTCTTCCCTACTAAGGGCTAAAGCTCCCCTATTCTTTGAAGAAATGCAGAGGTCTCTACTCTGCAAGACAGCGTGCCTCCCCTGCAGGATCTCCCCCACCTCCCCTTCCGGCCACTAGACTTGTAGTCAGGGGTCAAGTCACAACATAACTGGGCCAGAGAAGTGTTGTGCGTTTGATAAGGAAGGAAAGGAACTCTAGCCTAAAGGAGCTCCAGGACCTGTGGCCTGCAGGCACTGGCAGGTGCCAGCGAGCCCAGGTGGGACAGGATTCTGAGGGGGCTCCGTCCAAGATCACATGGCAGGGAGGGGTGAGGGGCAGAAGGAAGCATGTAGATTAGAATAGGGTTGATTAACTTATCAATATAGAATTCAGTATCCTAGCAAGAGCTACAAAAGATGGGGCTCCTGAGATGGGTTCTAGAAGTGTGAACAAAGGAATGCCCTGTCATACTCTTAGAAATGCCCAGACTGGGGCGCCTGGGTGGCTCAGTGGGTTAAAGCCTCTGCCTTCAGCTCAGGTCATGATCCCAGGGTCCTGGGATCGAGGCCCACATCGGGCTTTCTGCTCAGCGGGGAGCCTGCTTCCTCCCCTCTCTCTGCCTGTCTCTCTGCCTACTTGTGATCTCTGTGTGTCAAATAAATAAATAAAATCTTTAAAAAAAAAAAAAGAAAGAAAAGAAATGCCCAGACTTCCATGTTAGATGGTAGAAAAGGGTATGAACAGGCTCTGCGCCGTGGGTATGCTGGAGTGAGTGTAAGGGCCAAAGGACAGTATAGGACCATGCTCAGTGGGAGGCCCCAGCAGAGACAGAGCTTGGGAATGTGCTGGTTAGAGGAGCACTGGGTGTCACTGAGGGCAGATGACAGCTGGCCTCCATAGGCCACTCAGCAGGAGAGGCACTCAGCAGCGATGGGGCCAGGGCACCCAACCACAGAGGTCCAGTGTGATCTTTCCCCGTCAGAAGCAAGGCGATGAGTGGTGTCAGGTCAGCATGACAGCTCGCGTGGTCTAGCTCACAGAGAGGCAAAGAGCCGGTCCACAGGACAAGGTGTTCCCTGGGGGCAAAATGGATGGGTAGCCAGCAGCAGAGCTACTCGATCGGTACAATCAAAGAAATCAAGAATGGATAATCAGGAGCCTGAGGGTAATCCTCCCAATTAAAAAAAAAAAAGTCATGATTCTTCGCCCAGTTTCTGGATGTAAGCCAGCTTTCAGACCAGGAACCCAGTGACTAAAGGAGGATCAAGCCCCCAGGATGAGCCTATGACACCAAAGCAAGAATATCTAGTAATTATCATCCTAGTTCTTCCCCCAAAAGGTACACTGGAGAAATAGGGTACCCAAGCAAACCGAGGACCGTTGGACGGGGTCTGACTTGATATCTGAGATCTCATGTATCATGGTGGCCTTCCGTTAGAGCAGGGGCGGGTAGAGCTGGCTGATCAGTGGAACGCTGGCCCCCATCTGGCTTACGGTGGACCCAGCCAATTCATAGACTCACCCAAGGGTCATGTCCCTACTCCCCCAGTGTGTTAGAGGAATAGACTTAGTAGTTGTCACAACTCCCTCATTGACTCTTTGGCCTGTAGAGTCAGGGCTTTTAGTAGTGGGGCAGGCCAAGAGGAAGTCTCTGAAACTGCCCTCTGCCCCTTTCCAAGGTAGTAAACATAAAACTATATTGTATCCGGGGGCGGGGCAGAGAGGCAGCAGAATCGGAGTTGCCCTTTAAAACCTAAAGGAAGGCTCCAAGGGTAGTGGTCTTCAATACAGCTTCGTTGAACTGGCCAGTTGGGACCCTGAAAAACAAGACGGATCCTAGAGTATAGACCATGAACTATTGCAAGCCCAAACAGGTGGTGGTCAAAATTACAGTTGCCGTGCCGAACGTGGTATCCTTGTTAGTGCAAACTGTCATGACCTCAGTGCATGGTCTTTGGCCATTGATCTGGTAAATGCATTATTTTCCATCGCCATCGGAAGAGAGGATCGAAACCAGCTTGCCTTCAGTTGGAATGGATAAGAGTATTCATTGACAGTCTTGCCCCAGCAATATAACTCTCCAGCCCTCTGCCTCAAAACAGGCCCAAAAGATCTGGATTGGCTGGACATCCTACAGAATAGCACACTGGTCTGCTGTATCAATAACCTCATGCCAATCAGAATGAATGGGCAAGAAATGGCAAGTACATTGTGGTCTTAGGAAGACCCATGCACTCTGGCAGGTTGGAGGATAGCCCCATTAAGTTTCAGGGGCCTCTCATATCCATAGAAATTGGGGCATCTGCTGTGCTCTCGGGCATTCCAGGACAACCAAAGTAAAGGACACATAGTGGCATCTTGGGCCTCCAACCTCAAAGAAGGAAGCACAATGCTTGGTAGGTCTCTTTGGGTTCTGAAAGCAGAGTTCCCATGTAGGAAAACCCCAAACCACATATCAGAAGAAAGGAAATACTGCCAGCTTTAAGATAGTCCAGACCAAGAAAGGGCTTTGCAGCAAGTCCAAGCTGTGGTATGAGAGGGGCTAGCTTGGGCTCTATGACCCAGAAGACCCTGTGATATCGGAGTGTCAGTATTAGAAAAAGACATCATGGGGCGCCTGGGTGGCTCAGTGGGTTAAAGCCTCTGCCTTTGGCTCAGCTCATGATCCCGGAGTCCTGGGATGGAGCCCTGTGTCAGGCTCTCTGCTCAGCGGGGAGCCTGCTTCATCCTCTCTCTCTCTCTGCCTGCCTCTCTGCCTACTTGTGATCTCTGTCAAATAAATAAATAAATAAAATCTTAAAAAAAAAAAAAAGAAAATAAAAAAAGAAAAAGACATCATGTAGAGCTTTTGGCAAACCCCAAAGAGGGATTAGAATGCAGAGCCTTAAGGTTTTGTCACAGGCCATGCCATGTGGAAAATTGCAAATCTTTTGAAAAGCACCTCCTGGCATGCTAGGTATGGGCTTTGGTAGAGACGGACGGCCTGAATGGCCAGGGGACACTGTGGAAATGCAGCTGTGACCACCTAGCTCAGTCCATGCAGGCTGCTATAACCAAATACCATAAACTGGATCATTCATAAACAGAAAAATACATATTTCTCGCAGTTCTGGAGGCTGGGAAGTCTAGATCTTGAACTAGACTTCCTAGATCAAGATCATGGCACCAGCAAGGTTGATGAGGGCCCTCTTTGTGGTTCAGAGCTGACACCCTCTCCCTGCGTGATGGAAGGGGCTAGATGCCTCCTGAGCATCTTTTATAAAGCACTGGTCTCTTTCATGGGGCTTCATCCTTACGACTTACAGGTCTCCTCAAGGCCTCAACTCCAGATCTGGCTGATCTTAGGGGTTGGGACTTCAATCTATGAAGTTTGGGAGTTGGGGGACACAAACATCAGAACATAGCACTGCCCATCATAAACTGAGTTCTGTCAGACCCACCAAGTCCCAAGGTCATGTGGACCCAGCAGCAGCCATCATAAGACAGAAGACAGAAGTGATGCGTCTAGGATCAAACGAGGACAGGACAAGAGACCACACACAAGACACGTGTAGCATACAACCCAGGCTCTCTGGTTATTCATTCCTGTTACACCAGCACCTCTCTTTGTCTCACACCTATAGCCACATTGTGGGGAATGTGATCGGCTCATGAAAGAAGAAATAGCCAGAGCTTGGTTCACAGGGGTATTGGCTTGGTGTGTGGAAGCAAGTAAAAAAAAGGGCGCCTGGGTGGCTCACTGTGTTAAAGCCTCTGCCTTCAGCTCAGGTCATGATCTCAGGGTTCTGGGATCGGGCGCCGCATCTGGCTCTCTGCTCGGCGGGGAGCCTGCTTCCCCTTCTCTCTCTTTCTGCCTGCCTCTCTGCCTACTTGTGATCTCTCTTAAAAAAAAAAAATGTGTAAGGTCTACATGGCAGCCCCACTCAGGGGTGGCCTTGAGATGTGGTGGGTGAAGTGAAATCCTCCCAGTGGGTAGAGCTCTGAGCAATGCACTTGGTTGTCCACTTTGGTAGAAAAAGAAGGACTCATGGGCCCAGAAGGAAACCAACCAGAAGGAAGGACAGGGCTGGGAGGCAGTCACAGGAATGAGACTTGGATCAAAGTGTGAGCCTTGCTCTCTCACGTGTGGACATTCACTGGAGAGCATCCATCATGGAAAGGGCACCAAACAACTAAGTCAACAGAATGACTTAACCAAGGGACATTAACCAGCTTTGGTCATTGGCCTCTTCTCTGCTGGCACAAAGAGTACAGAAAAGGAGTAGTCTTTGGGGCAGGGATGGAGGCTACGGAAGGTCTAACACACGGACGGCCACTCACAAAGCTGATCGAGCTGTAGCTGCCAAGTGCAGCCTTTCAGAGCCCAACACTAAGTCCCAAACCCGCCACCATTCGTTGAGGACACCGACCGGTCACCTCATGGCAAGTTGCCCACAGTGGATCCCTTTCATTCCTGGAAGGAGCAGCGGTTCATTTTGTTAGGAATGAACACATATTCTGGGTACAGGCTTGTTTTTCCTACCCACGGGGCCTGAGCCAGGCTACCCTCCAAGGACTTAAAGATGTACCAGCATAGGACCCCACAAAACATGTCAGCAAAGGAGGTGAGAAGGTGGGCCCACAACTGTGGGATAGGTCATATCACTCATGACAGCACCCTGAATGTGTCAGTCAGACAGAGGAATATGCCAAATCAGATGGGCCATTTTACAAAGATGTGGTCCCCCTCTTGAGAGCAAAGCATATATAATAAATCAACAATAGTTTGACATGGGTCTACCCCTAGGGGGAAATGACCATTTCCCCCAAAAATGTCCACGTCCTAATTCCAAGAGCCTGTATGTATGTTCCCTTATATGGCAAAAGGGATTTTGCAGACATGATTAAGTTGACCTTGAGATGAGGTGAGTATCCCGCATGATCTAGGTGGGCCCAACATCCTTATAAGTGAAAGAGGGAGGCAGAAGAGTGTCAGAGTGGTCCAGGGTGAGAAAGACTTGACCAGCCATCGCCAGCTTAGAAGATAGAAGGGAGCCATGAGACAAGGAAAGCAACCAGACTCCAGGATCTGGAAAAGGCGAGGAAATGGATTCTCCCCTAGAGCTTCCAGAAGAAATGCAGACCAGCCTAGACCTTGATTTTTAGCTCAGTGGGACCCATTTCCGACATCTGATATCCTAAACTATACGTAAGACGACACATTTATGTTGTTCTAAACTCATCAAGTTCCTCGTAATTTGCTACAATAGCAATCAAAAACTAGGAAACTAAATAGAAGGCAGGATGGGTTTGGAAGCCAAGGAGCACAAGTAAGGGGGTCCCGTTTGCTCCTGGTCACCTACGTGCGGAATCTGGGCCACCCATTCCCACAACCCTGGGTTCTAAGGGTTTAAGAGATCCTGGTTCCAATGAGGAATGCTTCTGCCAATGAATACGGGAAGCGTTTCATGAGCTCTTGAAGCTGTGGACGCTGTCTGGGCACTTTAAGGTCCCTTGGGCCAAGGGACCAGCAAGCAACAAGAGTCCCCATCTTGGCAGGGGTTAAGGACCCTGGTCATCAGAAAGAGGTAGTTGTGAGATACACACACACACACACAGCGGGGTAGGAAGAAACATATTTGGTGTCTGGTTAACTAATCTGTTTGGGTGCCTCTTGGTACCTTCCCCAATTTTGACTGTAAGTGGAGAAGTACAGCAACTCTGGCCTGAGCTCATGTGGGCCAGGGTCTCAGACCCCTCAGGGATGAAGGTCTGGTTATTCCACCAGAGAAGCCCCTGAGGCCAGGATGATCATGAGCTGAGGGTGAAATTCAGAATAGATAACCAAGGTGAGAGAGAATGAGTATCAGCTGTTGCCTCAGACCCACTGCAGCAATTGGGGGGTTGTCATTAATCCCACTAAACTTCCTCTTCTCTCCCTGAGGGAGAGGCACACCACCATCCTGGGGGGTCTACCCCCTGAACATCCATGAAGAAGTAGAGGCTGATCATACAAGTGATGGACTGTGTTGGACTGTGATGGACTGTGATGGACTGTGTTGGACACCCCCCCCACCTGGGGCCCTCGTCAATAATGAAGGGCTTCTCTCTCCAGCTTTGGGGGTTGTCATCTGCAGAGAGCATCCAGCCATCAGCTCCCTTCAGAGATGGCCTGGGTGGAGAGTGCCGCCTTGCTCAAGGTAACACCCCTATCCAATATGGCGACACAGACGCCCAGCATGTTCGCTCCAAATGAGGGACCGTTCTGTGCTCCTTGTAAGGTCAAACATGGCACTGTTGAGACTGTGTGAGAGCTCAGCTTCTCCGTCTGCCCACTCCTCCCTTGCTCTCTCTTTCACAAACATCGGTGTGAAGCCAGGAGGACCGCCGCTGTGGACATCCAGATGAGAGGCGATGGTAGCTGGACCGAGGTGGCAACAGAGGAACGTGCATGGGTCTGGGGGAGTGACTGGACAGACTGTGGTGAAGGGCTTGAGATGATCGATGAACAAGAGGGTAAGGAAGGCGGCAGATCCCGCAGGACTCCTGGCTTCCAGGGTGAGATGGGGACACTGAGGAAGTGGCCAGGCCTGGAGGGGGCAAGATCAGGAGCTGGAGTCAGGACATGCTGAGTCTGAGGAACCTGTGAGACATCCCAGGGGAGGCATCGGGCAGGCAGCCGGACCTGGCAGGTGTAGATCTGAGGGTCTTTGACGCTGCGGAGCTGAACGAGATTATGTGGGGAGGAAACGTGAGAAGAGAAGGAGGCCTGGGAAGGGCCAGGTAGAGGAGAATGAGCCAGAAAACCAAACTGAGAAGCAGTGGGCTGAGTTGGTGGAAGGGGAACGGGTGTGAGTGCTGCTCTGTAGATGTCAAGTGCCCCGGGGGGGCAGGCAAGGTCATGCGGCAGACACTACTACCCCTAGAGTCCCCACGACCTAGAAAGACCACAGTCTATTTCTCCCTCACCGTATAGGTCCTGCGTGGGTCAGGAGGGACTCAGCTTATCATGGTCAGTCGGGCACTAGGTTGAAGGAGGCTCTGTCTCTAAACCAGCCTCCATGATCTCCCAGGCAGCGCAGGGGCACGGGAAAGGCAAGCTGCCTCTTTAGGTCTGTGTCGCTCATAAAAGCTGGCAAAGTGAGTTGCATGGCTCTGCCTAACTTCAGAGGAGGCAGGGAAGGACAGAGCCACCCTGGAGTCCAGAGGGAGAGAGCAGGGAGCTATTGGTCCCACTACTGTCCAACACAGTGAGTGGTGGTTGAACCAGATGCCGTGGAGGTGGGGAAACTGAATGAGGGGATGCAGGTGCTGGGTGACCTGAGAAAGAGGGGACTTTGGAGACTTGAAGGGATTAAAGGGTGGAAGGTGACTGGAATTGGTCGAGGCAGGACTGGGGGGGGTGGAGACAAGAAGTGCCGACCACTCTTTCCATCGTGTCTGCTGGGATGAGTGGAGGGATGCAGGGAAGGGGCTGAAACGGGATGCCTGGAACAGTTAGAGTTCTGTTCGCTTGTTTCATGGGATGTAACTTGAACGTGTGTTAAGGCCAATGGAAAGGATCCCTTGCAAGGGGGAGGTTAACTATGCAAGAGGAAGACAGGATGTGCTGGCGCAGGGGTAAGAGGACATACAGTCTCTATGTGCCGATGCATCTGAGACCCTTGGATTTTCTGCCCAAACAGCCCTGAGCTTCCTGCCGGGGCCTGCCTGGGGGTCTTCCTCAGGTCCTTTTGTACCAGTTGTCCTGAGGGTGGACAGCACCCACCTGTGTGTGTACTCCCAGGTACATGGGGTGGCCAAGGGGTGGCCATTTGTGGGGTGTAAGCATACAGTATGGATGAAGCCCCCTGATTGTCTGGGGCGGAGCCAAGCAAGGTGAGGGGAGCAGTGGACCTGGGCCAGCTCTTCCCAGCTGCCATATTCCAGCATAGGACTCCAGAGAATCCAAGAACTCCAGACTGAATCCATTATGCAGGTCATTATGTGGGTGTATCTGTATACATATACCATTGGCCTTTGAACAATATAGGGGGGGAGGAGTGCTGACAACCGACCCCCCCGCCACTGACAGTTAAAAACCCACGTATCACTCTGTCCTGCAAATAACCTACTGTTCACCAGGAGTCTTACCAATGACGTAAACAATTAATACATATCGTGCCTGTTATCTGTACTAATATACTGTATTCTTACAATAAAGTCAGCTGAGAAAAAAGGAAAATAGTAAGACTATCATAAGGAAGAGAAAACACATTTACTATACTGTAAAAACAATTCGCTGTTGGGGTGCCTGGGTGGCTCAGTGGGTTAAGCCTCTGCCTTCAGCTCAGGTCATGATCTCAGGGTCCTGGGATCATGCCCTGTACTGTGCTCTCTGCTCAGAGGGGAGCCTGCTTCCCCCTCTCTCTCTGCCTGCCTCTGTGCCTACTTGTGATCCCTCTCTCTCTCTGTGTCAAATAAATAAATAACCTTTAAAAAAATCCACTGTCAGTGGACATGTGCAGTTCAAACCCACGTTGTTCAAGTCATTCAAGGTCAACTCTATAGGCATTCCCACACAAATTAGATTGGGAGCATACGCACACACAGACACATACAAGGATACAGTTTGTATCGGTCAGCTTCTGCTGTGTGACAAAGAAACACAGAAGTCTCAGTGGTGTACAACAAAAGGAATTTATTTCTCATGCAACTGTGGTGGCTCGGGCAGCCCCATCCCACACAGCTCATTCTGGGGCTCAGTCTGGAGGATCACCATTTCTTCCTACTGCAATGGCGGGAGCTCAAGAGGCAAGCTCAGCCACGGGAGTCTATTTCAAGTCTCTGCTCGTGCCACATCAGCTAACTTCCCTTTGGTGAAGCCCAGTATCAAAGAGCAGAAAAGTATGTTCTGCCAAGCCTGATGCCGTAGCAAGTGTATAGATGTCTGAAACTACTACAGGGCAGGGAAAAATTGGAATCAATAATTTAACCTATCACATACCAAAATGAGGTTCCCTAGGAGGAGAATGAAGTTGCTGGGGGGGGGGGGGGTAATTTGTTATTAATTCTAAATACTGAAAGAATAGATGTTTCGTTTTGTTTGTTTGTTTGTTTGTTTTTTACAACTTACATGTGTTCCCATATTCCTGGTATAATAAAGCAAAAATAAGAAGACCTCAATTCTCTCCAATTCTAAGCAAAATCCTAATATGAAATTTTTACTAGCTGATTCACCTGGAAGACTGGCTAGCCGTCTTTAAACAGCAAATTCTGTTTTAGATCCCAACCTCAAACTATAAGCAAAAGTTAATTATAAAAGGATAAGAGACCTAAATGTAAAAAAAAAGGACATGTAAAACATCATAGGGAGATCATATTTTGAAATATATCAAGATGGCTTTTCTTTTTGCAGCTCCTTGGGTGACCTTCCAGCTTTTCAGCCAGAGGATTGCATCGCCTCTAGGCTCTAAGCAGGAGGATGGAAGAAGGGAGAGGAGAAGGGGGGCGGAGAGGAGAAAGGGAGGAAAGGAGGGAGGGTTGAGAGGGAGGAAAGGGAGGAAGGAGCTGGGAAGAGGGAGGAGGGGGGAAAAGAGGGGAAGGGGGAAGACAGGAAAGGAGAAAGGACAGGAGGGAGGGAAAAGGTGGGAGGGAGGAGGGAAAGAATGGACCTCATCCACACAAACACCTGTCAGGTGATGCCCTTGTCCAAAAGCAGCCTGGTGGGAGGTAGGAGGTGGGAGATGGAGTATTTCCTTTCCTCCAACATCCATCGACATTGAGGTGGTCAGAAACTACTGTTTTCAGCAAATGCATCAAAGACCCAATTCCAGCCAGGAGAGGCCCCTTGGGGCCCTTGGCTTATAAGACACAGAAGAGTGGGCTGAGGGAGGGGGTGGGGAAGGAGGCGGAGGCCCAGTGTGGATCAAAGGAGTGACAAGGGAGGGCACCCACCACACCCAGTAATGTGACAAAAGTGAGTGGCAAAAACAAAATGCAAGAAGACACACATGTTGGATATCATTTGTATAAAAGTTTAAAACCAACACAAATGGTATCATTGTTTATAAATATATTCATATGTTGCAAAAAGTATAAAAATGTGTTCAGGAATGTTGCCACTTCTGGGTGGCAATTTTAGAAGAGGAGAGAAGGGAGGGATTTCAACTGGTCTGTATCATTTCCTTTGATTTTTAAAAGGAGAATCTGAAGCAAATATTCAAAATGTTAACATTTATTGTGTCTGGGTAGTGGCTATAGGGGTGTCTGTTAAATTTTCTCTATTTTGAAATACACAGCATGGGAAAGAGAGGCTATAGATTAGCATGAATGGTTTGATGCCCTAGTTTGAAAACTATGTACACATGGGTACATTTGCATGCGTGTGCATGCGTCCCTGTGCCTGTGGTTCTACGGGACTCTGTATCTGTGCACATTAGGTGTGTGTATATGGCCCTTTGTGTGCGCCACTGTGTGTGAGTGCGTGTGGGTCTGTGTATCTATGCGCCTGTGTTTCTGTCATCTCATGTGTCTGTGCAGTCATGTCTGCGGTTGTGTTTGTGTGTGTCTTTGAGTGTGCATATCTGTGTGAGTCTGTGCGACTATGTGTGCCTGTGTGTGTTTGTGCCATCTTTATGTGTACACATGGGAGAAAGACTGGCTGGATGAACATGAAACACCAAGTCATTGACACATTCCTCTCTGGGAAAAGGAAATAGGATTTTCATTTCCCCTTCATACATTTTTCCTGTGTGTGGGGGGGGTACGCATGCACACACGTGCAGTTTTTTTTAATGATAATGTATTCTTTATTAAAATTTCAAAATACTTTGAAAAAAGCAGTGAAGACTTTCACAGTTTGAAAAATGAAAAGAATTTACCAGTGGATCACTGATGCCCTCCAGGGTTCCTTTTTGCTCCCTGGGCCCCAACCTGGTGGGGTGGATTCCATCTTTCCCTGAGGGCCCCTGAGGACAGAAGAGCCTGAAGACACTTACTAGCTCCACCCCAGGGGCATGGCCCAAAGCGAGATGAAATTTCTCTGAAGTCTTGTGTCTTATCTTTACACGTTGGGCAACGTCTACATTCTCCACTTCAATGTATACATGTTTATCTTAATTATACAATCACGAGGTTTTAACCCCTGAATCTTGGGGTCCAGGAACCATTCAAGGGGACTCCCTCTGGCTCACCTTCCCCAGGTCGTGTGCACCCCCTGTGTGTGCGTGCCTAGCCAGCTGCAACTGGAGTCAAGGTGAAGGGTGTAACTGCCGTCTGTGGTCCAGACCGGAGGCTCTTGGAAAGTCAGGGGGAAGAAGCATCGAACCATCGTCATTTCAAGAGCACTGACAATGGGCTGGGCCAAGTTCTTGCTCTCTTGAGGATACTGAGACTCAGAGAGGTTAAGCCCAAGGTCACCCAGTTGGACTCAGACTTCCAAGTTCATGCGGTGCACAGACTGTCTCCCTACAGGGCAGGTCCGAGGAGAAGGAACCAACTGTGACAAGGAGGAGGGTGGGTGTAAAGAGCTTTGGCTGGAGGGAGGAGCCTCGCGACAGGGTCTCTGCTCTCCTCTCTGTCTCAGCTCCATTTTACCCTTGGACCTGTGCAAGTGCTGCTGTAAGGTCCTTTGTGTTGTAAGCCCAAGGCCACTTCAGTGGCCCCTTGGAGCCAGACTGGGAGCCACACAAAGTCATTCAGGGGCAAGACTTGGCATTTAAGGCTGTTCTCTCGGGGTTACAGATTATGCTTACATGGATTGAGAGACCTGGAGAAGCCTGGAGAGAGTCTTGCTGGCCCCCCAGGACGGTAGCAGCTTTCTAGAAACCTTTTCCGTCTGTGGTGCAGGAAGAGCAGTCCTGGAGCTGCTTTTGTGCTTCTTCCCAACATTGGTGCCGGGCCTGTGTGGAGATCCATTGCCCTACCGAGCCGCCGCCGGCGCAGCTCAGGGAGCGGGGACAGCCTCACCCCCATGTCCTAATGGCCTACTGGGAGTAGGGACTTTACTAATGAAACTGGCCTCAGGCCACCTGCTCTGCCAGGCCACCTCCCTTTTGGCTCTGGTGTCTCCTGGGATCCAAGGAGGACCCGGAGTGGAATGGCTGTTTCCAGATCCTCTGAAAGTGCAATTGGGGTTTGGGGCCTCTCTTCACTCTTCAGCTTCTATCTTCCTTGCAGCTCAGCGTTCGGTGGGCATCAGCCTCCAGAACCAAGTCCATTCTCTCCCCCTTCCCCCTGGACTGTGCCCAGGGTCCACCTTCCCCCCAGGACTCGGGGCGTAGCGCTAGCCCCACAGGACAAGGGCTAGACCTGATTGGTCCAAGCTAATCCCCTTCCCAGGGACTGGCTTGTAAGTCAGCCAATGGGATCATTTCCCTGCTCTCCATGCGTGCCCAAGCAGGTGCCAAGCCTGGAACTACAGGAACCTTGAGACCAGAGAGGAACTCGTGTGCAGACAGTGTGGAGGACCACAGAGGAGAGTGGAGGGAGCCTGGGTCCTTGAATTCACTGCTAAGCCACTCAGAGTCCAGTTGCCATTATGGGAAAGAACCCGTTTTCCCCAGCTCGAAGGTTCGGTTATTTGCACTCATGTTCACATAGACAAATCTGGTAAAAACACTGAAACTCCCCTTGGGAAAAAAGGCTCAGAGTGTTGAGCAACTTGGAGGGGGGTAGGGAGGGTCTCCTGGTCCCCCAAGAATGCCTAGTCAGGAGATCTCAGTCTTGCCTCCTTACTGTCCCCATTCCCGACCTTCC
>NW_019154169.1:3663219-3843119 GCF_002288905.1 Enhydra lutris kenyoni
CCCCCCCCCCCCCCCCCCCCCCCCCCCCCCCGCCCCCATGCTAGCTTTGAGGGAAAGCAGGCTGGTTCCGGGGTGAGCAGACCACTAGGACTACTGCAGGAAGCAGGAAGGATGAGGTGGTCTGTAGCACCCGGAAGTGATCCCTGCTCTCTGTCCCACCAGAAACTGTAAGTGCCCCTGAGCATAGTGCTGGGGACTAGCCAGAGTTCCCTGAGAGCTGGGTGGTCCCATTTTATTCGCTTCATGGACAGGCAGGGGGGCAATCCCCCCCACCCTGCCACACACACCCCCTCAACCACCACCCTAGGACAGGTTTGGACCACTGCTCTCCAGGGAGTGGGTCCCCAGATGGCAGTCATACATTTCATCTGTCCAGGGTCTCTGAGGTCCTAACCTGTAGGGATTTCTGGGGTGGAGGCCACGTGGATGTGAGACTGATCTGTGAGCCAGGCGGGCTCCATCCTATCCCGGTCAGGGGCCGGCCATCTCCGAGCCTCCACGTGGGCACAGACCTAGGAGGGGCTGGCTTTCAGCCTAGGCGGCCAGGGGCTGAGGGAGGTGACAGCCCTGTCACCTTCCTCCCCAGGTGGGGTCGGGGGGAGCAGGCAGCTGCTGTATCTCAGCCTTTTCATTTGCTGTCAGCTTTCCTGAGCAGGCTGAGATAGTCTAGCCAACTCTGGGATCTCATTTCGAGCTCATTTTACTTTCCTTACTGAGGTCCTCATTGCTAACCATTGTGGCAAACGGCAACGACAGGAACATCTGGAGACTGAGGTCTTGTCTGTAGCACCTGGATGCAGGGCCCGACACCCACACCATGAGCACCTGCAGAGGGGCCCCAGAGCAAACACAGGTTTGTGCCTGTTTTTTAAGATATGAACCATAATAGCTTAAGCTTTAGTCCAATCTACTGATAAAGCCAGTTACATTTCTGGTTAGACTCACATCCAGTTTTGTTCCTCGGACCAAAGCAACGAAACAAGATGTATTTTCAATATGTTTTATGTTCAATATGTTTTCAGTCCTAATTACACATCTTCAATTAAAAAAAAAAAAGCACAGATCATTAAATGCCTATCACAACCATGCCCAAGTCTTTCAATGCAAAAGATGGTTGACATTTAACCGGGAACTTTTAAAACACTTGAGGATAAATTATGACCCAAACTTACTCTTCTTAATGACACGTATAAAGTTCAGCTCTTTCATAAAAGGATTCAGGAATACGAAAACAAAGTTCCCAGCAATATTAAGGAAATAAAGGTCCTGCAAAATGGTCAGTTCTTGTTTCGATTAAGTTGTGCCTTTTAAATATAGTTGGTATAAAGTGAAACCCTTAAAAAAACATGTAGGAATTTAAAATAAAGTGGAACATCCTATTTTCAGGGTCACCGGCACCACAGTGAGATTTTGTCTCTTAAACAATGACACTTAGTATCTCTGTAGTTCCATGAATACTTTTGAAGTGTCATATTAAAACCAATCTCATGGCCTTGAGGCAAAGAGAAGCAATTAGTCTTGGCGTTGTGAATAAATAAAAATCCATTTATACACCCGTCCTTGACATGTACCTTGCAAATCTTAGAAACTTCATCTAGTGGGAAAAGAAATGTTAAATCATGAATACCAATACTAATCACATCACCATGTGGCTTCCTAAAACAGTTTGGTTTATACCAATCTTTTAAGTATGAATTTATATGTATATATTCATCCATGTTGAACACAAAACAAAGCCATCCTCGCTGGCACCTAGGGGAGGGGGGAGGAGTGAGGGATGCTAGGGGCCCCAAGGGCCATGACAAGTAGGTTTCCAGTGGGTCTGCTCCTCAAACAGGAGCCTGGTGCATTTTTCCTCCTGCTCCCCTTTCCCTCAAACACTCAAAGGCCTGGAAATGGAGTAGGCTCGGTTCCTGAAGAACTTTGGGGTAGGTATCCACACCCTGCTCCATTTGGGGTCCCAGCCCTGTATTTAAGGGAGGACTCAGGAGCTCAAAGTATTTGGAAACTTGCTTCACTTCTAAATTGGGTGCATTCCTTTCTGTGCTGCGTGGGGTGAGTGTGGATGGGGGCTTTGCTTTTTCCTAGCCCCTCACAGCGCCCGGAGTGACTGGAGCAGTCGGTCACCTAGCAGAGCAGACCTCCCGGGCCTGGGCTGGCCTGGCCGCAGTGTAGAGAGCGGAGAGAGCCGTGCTGTCAGGTCAGAGCTCGGAGCCAGAAGCCCGGAGGCGCCAGGGCGTCGGGGAGCCGAGTGGGCAGCCTGTGGGCCGCGCTGGAGCTGCTGCACAGATCCCTGACCTACTTCCAGGCCCCCTTTCTGTTCTAGGAGCAGCTAAAAATCCATAAATTAAGGAAATTAACTGATGGGGCCTGCGGCATCTTTGTAAGCTATTTAAATCTATAAATTTACAACATCTTCTGCATATATCAAGTAATTGAACTAACTGCAGGGATGTAACTTTAATGAGAAAATTTCCCCCTTCCGTAGTTCGAGCTCTAAAATAAATAAATAAATAAAGCCTTCTCTTAGGAGGAAAGTTTCTGCTTATTCCCGCGTGGAGAAGTTACAGAAGCGCTGTCCAGTCGCTCTTTCCACGCGCGAGGTGCCCTAATGAAGGCAAGCAGGCCCTGACTTGGTCCTTCTGCCACCAGCGCCCCTCACCACGGAATCCTACCCCCCCCCCATCCCCGCCCAGCCCCTGGCCCGCCCGGAGCGCCCCCCTCCCCGCGTCATCGAAGCCGCTAGAGGGCGTCTAGGTCCGGCTGGAGCTCGGGGTGGGGGCTCCCGCGCCGCTCCCGGCGGGAGCGCACCCGCCCTCCAGCCCGGGTCTGCCTCTGGCCCGGGCGTCCCGGAAGCCGGATGGGGGCGCAGTGCAGGCCAGGCGCACTGGAGACTCCGCGCTCCGTTTCCTAGGAGTCGGGAAATGGAGTTGGGGAGGGGTTGGAGCGGGCGGGGCGCACGGGAAAGAGGAGAAAGAAGAAGCGGGGCGGAGGGGGCGGGAGAAGGAGGTAGGAGAGGAGGAGGAAGGGGCAGCCGACCCGGGGACCTGGAAGGGACGCCCGGGGCCCTGGCCTCGGCGCGCCCGGGGGAGTCTTAGCCGCAGACGTCTCTACCGCGCCGCGCGCGGAAAGGAAATGGCGCGTCTGGCCGCGGGCGGGTGCCGGCCGGGTGCCCCCCGCGCGCCCCTCCCCCTCGGTGGCCGACCGCGTGTCCGCAGACGTCACGGGCGGCGTTGCTCCCCGGCAGAGGGGCAGTCGGGGCCGAGACCCGGGGAGGGAGGCCATGGAGGGGGAGGGGCGCCCTGGCCCCCGGCTCCGCTCCAGCCCCGGCCGACTCGCAGCCCAGTTTCTTCCCAAGTCCCGCCCCTACCCCCGGGCGCCGCGGCGGCGGCTGCTCTCCTCTTTGTAACCGAAGAGTCAAGAAATGTGAGAAACGTGCCCTGTGTTACTTATTTGGGAGCCGAAAATTTATGCCCAGCTGAAAGCGCCTGGGGAAATATTACATCAGATGAAATGACAATGATTAAAATCAGCTTCTCCCCCGCCCCCTCCCGAGCCCGGAGGAGGCCCGGGCGCCGCGTGGCCGGCCGGCGGGGGGCGGGGGGCTGGGCAGCGGAGGGCGCGGGGGCCCGGGCGCATCGCTCCCGGGAGGGTCCTGGCGGAGGCCCCGGCGGGAAGGCGCGGGCTCCGGGAGAGGCGGGTGGGGATCGCCCGGCGAAAGGAGGGGAAACAGCGCATTTTTGTCGCCGAGCGCGGCAGGCGCGGGCGCGCGGAGCTAATTGCGACTCTAATCCTCTGCCCCGCGGCGCAGCCGAGCCCCGAGCCAGGAGTCGCCGCGCGCTCCCGCTTGCGCTCGCCGCGCTGGGTAATTTGGAGCCGGATCGCTGCCCTTTGCGTCCGGGCTCGGCCGCGACGGGGCGCAGGCTACAGACTGGGGTGGGGGGCTGATTTTCTCGCCAGCAGTCAGGGAAGGCCGCTGGAGAGAGAGGAGGGAGGAGAGGAGGTGGGAGCGGCGGGAGGGCAGCCGGAGAGCGGCACGAAGAGGAGGTGGCGGCGGCGGCGGCGGCCGCGAGGAGGGGAGGAGGCGAGGGGAGGGCGGGGAGGGGAGGCCCCGGCGCGCCGCGCCGCGAGGGGCCGCGCGAAGCGGGGGCCGGGGCGGGAGGGGTGGGTGGGGGGAGGGTTGGGGGCGAGAGAGAAAGTAACTCCAGGACGAGACCGGAGCGACCCGCGCAGCGAGCATAGGCGGCGAGGCTGTGCCCGGCGCCCGAGACCGGCGGCTGCGGGGGGCGGGGGCTGCGCCCGAGCCGGATCCGCCGCTCCGGCTCCGAGGTAAGCCCCGCGCGGGAGGCCACCGCTCGGCGCCGCGCACCCTTGTCCCCAAAGTGGCGGCGATACGGAGAATGTCGCTCGCCTGGGGTTCGGACCTGGGTGGGAGCGGCTGCTTTGTCCCGGTGCGGGACGACGGGGGCTGGCGGCAGGGGGGCACCCAGCACAAAGGCCTGGCGCGGGAGGGGGGGATTGCCCACGTGGGCTGGCCCTGGCCCCGGGTGGACCCTCCCCACGCGGGCGAGCGCCGAGCTTCCGGCCGCGCGGGGCGGGAGGTCGGGGGGGGGGGTGGATGTTGCAGGTCCTGGCCCTCCGGCCTCAGCTCAGGGCCGAGCGCCCTGCGGGGCCAGCGAGTTTCCGGGGTCAGAAACGAGCTCATGCAGCTTGGGCTGCGGGGCGCACAGGGCCCGCTTGGCGCCCAAATCAGAAAAAGTCTCTAACGGGACAGATGTGCGTCCTCTAACACCCACCCCGCGAGTGCGAGACGGGGCGGGAGGGGCAGGCGAGCTGGTGGTGGTCCCAGGTGCGCGGGGGTCGGAGGCCGAGCGCGGGCCGCACGGAGACGCGGTGGCCGCCTTCGGCTCTGCCTGCCCGCGGGTACTCCCTGACCTGGACGCGTGCACGGGGCACACACTCGCAAACGCCCCTCTCCCGTAGCCGAAACGCCTTCCCGTCCTCCCGCGTCCCCCACCTCGAGTGCAGAAAGATAAGCTTCAAGTTTTCACTCCATGTCTCAAATGTGCATGAAGGAATTTAACTGCACGAGTGAATAACAGCATTAGTTTCAATTAATTTTTTTTAAATCCCGGCAACAATAAACTTTGAGAACAAAAGCGCTTTTACGTCCTTAATTAGGCGAGCTTCCCATCTGTGGTCTCTAAGTGTCTGCCTCTTGATTTAACTTTGTCCTCCGCCCCGCCCCCGCCGCACAGCCCCTCCCCGCCCTACCCGGCACTTTGGGTTCCGTGGCCACCCCCGCCCCGCGGCGCCGGCGGCCTTGGCCCAGCCGGCTCTGGACGCCCCGAAGTTAACTCCGGCCGGCGGGCTCAGCGGCGGGGCTGGCGCGCACCAGGTGGCACGCCCGCCCCCCTCCGGTCACCCCCACCCCCACCCCCGACAATTCTGTAGGCCCCTGGCACTCTTGCCCGCGGCTGGCGCCCAGGGCTCAGAGCTGAAGGGAGCTCGCGAGGCGCCTTCTGTTTACCTTTTATGGTTAAAATAACAGCTTAGCAAAGAAGCGACTTCACGAAGAAGCGATTTAGTGAAATCGTCTCAAGCTGCCGCAGCTCAGCCAGTTTAATCACCCCCAGAGAGCTGAACAACTGCGAGCACAATGGGACACAAAATCATTTTGTGTGTAAATGAGCGTGGCATTCTGCTCGCTTCCCTCTGCTCGGGCGGGCGGGGCTCGGCGGCGGCAGCGGCGGCGGCGGGCGGGCGCGGGACCCGGGGCTCCCACCGCAGCTCCCAGAAGCGGGTCAATACCTAGCCAGTTTGGCATCCTGCAGGCCCCGGAACACACACCACACCGCGGAGGCCCCTGCAACAGGCGGTCTGGGCGAGCCTCTGAAGGGCCCCCGGCGCGCTGGGGCTGGGTCGTGGGGTCGTGGTTTTGCTGGTGGTGTTGAGGGACTGAACTTGTGTCTCTTACTGCACCCACTTTTGTGCTTCTGACCGCAGCAGTGGTGTCGGGGAAAGGTCGTTGTCCAGCACAGATGCGTTTGCCCGAGGCAGCACGAGAGGTTCTGGTCGAGGCGTAAAGCCTGGGGCTTCCAATGGTGAGTTTCTGGTTTGCCGTCAACATCAGGTTGTGCTTGTGATGGAGAAGAGGCTTGGGTGAGAACAGGACTGAAGAGCTTCTGTAAGGGGTAGTTGGTGTTAAATGTCACTTTGAGTCATGTTCCTGGTAGTTGGGAAAACATTGCGCAGTCCGCTTTGATAGAATTTCCATCGAATTCCTTCCAGCAGTTTATCCCCAGTGTGGCTTTCCTTCTGACTCCTCCCCCAGCAGAGCCTCCCAGGGCCGGATAACCCATCCTGAGGTCTGTTTTGGTCTCTCAGAACTTCCTTGAGATAAGCGACCTGCTTTTCTTTTTAGAGCTGGCCAGAAGTCAGGAATGCCACAACAGCAGACCCTGAGTAGCCCCCAGTGAGAGTCTAAATTAGACCTCGATGTCTAATACCAACCCCCACCCCCACCCCAGTTTCGTGTCAGGGAACCTGCCAGGACACCCAGGGCAGAACAAATCCTGGGAGAGGAACCTTACTTCAATTGACAGGATTGATGATGCTCATTGGACCTTGGTCCAGGTTTTAAAATTGGAGGTTGGATTTCAAGACACAAGTCAAGGTTAGGATTGTGGGGCACCAGCGTGTGTGAGCTCAGTGGGTGGGTGTGGGTGTTCACTGTGCCCCCCCAGGAGACAGCCTCAAGTCCATGCAAGGAACTGCGTAGACTTGTACCCCTCCTACAGTGTCCGAGGATGGCTTCTAGTGACTGAGGGACAGTCTTATTTCAGGTGGTCGTGGCATAGAGGAAGATCGCTAAGTGACTGGGGAGGAGCAGGAGACAGGGTCCATTTGCTGAGCTGCTGTCTGTTTCCTTCTGGCCAGCTCTCTAATGCCTTGGGGGGTGTGTGTGTGATCCCGAGGGGGTCTGGAATACATTAGGCACAGACAAGACTGTTCTGTGGGTCTGGGAAGCAACTGCAGAGGTGTGGGCTAGGCAAACAAAGGCAAGTTTCCTCTCTCAGGCGCCCTAGGGAAGAGGTGGCTTCCTCCATGACTTTCGCTCTCCCCCTGGCTTCTGCCAAGGGAGGCTGCCCTGGGTTTGGCCATTCACAAACTGCATCTTAACCACGGTGGAGACGGTGTTCAGAGAGGTCCCGGGCTCCCCAGCTCCTGGAGGGTGGGGGATCCTCCCTGAGCTGTGGTCCACGGGGCTCTCTGCTGATGCAAGAGGAGACACGCTTGGTAACGTGGCTCTGAACCAAAATACCAGGAAAATCAGATTTGTTCTGAGACATTGTGGGGCAATAATGGTGAGCATATGCTTCAGCGCTGTCATTAACTGAATTAGCAGACGTGGAGCTGCCCAGAAAACACGTGTGTGAGTGTGTGTATGTGTGAGTGTGTGCACACGTGCATGTGCGTGCGTGCATGTGTGTGTGTGTGTGTGTAAGCTACTCTGGCTTTGGAGCGTGGGGACAGGGTAGTGGCTGGTGGAATCTGGAGAGGGCTGTGTGGTGTGGGGCTCCCCGGGAAGCACAGGCAGAAAGGAACCCGGGCAGCCACGACTACTGAGGAGTAAAAGCCCTGGTCTTGTCGGTGCTCCCCACAGATACTCTGGGCAATGATGGAAGCCTAGATGCCTCACCGCAAGGAGCGGCCGAGCGGGTCCTCGCTTCACGCCCACGGCAGCGCCGGCACTGCGGTGAGAGCCAGCAGGGTGGGCTGGGGCAGCGGCCGGTAGCCCCCTCCCTACCATTTTCCCCAGCGTCTACCTGCTCACCGGCCACCCGTCCTCTCGGCCGCCACCTTCCAGAGATGGCTGTTGACTGGCTGTATGATTATGTATTTTTTGAAACCAAAATGCTCTTAATTTGATGTGAAATTTACTACTTGTATAAAAATCCAACGCCTTAGGTGCTGAGGAAGTCACTAATTTAGAGGTGTCTCGTTACTGAGACAAACTTGCAAAAACCCCTGAATCCCAATTCACAAATTGGTGATTCGTTTGTCAGGGGGTATTTCACATCTAACACATAAGCCCGCGACCTTTAATTAGAATTTTGCAGTTTGTTTTATGCCCCTGGAGGCTGACACCTTGAAAAATTTTTTTTCTTGATTTCTTATTGCTAATAAGCATCTTTCCTTTTTTCCCCTCTGGTACTTTGAAGAAAATGATGCAAATACACTTAATTACAGTGGTGGCCGTAATTTGTCAGCTGAATATGTGATCAGGCACAGGCAGAAGTGATCTGATTAGATCTGTGATCACATTGGCAGAAAAGGGAGTGCACGGCTCTGTGGTGGAGACACTCTTGTTCTCGCCTTGTCCCCATCTCCAGGAGGGAGGAAGCATGTCCCGGTTATCTCTTACCCGGTCGCCCGTGTCTCCCCTGGCCGCCCAGGGCATCCCGCTGCCCGCCCAGCTCACCAAGTCCAACGCGCCTGTGCACATCGACGTGGGCGGCCACATGTACACCAGCAGCCTGGCCACGCTCACCAAGTACCCCGACTCCAGGTAAGCACCAAGCGCGCCGTGGCTCCTGGCAGTATCGGCCGCCTGCTGCCAGTGAAGTCCGTCCCCTCCACCGGCCAACAGGTGGGCTCCCCAGGGCCCACCTGCTCTCCCAGACCCAGGGCGCTAGCGTTTGGGAGGCCTAGGCTGCCTCTCGAAAGATGCTTTATAACAGGGACTTGGGACCCTGTGTGTGTGGCATCGAAAATGCCAGGTAGAGCTCCTGACCCACCGGCAGAAGCTCCTGTGAGACCCTGAGAGGTAGCAGCTGGCTCCCTTGGGCCAGGCGGAGGGGTGGGGAGCAGCTAGGAGCTCCAGGATGTTCAGGCGCCTCCAGGGCTGTGGGCCAGCAGGAGCCTCATACCCCCATCAGTACACCAAGGATCTCTGACCTAGAGCCTCCCAACAGGGCCCCTTGTGCGCTCCGCTCAGCTCCCTGGAGCTCCTGGCTCCTGGGCCCACTGGTGGGAGGCGCTAGGTGCTGCAGGCTCCCTAGCTCCTGCTGCTGGGGCATGACCCTCCCAGGGGCAGCCCTGGTTTCCTGTCGGCTTGGCAGCAGGGCTGACCGGAGCTGGGATGGGTCTCTGTGCATCTCCTGGGGGTGATGCAGTGTGCTGTTCACAGAGCCCGTGCCGGCTTGCTCCTGGCACAGGGAGGCCGCCGCCATGGAGGGCAGAGCAATGGGAGGGCTGAGGCTGTAGGGTATCGCCCTTGTTTTATACATTAAAAAAAAAAAAAACAAAAAATCAAGAGGAGTTAATTAATCCCCCAGACACTGAGGGATCATTTCTGGGAAGGTTTCTCATCGGTCTGCCTTGTCGCTAGTGCTGTGGCTCAGCGCAGAGACCTGGACACCTGGCCTCTGGAGCAGGCGGGGCTGGAACTCTCCATGGGGGCAGGAAGGCTCCCTCGAGGTGCCTGAGCTGGAGGTGGAGATAGCGTCCAGTTGGGAATCTGGGGAGTCCAGGGTACAGGTGGTGGTTGGGCTCATTCTCTCGGCCCAATAGCGGCCAGGCCTGGGGCGCCTGTGAACTTGGGGCCTGGCAGGGGCAGTGGCCACGAGGCCACACTGGCAGTGCCGGCCAGCGCGCTCTCTTGCGGAGCTCTGTCGAGGATGGGAGATGGATTCTGCTTATTTAATTTCAATTTTGCCTTCTGCGGCATTCCCGAGTTGTTCGAGATAGATCATCCCTTAATCGGTTGACGACGTTTGTGAGTGAAATTCATAAAACCCTTGCCCACAACCTCTCTGAAGAGTGTTTCTTGAAATCAGACACTTGCCTTTCTAGAGTAATCACAGCTCAGGCCTGTGGGGAATGGCCGCCTTGTTCTTGTCTTCAGGCTGCTGCCTGGGATCAGCAGGGGTAGGGGGCAGCCCTCCCCCTCCCCCTCCCCATACCCACAGCGGAGCTCCTCCTTGCCCAGCATCCTGCTCTGCAGAGGGGGCAGGCCCTCTCACTGAGGGGGGCCGAGGCCCCCTGTGATCCCATGATCTGGCGTGTGGGACCCTCAGCCTGCAGGACGTGCCCAGAGGGGGTGGCGATCTGCATTCTTTCCCCGGGGCTGGGGCTCAGAGATGCATCTGTCATTCTTGCCTGGATGGCTTCTGGCTCAGGGAAGAGCTGCTCCCTGGGCCTGAAGCTTTGGCCTAGAGGCCAAGGAGTAGCGTGACCCGTAGGACAGTCAGGGGACGGTGGGTCAGGCCACCACGGGTCGGGCCAGGCCTGGGAAGCGAGTTGGACAGCTGTGCTGGCAAGAACCCCTTGTCCTTCTTTAAGTGAATCATTAAAATGAAAAAGGGTTTTTTTCACCCAATCTGGAAACCAAGATCAGCCCCTCACCCAGTGGCATTGATGTGTGAGTCTGCAAGAGAGGGAGCAGTGAGAGAGCTAAGGTCACCCCAGGGAGCTTCTGGATGTCAGGCAAGTCCCACCCTCGCGGTGCCGTGAGACTGGGGGCCTGGTGCCCCACAGCCATGGCTGGGCTCCTCAGGGGGGCTCCCTGAGCAGGGATTAGGCGCGGCCACTGGCCGGCCCGGCGTTACCATTATCCCGCAGCCAGAAAAAGCAAAGCACGGCTGCCCAGGGCTGCTACCTTCACAGTCCCAAGCTGGGTCCATGCTGGCTCTGGGAAGCAGCCAATTAAGCCAGGAGCTCCAGAACTTCCACTTAAAACCTTCCACTGAAACATGCAGGGAATTGGAGCCAAAGCTTTAAAAAAAAAAAAAAAAAAAGACTTCTGTCAGGTGGGGTCAGAACTGGCCAGATTATTCCATGAAGGACCTCTGATGTTGGCAGCCCCAAACCCTGCAGCCTCCTCACAGAGTGACCCAGAGAAGGAGCTGGCTCTTAAGACCCTGACAGTGGTTTGGGGGGGGTGGGGCTGGGGGAGGGGGCTTCTTTTGTGGCAATTGTCCTAACCTGCCATCAACCTACTCACATCCTTGGTAGCCTCAGACCCCGAGGGCCTGAAAGGCCTTTGTCCTTTGAAGAGACGCTGACAGTAAGATCTAGAACCAGTCTTAAAGTGAGGCAGACTGAGAACCTTCTAGTCTTGGACCAATAAGTTAATCTAGAGCCCAGCCAGACCTGGAATGTGGGGTGGCCAGGGTCTCCCGAGAGATCTGCGGCTTAGGTAGGCCTAGAACAGCGCTTGCTGCACAGAGTGTTCGAACTCAGTGAGGAAAAGTGACGGAGGTTCCACAGGAAGGCTGAGGTTTTGGACTAGCTGACTTGCTTATGGCTGTGGTTCGAGCTTCTTCCTGATAGTGCCACATGTGGGTCCTCTCCTGTCTGGCAATGACTGCCCGTGGGACTGGGGCACTGGATGGTCCCCATTCTGACATCTCCGTGCCCATGCTCTGCTGAGGCCAGGTCCTGGGGGCTTCGGCAGCTGGAACAGGCCTTGGGGCCCACGACGCTTTCCAGCAGGGTCTGGGTGACCGCAGCTCTGGTTGCACAGGCCTGGGCTTCTCTATACCTCATCCAAGGCTCTGAGCTGCTCACATCTATCCGTGAGGCAGCCTTGCCCTCTACATGCCCCCCACTGGGACTGGGGCTTGGCCATGTTCCCAGAGGGAGACTAGGTGAGTGCGTGGCCATTGCACACGGGGGCCAGCCCTCAAATGTGGACGGGCTTTGGGATAGCCCAGCTTTGGGAATTCTCACACCTCAGCTTCTGCCCAGCCCATATGCCTGGGTGCACAATAGGGCGGGGTAGGGCCTTAGGAGCCCTTGGAGCGCACAGAGGACCAGGCTGTTGGTGGAGAGGCCGGCCTCCCTGGAAGGGTCCTCGCCAGGGCAGGCCGTGAGTCAGGAGGCTCTGGTACTGGCTGTGCATCCCGGGCTATGCACGCTCCGGGGCTGTGCACGCCATGCTGTCACCGCGACAGGGTTTTGCCGGTGGGTGGCCATACCTGTTGAAGGGTATTTGGAGCGGCCACCCCTGAGGGGACCCTGCCAACCCCACGCCCCAAGGAGGGGCTCCTAACTCTCCACAGCCAGGCCTGGGTCAGATGGGCCCAGCTGCCCTGGGCATTAGAGAGGCCCCACCCCTCCTCTGTGGAGCAGACAGGGGCCAGCAGGGTCTCCCTTGAGCTTCCCGCAGGTCCTGGGTTTCCATCAGAACCCCTGCCCTCCAGAGGACAGGCTGCTGGCATGGGACCTGTCTCTTCTGCCAGGGTGCGTGCCTGTTTCCGCACCTGTGCACACAGGTGTGTGGGTACATACTGAGTGCATGTGTGTGTATAGATCGTGGTGTGTGTGTATGTGTTTACACTGCATCTTGTGGGCAGGCACTCTGGTGAGCGTATGCTGTGGCACGCATGCTGTCCCCCCCATCTACTCCTGCCTCTCTTCCTCCCCTAGGGCCCCCCTGAGTGAGTGTGTGTGCGTGGTTTGTCTGTGAGTCCGCCAAGCGTACAGACCGGTGTCTCAGGGTGGTGGGTGTTGGGCTGGTGTGTCCTCCACCTGGGTGTGTCTGGGGCTGCCTGGGACTCGTGTGTTGCAAGGGAGGGGACCATGTGATCCCAGGCCCCATGCCCAAGTGCGTTCCATCCGAGGCTCATTCACATGAGTCGGGTGCAATGGGTATGCGGGACCCCAGACCGCCTTGCCCAGCCTCCGTGTGCTCACTGGGCGTGGGGCCATGGGCCGGGGTATCTGATGGCCAGTATGAGTTTTCTGGCTGGGTCTGCCTGGCAAGGGTCCGTGCACATGGGGCAAAGAGACTGCTGTGTCTGGGTCTCACGCTAGTTTTCCAGGCCTGGAACGTGTCAGTGGGCAGGTGCGAGTGGCCAGGTGTGTCTGTCTCTGGCTGGGGCTTGTAGGGGTGGGCCGGGTACGGAACATGTGCTGGGGTCCTGTCCATCTGTGGCCCCAGTGGATGTCTGTCGTGCCTGGCATGGCCCCGGAGTTCCACATGGCGGCCCCCTCACCCCTGCAGGTGGCCTGGCCCGGTGACCTGACCCTGGCCTCAGATGCCCCACTCTCCCTCTCTCCTAGAATAAGCCGCCTCTTCAATGGCACCGAGCCCATCGTCCTGGACAGTCTGAAGCAACACTATTTCATCGACAGGGATGGGGAGATTTTCCGCTACGTCCTGAGCTTCTTACGGACGTCCAAACTGCTGCTCCCGGATGACTTCAAGGTGAGTCTGCCACCGCCTGCTCCTGGTGCTGCCTCTATGGGGCCATTACACAGGGGATGCTGGGACTTCATGAATGGGCCCGTGGTCGTCATGGCAACGATAAAAAGTTAACTGATGAAGCCGAGGGCTACATTAGTTTTTCTAAACTAATTTTGTTTTCTCACATTTTTAGCTTATTTATCAGGGTGTAACAATGATTAAGCAGCAGCACTTACCCCGTCTTGTTTGTCGCCTTGAAGGACGGTCGTGGGCCCAAGTTGGAGCTTCCCACGACTGTTCCTCGTTGGCAGCGAGCAGGGGAAACCCTGATCCAAACCAAAGACCTTTTAAACAACGGGTTACCTCCAGGTCCCAGGGTGAGCCTGTCTAGGGCAGCGGACCTGGTTCCGAGAGGCCTGTCTCCACGATGGGCCGCTCCACAGTGTTGGGGATCCCAGAGGAAAGGAGCTCAGGCCTGGCTCCAGCCAGCAGATGTCCTTCCTTTCTTCCTGCACCCAGAGGCTCAGTGGCCCTGGGGCTGTTTTGTCCTCCATCCAACTGATACTGGGTGCCAACCACCAAAGTCAGGCCAGAGATACCGGGAAATAGGGGCAGACCTGGGTCCTGTCCCCATAGCACTTACAACCTAGTGGGAAGACAGGTGTTGAACAACAACAAAAATGCATGAATTCCCTTGGGGGGGCAAATGTTCCACAGAAGTAGAGAGTGTAGTGAAGGAGAACCATGGAGAACCCGGCCCCAGGGGGTTTGGAGGGAAGGATGCTTTTCTGGGTGAAGGAGGAATGGGGCCAAACAAGTGTGAGGGCCTTGATGAGGGAGCAGGGTGGCAAAAAGCTTGATACCTTCCAGAACCAGAGAGAAGGTGTTGGCCTGGGGCTCTGTATGAACAGGGGCAGGGAAAGGAGGCTGCCCTTTGAGGCAGGACCTTGGTGACCAGCTCTGGCATTTGGCATTTTACCCGGGATGCAATGGAAGGGTTGTGAGCAGGGAATGACCATCAGGTTTGCAAGTGAGAAGGACAGCCCTGGCTGCTGTGTGGGGAAGGATGCTGTGAGGTTGAGGCATGGGAGCAGGAGGCCGAGGGAGGTTTCCTGAAGGCCTTGGTCCAGGTGGGAGGCAGCGAAGATAGAACAAAGCAGCAGATTAGATTTCTGTTTTAGGAATTGGCCACAGAAGGCCGTGGCATGGATCGGTCGGGGGTGAGGGGACTCTCGAGGCTGCCTCCTGGCCTTTGGCTTGGGTCCCGAGGGGATGCGTGGTGGCCCCGGGGTGGGACAAGCTGGAGAGAGTTGCATGAAGTGATGGTGGGGCATCGGGTGGAGAGGTTCTGGGCTGTGAGGTAAAATGTGCACAGGTATAATTTAAAAACTTCGGGAGTGGATGAGAGCAGACACCTGAGGAACCTCAGCAGAGGGAAAGGGCGGGTCCCTGGCAGACAAGACAGGCCTGGGTCGCGGGCTAATACTTGGCCTTCTCTCCAAGTAGCTGCAGAGGCTGGGGCCAGCAGAGGGAAGGGACTGAGGGCCTGTGGGGTGGCTCTGCTCTGGGGGTTGGGCCTCCTTGCCTCTCCCCCAGGGTCCTCAGGCTCACCCATCAGCCTTTAGCTCAGCCCCGGTGAGTGGCCCAAGTCCTGGGTCCTAAGCTGCTCAGGGCCAGGGCAAACATGGGTGTGCCTGTGTTTGAGGGGCAGGTGGTGTGAGCCTGCCAGCCTGGGAGTGAGCTGCGTGGAGGGGGCCTTCCTGCTCCCAGACGCCTCCTCAGCCTGCCTGTTAGGGCAGGATGGGCCCGGCGCTCGGCAGATTTCGTCTTCCCTCAGACCTCACCTCCTTCTCTGAGCTGGGTGTTTATGTCCACTTTATAGACAAGGAAACTGAGGCTCTGAGAAGGTCAGTAACTGAGATCAGAGGTCTCAGGGCTGGTAGATAGTGTGCCAGAAATCCGCCCCAGGCAGCTCTGCTTTGCCTCCCTGGGGGGAGCTTCCCACAGCTCCCTGGTGGCTGTGACCACCCCCCTTTCTCCTCCGCGCCCCCCACCCCCCGCAGGTGAGTCTGCTGCTGTGCTGTGCCAGGCCCAGCCTCTCCTCTCTGGGATTCTAAGAAGGCAGCAGGTCCCCAGGCATAGGCATGGCTTCAGGCTCCACTAGTCCAGCCCCCCTGGTCTTTGCAGAGGCGGCTCTCTGCTCCAGGGACTTGAGGCCAGATGGAGGAGTGTTACCCCGCAAAGGCCCACACCAGCTGCTGTCTTTTGGGTTAAGGCTAGACTCCTGAGGCTTGTCCGCGTTCACCTGAGCCTCATTCTCCCCATCCGTACAATGGGCACAACCATCCCAGTGCGCACTGAGCCGAGGGGTAGCAGCTCCACGGAAGTGCATATGGGGCAGGGCACGTGAGGGGCGGGGCTGGAGCCGGAAAGAGCAGCCCCTACCCGCTGCCCTCTGGATCTGCGCGCGCCCACAGGACTTCAGCCTGCTGTACGAGGAGGCCCGGTATTACCAGCTGCAGCCCATGGTGCGGGAGCTGGAGCGCTGGCAGCAGGAGCAGGAGCAGCGGCGCCGCAGCCGCGCCTGTGACTGCCTGGTGGTGCGGGTCACGCCGGACTTGGGGGAGCGCATCGCGCTCAGCGGCGAGAAGGCCCTCATCGAGGAGGTCTTCCCTGAGACAGGGGACGTCATGTGCAACTCTGTCAACGCTGGCTGGAACCAGGACCCCACGCACGTCATCCGCTTCCCGCTCAACGGCTACTGCCGGCTCAACTCCGTGCAGGTGAGGGCTCCGCCCGCTCAGCCCGCTCCGCCCGCCTTCCCCCTCCTTCACCCCCTTGGCCCTCTGGCAGGCGGGCGATGAGGATAGGTGGAGGGAGGCGCCGTCTCTAAAACGGTGAAGCCCTCCGTGCCATCTTACAGAAAAGGCAACAATGTGTCGATGCATAATTTATGTCCCGCTCATAATTAAATGATGGCGCCTGGGGGATGGACTTAAAAAAATTGATCTGGGCTTTTTTTTCTTTTTTTCCAAAAGGATGTTCTATAAAAATGGCCCAGAGTATTTTCAACGAAGTGTGCTTCACTTGACACCCAGAGTCTGCCTTTCGATTCAGATTAAACCCGGGCCGTGGTGGGGAGCAGGTCAGAGGCTGAGCGAAGTGGCCTGGAAATGCGGACCCACAGCCCCTCCCCCCCACACAACCAGCTGAAGGCCAGCAGAGCTGGCTTTCCTCAGATGGGTCTCAGGGTTGAGGAACCCCAGATGGATGGGGCCTATTCCACACCGGCTCTTCCAGACCCAAGAGCATGCTCTTAATTTAGGCTTAGGGCAGAGTGGACACTGTGGGGGGGGGGGGCCAGCCCCCCCCCCCCCCACACACACATTCCACAGGCTGTCAGAACTTGCTACTTGTGGGACACAGGTGTCAGACACAGTGACAAGACACCCCCAACCCCCACTCCTCACAGAGGCACAAACCCACGTGGACACGGAGGCCTATAGAGACTCAGACCCCAAGAGTGCTCCTCCCCCTCCCCACCCTGAGTTCCCTTGAGCGGATGAGACCCCGGGGCCCCAAACCATCTGGGACTCACAGCTCAGGGAAGCAGGTGGCTGCCCAGAGGCCCCGGGGGGGGGGGGGGTGGTGTGTCTCTGTTATTGAGTCAGGCCTCAGTGAGGTGGGGGTGCGGGGGAGGAACCACATGTCCGTAGAGGGTTAGGTTCTGGACAAGAGAGAAGGGGCCCCAAGTCTCTTTCTGCCTCTGGATGGAGGCTGTGGACCCCCTAAGAGGGGCAGGTTGGGGTAGCTTTTCCCAGGTTTGGTCACGCAGGGGGACCCTGGGTCTGGCTGCTCCCGTCCCTCCTGTGGTTGCTCAGCGAGTGGTTCTAGAAGCAGGGCGGTCCCCGACCCGAGATCCGAGATCGCAGCAGGAGGGCTCGCTCGCCCTGGCTGATGCCCACCTGCCGGCAAGGCCGAGCCAGGCCAGCTCTCTTGCGGCGGGGCCCTGCTGACCCTTCTTTCTTCCCCGGCAGGTGCTGGAGAGGCTGTTCCAGAGGGGTTTCAGTGTGGCTGCGTCCTGCGGGGGTGGCGTGGACTCCTCCCAATTCAGCGAGTACGTGCTCTGCCGGGAGGAGCGGCGGCCGCAGCCCACCCCCACCGCAGTCCGGATAAAGCAGGAGCCCCTGGACTAGGCCCTGCCTCGGTGCCCGCCTGAGGCCGTCTGGCCCTGGGGACACCCCCAGGGACCTGGAAACAATGCTGGGGAGCGCTGCCTCTGCCTGCTCAGCTGCGGGGCATGAGACTGAGGGCGGGGCTGGAGGGTCCAGAACCAGCCCCGGGAGCCCCAGGTATCATGGCCACAGAACGTGGGCTGCCGGAGGCTCGCCCACTGGAGGATGGTTGATGGGACCCAGAGATGCTGCCGTGGGAACAGTGCTCCGGGTGCTCTGGTTCTCCAGCCCCGTGCGGCCTTCCTCGAGGTGGGGTCAGCAGAGGCTTCCGGGCCCACACCAGAGGAGCAGCTCATCCTTCTCCACGCGTGGCAACTCCTTTGGGTCTCCTTGCGTCAAAGATGGCTTATTTTTTTACAGTATTTAAGATGGAAGGAACTAACTGCACAAGCCAGAGAGGCTGACAAGGACCAACGCTTCTTCATCTGGTGCTCAGTTCATAGCTGGACGGGCAGCGCCCCCGACCCCCGCGGCAGAGGAGCTCCTGGGCGCTGGGGCCCGGGTGCCTGCAGAGCGGGGCTTAGAGACTTCTGGTCCCTGCTCCTCAGACAGACGCAAGAACGGCAATGCCTTCGGAACTGAGGCAGGGTCCCCAGTGGGCAGGGCTGCTGGGAGGAGGGCTGTATGGGGGTCGGAGCGGGTGGAAGGCTCCAGAACCATCTGAGCCCCTCCCCCTTTGCTGCCACCCTGGGTGCAGGCCACACTTGGTGAATCACCTGACCTACTAATGCCCCGAGGGCTTCCAGTCCTGTCTGTCCTTCCACCTGGGCTTCTGCAGAAGTCTCTCTCCATCCAGACCAGCCACAGGGCCACACTGCATCCTTACCTCAGGAATGGGCCCCATGGTAAAGGGGCCCGTATGTCAGCAGCATCCTCTGGGTCCCCAGCTCAGGAAGAGCCGTCCCCAGCTCCGATTTTCCCACACTAATATGCACACTGAATTGGAAGCAGGCTGTTACACTAGCCTGTTGATGAGACTGGGACACAAGGCATACCTGGGGCTCTGGGTTCCAGATTCCAACAAGGACCGGCCCCGAGGGGTCCTCCTAGACCCATTCCCTCCCAGACAACAGGTGCAAAGATGGATACCCCCCACCCCCTGGCCTGGTACCCCTTCCTCACGTGTTGGCTCCACCTGGGTGGGGAAGTCTTGGAGGAGCCCCCAGCCGGCCCCCTGCCGTGTACGATGCCTGTAGACTTGTATATGACTCCTTTAATATTGTAAAGATGCCGATGTACAATTGTGTGTGTGTGTGTGTAAACACATTACGTTCCCAGTTCATGCCATAAATGATGCTCTAAAGTGAATGACTCGCACGCAGGCGTTGTCTCCTCCCCCCCCAACCCCGCACCAACGGGAAGAACCTGCGGAGCCCCCCACTCCAGTGTAGCCCTAGCTGGGTGGGGGGTGGGCAGGGTCCTGAGCCACCGTTATTTATTGCATTTGGGTGTTTCCTCTCTGCTGTGCCTGTCCCCTCTGGGCAGCACAGATTCGGAATTCTGATTCACAGCCCCGAACCAGATGCAAAGGGGTGGGGGGTGGGGCAAGGAAGACAGAAAATGTCCGGGGGGCTTTTGAACCCAGTCTTAAATGTTTGAGATTTTTCCCTCCCTGGCTCTGGGTTGAGGTCGGCGTCCTCTTAGCGCCCCGCAAAGCAGTAGGTGGTCATCCGTGGCTCAGGCCGGCCCAGGGGTCCTCGCAGCCCCCAGCATGAGAACCGCAGGCTGCTGGGGCGGGAACAAGGCCTCAGCATGAGTCTTTCCAGGGGTAGGCCTCCTGTTTTAATGAGTCTTTCTGCGTTTTTCCTCAAAGCCTTTATGCTTTAACCCACGAGGACCCTTTCCACATGCCTGGTGAGAGGCACCAACTTCCACCTGCCCGAGGAGCAGGGGACACAGGACATGGGAGCACAGGACAGCCTCATCCCGGTGGAGGCCACAAAGCAGATGCCCTCCACTGTACGATCTCATTTGCCGGACAGACTTGCTAGTCTTTTCTGCTTAGCAACGCATCTACCATCCACACATCTGCATTTTGGCATCTGAGGCTCACGTCTGAGAGCAGGAGGAAGTGTTGCATTTACTAGAAAGGAAGTCTTGTGAATACAGCTCAGTGCTGCTGCGTGCGGTTTTAGATTTTTCTGGTCGGACACCGAGGATGGTTACTGGTGGCTGGAGACTCCCTCACATTTTCAAGCCAACTCTCTTTTTGAATAGACCCCTGTGCTGGAAAAACAACAAAGAAAAAAGTTAATTACCTTCACTGACTGTCACCCCTATGTCTTTACTAATTAAGTAAAATCAGGAAGTCCATTTCACGTAAATTGGGAGATGTCTCTGTCTGTAGAGATACCCTTTGCTCCCACAGTAATAATCAAATTCTTATAGAGGCCCCATAAGCAGCACAAATCAGTGATTCCTTTAAAATGTTTTTCTGCTTCTGGAATGACTTCATTGCACGTAAGCTTTTGATCCAATCCCAGCAGCATAAATGTTTCTTTGGTTCTTCATGAGCCTCAAAACTGATTATTTATGATAAGCAAAACTGGAGAGGGAGCTCTGCCAACCTTGCCCAACCTCTCCCAGGTCAGGGGCGAACCGGACAAGCCACAGCACATGGCTTCTGCCAGTCCTGCTCACGTGGGGCTCGAAGCCAGTTTCCAACACTAAGCATCTTTGAAAAAGGTGTTTTTTTTTTTTTTTTTTTTTTAAGCTACCACTTGACTGTGTTCCTTAGAATAAATAAAGGCTATTTTATAAATTACGCACGCAGCTCTAGTGTTTTGTTTCTAATCCACGCATGGAGGCAGCCACAAGAAGGTACTCTGGTCTAGGTGATTCTGAAATCACCGCTCCTCACACCTGGGACTTGGCTTGGCCAATAAATCGGATTCTGAGCTGCCCAAGTCCCAAATCCTAGACCTGATTGGAGGAGCTCCCGGATGACCTAGCATGCACCATGCTGATAGTCCTGAGAACAGGGGCAGTTCCCCAGGCCCCAACCCCCCAGCCCTGATCCCTGTGTTCAGGGTGCAGTGGCCCTTTTGCACTATCTTGATTGTGTGTGTGTGTGTGTACCAAACCGGTACATTTGGGAAATGGCCAGAGAAGCACAGATATGAGCAGTGAGGGACAGGCTCTCCATTGAGCCCCTGACCAAAGGAAGACTAACAACCGGGCTGAGCCCAGGAGAGCTTAATGAACATAGGGTTGGGGAACTTCCCTTTTTTCCATTCAGGAGGCAGATCTGTGTTTGCTGGAAGGATGGACTATCCACTAGGATGGCCCCAGTCCACTGGCCTGTCCTCCCTCTTGACTCTCCAGAGACAGGAAAACAGCTAGAGTGACCCTGGAGGACACTACAACACACGAGATTGGAGCTTCTCCTAAGTAGGTGACAAGGGGGGGACATACAAAAATGGAAGAAGCCAGAGGATCTGCGGTTCAACCCAATGGACAAGGTGGACAGTGAGAGGGACAACTGTTGGCCAGACAGGGCAGCTGCTGGCCTCGAGCCTGACACCTTAGCCAACGTGGACTGTTGTAGAAACTAATGTTTCAACAGTGTGATGGCCATCATTTCCACTGGCTTTAAGGCGGGTGGGCCACAAACTCAAGACAGCTACGTAATGCTGGTCTTGGCTCAGATGTAATGAGGATATGGCGGACCCATGTCCTCGTTGCTTACCCATCCCCATCCAAAGGAGGTAGCTCCATGTGGAGAGAAGGTCTGCCCTGCCTGGAGACTGGGACCCATGAGGTAGGCCTTTCAGGACCAAGAGAAAGAAAAAGGTATTAGTGGCAGCAAAGGGCCAGGAGCAAGACTGGCGCCCACAAGGTTCTAAAATGATCCCAGGGAAACCCAACCCCAGTGAGGCTGGTCAGAAAAGGAAGGTTAATGAGGGACTCTCTCTGGACCTCATAGCCCCTGCCTCAGTCCCTGCCCTCAAGGCCCTGTAAGTCCAAGGGCATTTCTGGAGAGCTGTCAGTGCAAGGGAGACTCCAGCCCCTGGGCAGCCCCTCCAACCCCACCCCCACCCCACCCCCGATGATCATACTGGGAACACTGAATGACAGCTCTCATCCCCCAAGCCCCAGAGCCAGACAACCCAAGTACTACTGGAGCCGAGGTGTTTCTTCAAACCTCATGGCTGCGGGCAGAGCGGGGAGCACAGCTGGGGATGGGCAGGGAGGCGTGGCTGCCTGTCAGGAGCTGTTTATTCACAAGGGACAGAGGCCACCTGTGTTTCTAGTCTGACCCTCCTACCCCCAGTGGAAGGATGTCTTGGACAGTATTTGTGCTATTTTAGGGTCACATAACTTCAACTTGAAGAGTAGGCTGATGACGTTGCTGAGGCTTCGGACATCAGCTAGCAAAAGGGTCCCTGTTAACTACAAAGATCCTTACCTTCCCAGTCACTTGAGGGGTGCCATTGGTGGAGGGCCAGCATGCGCCAGCCACTGGGGGTGCTTGGGGACAAGACAACCCATGAGACTGAGGAAGGACATTTGTTTTTCCACAAGGATTGTTTGTCTGAGGCTCCGTGAAGTTATGTGGAAGAGAAATTTCCATATTGTAGTTTTCCAGGTTATCACGGCATCAAACACAGATGACCCCCAAATTCCTCGATTTGCACATAGAGCGAACAACTCCTATGCCAGCACCTCTGTGGCCAGCAAGCCTTCTCTGAAATTCTAATGAGAGACCCAGAAACAGAGGCAGGCACACTCCCAGAGAAAACACAAAGGAGAGAGGGCTGGAGGTCAGCCGCACTTGGATTTTTGTCTTTTATTTCCACTACATCGAACAGCCGGTCCTGACAGCCGTCTCTGGGCCTGGTGGTCACGCTGGACAATGCTCTTCCTCGCCCTGGAGCCATGGCTCGGGGACTTAACAGCTGGGTCATGCGGGGCCTGACTCCCAGGACCTCCTCACACAGACATCACAGACCCAGACGGTCTTAAAGGGCAGGGGCGGGGCCAGGGAGGGGCCGGGAAGCCCAAGCCAAGCGCCTGGGAGGATGCCGCCCTGCCCCTCGTCCGCCACCGCCCCCCCCTACCCCCGGGGAACAGAGGTCCCCCGCGTCCCTGGCTGGACAGCCGGAGGTGCGCCACCTGCCAACTGCTCCATCCGCTCCCGGCCAAGCTTGCTGCTCGCAGCCTGTGTCTACAATGTCACCAGAGCTTCCTCCTCTGTGTTCTGGACCAGATCCAGGGCTCCCGCGGAAGCTGCGGTTCAGGCGAGAGGAGTCGCCCGACAAGGCGGGGCTGGGCGGCTGCTCCCACTCCGGACGCGGGCCACGCCCTCTTGGACGCGAACACACCCCCATTTCCCGGGGCCCACGGAGACACGCCTCGCCCTGCAGCCAAACAGCAGGAAGGCAGATTTGTACGAGTATATACAAGGCCCTGGAATTCTCGCCCGGTTGCCACACAGTCGACGGAGCATAATTGGGGGAGGTTGTGCAACTGCCCGAGAAGCCCGGCCGCTCCAGGTTCTCATCACAGGTGTCCATGAGTCTTGGGACGGGGCCAGATGCCAACGTAGCCACCTTTGGGGGGCACTGATGGCCTTGCTTCGGCAGGTTCTGCCTAAAGTTGGGAAGCCTAGGTCTCTAGGAGCGGGGCCGATGGGAGTGTGAGTTGGAGACCTGGGACCATGCCTGAAGCAGCCCCCCTCCCGAGGCTGCAGCAGCAGTGGTAGCAGCAGCTCCGTCTGGCAGGCCAGCGAGCACAGCGTTGCCCCTGAGGCCCCCAGGTAGGACCCCACCTGCCCCCTGGTAGGGGAGAGTGGACCCCAGGGGAGGCTCCACCCAACTCAGGCTGAGACTGACAACCCCTTCCCCACCCCATGGGGCCTGTGCCCAGCAGCTGGCCTGCATTCTCCGTCTCTAGAAACCCCATGGGTGGGTCCTTGCCCCGGGGCCCAGTGAGTCACTTCCCCAAGCCCCCGAGGCCTTCGCTGAAGGTGCCTCCCTCTGCAGCAAAGCCTTCTTTGTTCTCTGGTTGGCTTCACTTCACAACCCTCTCCTCCCTCTCCCTTGCAGGCTCAGGTCCTGCCTGCTCTAGGCGCACCACCGGCTGTAAGCCGCACAGGGGTAGGCCAATGGATGCCACCTGGAAAGTGGGGTGGCCCTGCAGAGATTAGGAGCTTGCTTTCTCGCTTCCTGTGTCCCTGCCCTCTCCGAGCTCCGGGTCTCTCTCTCGCTGCCCCAGAGGCTGGAGCAGCCCCTACCTCCCTCCTAGGTGGTGCAGCCTGGATGTGTGCCAGGAGGGAGGGTGGGCGGGAGGTGCTCACTCTGGTTGGCACCACGGGGAGCTGCTGAACTGGCCTCTGACACTTCCCTTGCATCAGGAAGAGGCTTCCTTGGCTCAGACCATTGCAGTATCATCGCTCCCTCTCTTGGTTCTCCCTTTCCTTGGCCTACCCCGGGTCCCTTGCCCTGGTGGAGGAGTCCAGGAAGGGAATTCAGCAAAGTGACTTGGGACACAGTTTCTAGTCGGCTTCCTCTCCCTTCTCCACCTTCCAGCTCCAGCCAGGCAGACCACATGGTGGGCTCACTGGCCCGGGTTGGTGTCCAGCTGCTGGGAGAGCTGAGCCACCCTGCACTGAAGGCGGCTGTCCACAGCACATCTTGTCTGTGTGTGAGCACCAGCCTTGCAGCCGACTGGAGCTCTGGTTTGGGAGAAATAGAAGACCAATTTCGGGAAACAAAACAAAACAAAACAAAAAACCTGTATGCACCAAGATTCTCAATTTTTGTTTACGATAGTAAAAGAAAAAAAAAAAAAAAAGCATTGGGGAGAAACCCCAGTGTCAGAGGAATGATGAAGTCCCTTATGGAACATCACTTGATGAAATGGATTTATCCTTCCACAAATACATATTGTCTACAGTCTGCCAGACACTCGTAGGACCTCTGATCAAGAAGAGGGGTTACAGGAGACCAGGCTCCTTGCCACATGCAGCAAACTCACCAAATCCGTAAACCACACCCATGACGGAGGAGCAATCAATAGTGTTATTTGCACAGAAAAAGAAAGGGGTGGGGTCCCTCAGCTACCAAGGACCAGAAAAGCAGCCCCAGCCTGTGCTCTTGCCAGTAAAAACAATGGCTAGTGCATTCGCTTAGTACTGCCACTGCGATATCAAAACCACTATCAAAGCCACGAGCACAGTGGCTTCAAACAACACACACGTATCCTCATGCAGTCCTGGAGATCAAAAGTCTGAAATGGGTCTCGCCAGGCTAAAACCAAGGTGTCAGCAGAGCTGCATTCCTTTCTGGCGACTCTAGGAGAGAATGTATCTCCTTGCCTTTTCCACCCTCTAGAGGCTGCCACATTCTTTGACTCACGGCCCCTTCCTCCATCTTCAAAGTCAGATCAAATCTTTTTGATCCTGACTCTTCTGGACTCATGATTACATTGGGCCCACCCAGATAATCTGGGATAATCTCCCTATTTTAAGGTCAGCCTATTAACCTGAATTCCATTTGCAACCGTAATTCCTCTTGCCATGGAAACTGACATACCCACAGATTCCCAGGTTCAGGATGCAGACATATCTGGGGCCTTAGCCTGTCTACCACAGCTAGGTAGCAACTTTAGCCAGTCGAAACCTATTTACTGAACACAAGTATGTGCCAGGTTCTGCTAGGGAGACAGCAGTGAATGAGGAAGACAAAAATCCCTGACCTTCTGGAGTTTATACTCCAGGGGAGGGAGATAGACAATAAGCAAAATAAATAAGCCAATGTATCATAAGTTAGATGGTGCTAACTGCGAAGAGGAAAGAAAAAGTGTGGAAGGGGATAGGCAGTGTCTGTATATTGCTATTTTGGTCAGTGTGCTGGACATCTGTAATTTGCTCCTTTCCCTGCCCTATACCTTGCCCCTGGTATCTGTGAACAACATGAACCACCAGCTTCCTATTGGACATGGCTGGTGGAAAACTCCTTCAGGAGCCCAAAAGGATGCAAGTGAGGTCAGATCCCTCAGCCCTCCTCCAAAAGCCTCAGTCCCTATTCGGAAGCTTTTCCCACAGAGCCCACCCAGTTCCAAGAACACCTTCCTTTCCTTGTTCCTTCCGACCTAGCGATGGTAACTATGGCTGCCTTTGCTAGCCCCAGGCAGGGGGGGTTCACTACCACTTCTAGTTCCCCTATACCCTGTCAAAACCTTTGTAAATAGTACTTTATTAAACTCTCCTCAGATAGTCCTAACTGGAGGCTGCCATCTGTTTTCCTAGGAAGGATCTGTTGAGCTGGTAACATTTAGATAAAGCCCCAAAGGAGATGAGGTGGGAGACAGGCAGATACCTGGTGGGAGAGCATTTGGGGCAAGGTAGCCATTAGTGCAAAGGCCCTGTGGTAAAAGCATGCGTGATGTGTTTGAGAAACAGCAAGGAGGCGTGTATGGTTGGAGTGGGTGAGAGAGCGCAGGACAGCAGGTGAGGTCACTGGGATACCTGGGATAGGACAGAAGTCGATCATGTCCGGTCTTTGAATAAGGTGCTGGGAGTGCTTTACCTATATCCTCTCAGCATTCCATGGATGCACATGGACTCTATGGCTTCCTTACTGCCCCTGCAGCTCTCTGCCTGAGGGCCTTTGCTGGGCACAGGTCTACAGTAGATTCTAGTGCAGGGAGAAGGCCAGGGAGTTAATGATCCTGGGAGTGGTCCCCAACCTATGTGGTTTGGTGAATAAACACCCAGGTGCCTTGCCTCTTGGGTTTGACAGTGGTGAGGCATGCTTTAGGCAGACTCTCAGAAATCCCCAGGACATTGAGCTCCTGTCCCCACAGCAGTAATTCGCTTATTAACACACCCTCTATTGGCTTCCTTCCTTTTTCTTGTCTCGCTTCTCTGTTTATCTCCCCATGCTCCCAGAAATCATCTCTCAAGTGAACTACTTAGACTCAAGCCCTTGCCTCAGCATCGGCTTCTAGAACATTCCAATGTGAGATATGCTGTGAGCCATTATCTGGACTTGGGCCTCTAGAAGAATGAGGTGAGCAGCCCCTGCAGATTAGGGAGCAGGGGGTGACATGGGGGCAAGAGAGAAGCAGGGAGACCAGCTAGATGCTGCTGCGATAGTTCAGAGGAGTGATGAGGGTGGCTTGGAGCAGGGAAGAAGCCATGCAGGTGGTCAGGAGTGGGTACAATCTAGATATTCTTGGAAGAGCCAGTGGCATTGGCTGCCTGGTGACCTGTGGGATACGAGGAACAGTAAGATGTCTAGGGTGATCTCAAGGTTTTTGGCCTGAACACAGGAAGGATGGAGTTGTCTTTTATTGGGGATGAGGAAGATTGTTTGGTGAAGAGCAAAACAAGGAAGGCGGGGAGCTCAGTTTTGGATATGCTGAGCTGACATGCCTGTCAGACATGGGAGCCCAAGCAGGCTGCTGGGCAGGGACACACGTAGGGAGCAGAGGAAGGAGCCCAGGTTGCAGATTGAAGTTCAGAGTCATCTAGATATACAACCAGATGAGGTCTCCAATGGAAGGAGTGTGGAAAGGAAAGAGCTGAGACTCCAGGACTGGGTCCCAGGCCCTGAACACCCAGAAGTCAGAAGAGAGAAGAGGGGACCAGCAGAGGAGTCCAGAAGGAGCAGCCAGCCATGGGGGAGATGGGCCAGGAGGCTGAGTGTGGAAAAAGGGATCAGCCTGCCAGATGCCGCTGATGAGACAGGTGAGGGGAGGCCTGGGGCAGTTGGACCCAGCAGCATCGAGCTCACAATGACTTTAATCCCTGCTCTAGCAGGTGGAACGAGGAGGCAAGAACCTAAAGGGAGATTATGCAAGAGAGAACAGGAGAAAGAGGAGAAAAGTCAAAACAAACATGGATGACTCTCGAGGGAAAAGTCATCAAGTATTTTAAATTAATTTTGTTTTATTTTGAAATCAGCCCCAATCTGCAAATACCATCCCAATAATGCATCCCAAATAATCATTCCAAATAATGCAAACTATTTTTCTGATGAAGCATTTCATAGTAGCCTGGCTGGCACGATGCTCTGTCTCCCCCAAATACTTCAGCCTGTGTTTTCCACAAACAAGGACCTTCTCCTAGGTGGCCACCTACAGTCACCAACACCAGGAAAGTACATCAATATTCCTGACTCACTCAGGTTTTACCCATAGTTCTGGTAGCACCCTTACTAGCAAGGCGTCCAGTTCAGGGTCATGTGTGTGCTTTGCATTCGTGTCTCCTTCTTTCCTCTGTCTGGAAAAGTTCTGCCTTTCCTGACTTTTCACATCCATAACATTTTTGATGATTACAAGCCAGTTATTTTGTAGAATGTCCCTCAGTTTGAGCTTGTCTGTTTTTTGTTTTTTGTTTTTTCACGGTGAGAGCAGGTTATGTGACCTAGCAATTCGACTCTTGAAATACACCCCCAGTGAACCGGAAAACAGATGACGAAGCAAATACTTTTCTGTACTATTCACAATGGCCAATAGGTGGAAAGAACCCAAATATCTATCAATGGGCAAGAAGACAAACAGTGGTACAGCTACATGATGGAATGTTATTCAGCCCCAAAGAGGAAAGGGTAACGATACAGGCTACAGCATTGTTGAACTTCACAAGCAATATGTAGAGGAAAAGAGGGCAGACACAGAAGACCACACGCTGTATGATCCCATTTGTAGGAAATGCTGGAATCAGTGAATCCATAGAGATAGATAGCAGGTTAGTGGTTATGGGGGAGAGAGGGTGGATAATGGGGAATAATAAGGAGTATGGGGGCTTTATTCTGGAGTAAGGAGAATATTTTGGAACTACACAGAGGTGGTGGTTGTACAACATTGTGAATACACTGAGTGGCCTGGGAGTGCTTGCTTTAAAATGGTTATACTTATGCTATATAAAGTTCATCTTAATTAAAAAAAAATTCAGATCATGCATCTTTGGCAGGAATATGCAAGGAGGGTATTTCTGTTCTTCTCATGATGTCCGTTCAGGTGACACATGCTTTCTATTTGTCCCATTACCAACGGTGCTTACTTCGGCCACTAGATTCAGGGGGTGTCTACTAGGCTTCTCCTCCATAAGAGTCACTCCTTTTCTCTTTGCCATTAATAGCACTTGTCAGGTAGCTACTTTGAAACTGGATATTGCCTGTCACTTCTAGAATTTTCCATCTGCTCATTTATCTGTGTAGGTCAGTGACTTCCTAGCCATTCATTTCTATTCTATTCAAGGGGTAATAATCTGTTACATTCATTACTTATTTTGGTGTTCTAGCTCCAGATCTCACGAGTGGGAGCTCCTTTATGTTGGTTTTGGGCATTCTTTGGACATGTCCCGTCATTTTTCGAGTACTACTTGCTTACTGGCACAACAGGCTCATCCTGTATTTTCCCTGCTTCAGTCCCGCAGTCAATCCTTCTGGCAAAGAAAATTAGTTCATTTTAATGGAGAATGGTATTTAGAAACCAAGATACACTGCTAGGCGTACTCACTGCTATCGGGGTGGTGGTTTTCCCAGACCTTCTCAGTGGCCAAAGCTAGGGAATATATGTGTGCGTGTACACATACATACTCATGCTTTTGTGCACATTATTTCTCTTTATATAGAAAATTGTGAGTTCTTACCGATACTTCCAACTCCAACCCAACACCACATGTCTCGGTCTAGTGTTCTGTTCATATCTGAAACTCTCTATTCTAGCAGTGAGAAACATCACTCCCATAGCCTTAAGGTATGCAGTCCCTGCCCTCCCCACAAATCCTCAGAAGCCTTCCTCATCCAGCTTGGGCTGTGACACATGTGCGAGGTCACACCCCTGCACAGATGCTTCCTTCATCCAGCGTGGGTTCACACCCAACCCCTCCCTGCACTGAGCTACTCTCTTGTGCAGACGTCCTTCTCACCTCTCAGGGTGCAAGCTCTTCTTTGGACCACCGCTATTTCCTCCCTTGCTCAGCTCCACCTACTAAATTTTAGCCTGAAGTTTTCAGAAACGAAAGAGAGAACTCCGATAAAACATCAAGCATAAAAAGCAGATGAACAGACCTTATCCATTCTATATTTATAGCTTTACATTTTGCATGGAAAAAAGACTGTAGAAATTATACAAAAATTATAATTGGCATGGCTGTGGCTTGAAATTATGAAGGCTCTTTTTTCCCCCTTTTCCAGACTTCCCAAATTATCTGTAATATGGTTATGTTACTTTTCAATTAAAACATTTCAAGGAAAACATCACTTAAACTGCACTTTCTAAATCATCACAAGCTGCATATAGCATGCATGCTAATGGTCCAAGAAGATGCCCACGATTTTATTAGAAGATCTGGAGAAGAGCTGTTTTATATTAAAACAAACTGAGATCAGAATATGAAGTTCTCCTGAATTTTAAAAAGAAGACCTGAGGGGCGCCTGGGTGGCTCAGTGGGTTAAAGCCTCTGCCTTCGGCTCAGGTCATGATCCCAGGGTCCTGGGATCGAGCCCCACATTGGGATCTCTGCTTAGCAGGGAGCCTGCTTTCTCCTCTCTCTCTGCCCGCCTCTCTGCCTACTTGTGATTTCTGTCAAATATATAAATAAAATCTTTAAAAAAAAAAAAAAAAAGAAGACCTGAGTTCCAATTTGAGGGGAGGGGAAGGATACCTTTCCCTTCTTCTCCCTGTGTTGTAAGTTTCAAGATCTTGTGCTGCCTTGACATCAGGAGGACCTCAAATGGTCTAATTGTAAGTTTCCTCCTTGCCCTGTTCCTATAAAGTTCCTTAGCCAGATAACCCTCCTTATCCAAGTGATCCCATACAGTTCCTGTTCATCTCTGATGTCAGTGCTCTACCAGCTCATGGAATTCTTCAAACAAGCTGATCACAACCTCCTGTAGGAACCAGGGGGTACCCTGCTCTGTTGATACTCTGGAGCCCACCTCCCACAGCCCCTGCTTGTTCATTCTGTTCCCAAGTGCAGCTCCCATGTGTCCCTGTGTGGTATGTGGTGTCCTCCAGGCTACGAGTATATGTGACTATTAAAATGCTATTGATCTCACTTGCCCGGGCTCAGCGGTTGTGTATTCAACCATCCCCACAACCCTAGGGCAGGAAGCCCTCCCTCACCAAAGGGGTAAAGAAGAGGTGATCCAAACACTGCTTCTAATTACAACTAAATACCGTCTGGAAGTTACTGGAACAGACAATGATTAGAAGACTCTTAAAGCTGGAAAGCAGAAGGTGGACTAGCCAGGGACCTCAGGACTTGAGGAACAAGGATGTAGTCAGTTCCCCAACGACTGGGCGCTGAAGATTCTTACAACCCAGAACCACCAAGAGGCATAAAAAAACCCAAAAACAACCAGGAAAGCTGCCTTCACGGGACAAAGGACAAGAAAAGGAAAAGCCCAAGAGAGACCTAATGGGGAGCCCCAGTGGCTGATCCTCGACAGAGGCACTGGCGGGAGGTCCGACCCACCTGCAGCGATCAAAAATCGGTGTAGAGGTTGGTCCACCTGCAGAAGCAGCCTCAGCTGAGCCCTGTGTCTGCTTACCCTCCAGTAAAAGACCCAGGCCCAGCAGCTTCTGTCCCCCATCCCCAAGTCTCCAGCTGAAGATAGTGGCCCTACACCACCAGGTAGCCCTGGAAATGACCTCAATAGATGACACCAAGAGAGACTGAGCAGTAGCCCTAGCAGTTCTAGAATAATTAATCTAGAAGACAAGAATCACGATGGAAGATTTCTGATAACCAAACCATCATAAATATATATATGGGAACCTGCATACTAAATCTAGTCAGAGTGACTGCCCCCTAAAATAGATTTAAATAGGTCAAGAGTGTCATAACATAATAACCAAAATGTCCAGGATACAATTGAAAATCACTCATTTTTCCAAAGAATCACAATTTGAGTAAGAAAATACAACTGACTCCAATACCTATATGAATCAATGTTGGAACTCCCTAACAGGAATTTTATTTTATTTTTAAGATTTTATTTATTTATTTGACAGAGAGACACAGTGAGAGAGGGAACACAAGCAGGGGGATTGAGAGACGGAGAAGCAGGCTTCCCGCTGAGCAGGAAGCCTGATGCAGGCCTTGATCCCAGGACATGGGAATCATGACCTGAGCCAAAGGCAGATGCCCAATGACCGAGCCACCCAGGCACCCCTATTTTTCATTTAGTTTTATTTTATTTTATTTTAAAAATTTTATTTACCCAACAAGAATTTTAAAACATTATCATAAAAATGCTTCAAGAAATATTTGCAAATTCTCTTGAAACAAAGGGAAAAAAAGTCTTAGCAAAAAGTAGCAGTAATTGAAGAGAACCAAATGGAAATTACAAAACTGGAATATACAACTGAAAAGAAAAACCCACTAGATGGACTCCATAGTAGAATGGAGATGACAGAGCATAGAAACAATAAGCTTGAAGACAGATCAATAGAATTTACTCAGTCAAAACAACAGACAGAAAACAGACTGAAAAAGATAACGACAGAGCCTCAGAGTTCTGTGGGACAATAACTAAAGATGTAACATTCATATAATTAGAATCCCAGAAAAGAAGAGAAAGGGTGTGGTACTGAAAAAATATTTGAAGAAATGCCATAAAAATAAATAAAATAAAAAAAAAAATAGGGGCACCTGGATGGCTTGGGCTGTTGAGTTCAGTTCGGGTCCTGATCCTGGGATCCTAGGATGGAACCCTTCCTCTGGCACCCTGCTCAGTGGGGAGTCTGCTTCTCCCTCTGACCCTCCCCCCTGCTTGTGGTCTCTCATGTGTGTGCTCGTTCTCTCTCTCTAAAATGAATTAGTAAAAAAACCTTAATAAATAATAAACCAACCCTACACCAAGATGGAACATAATCAAACTTCTAAAACTAAAGACAAAGAAAAAACACTGGAAAGAAATGACACATTACCTGTCAAGGAACATCAACTAGAATGAGAATGTTGGGGTTTTTTTTTGTTTTTTTTTTTTCCATCGGAAACCATGGGGGCCAAAAGTAAGTGGCATAATATTTTTCAAGTACTGAAAGAAAAGAACCGCCAACTGCAAATTCTTATGTTCAGTAAAGCTATCCTTCAGAAATGAAGAAAAAGAAAGTCATTCTTAGATAAGGAAGCTTAGAGAACTTGTTGCTTGAAGATGTATCCTTGGAAGAAGCTCTCCAACCAGAAAGAAGATGATAATAGAAGAAGGCTGAGACATTCAGAAAAGAAAGTAAAAGAATGGAATGGGTAAAAATTAAAGGTAAATACAATAAACTCTTCATTGCCTCATGAGTTTCTTTAATCATATTTTGTGGCTAAAGAATAATTTATAATACTATCTGATGTGGTGATGTTCAATATAGAGAGGAAATGCTTAACATCATTATGTTTAAAAAGCCAGGATAGTAAAACAGATGGTTTTTACACTTCACTTGAAGTGGTCAAACATCGATACCAGTAGACTGATACATTATGTATATACATAGTAATACCTACAGCAACCACAAAGGAAACTATACAAAGCAATATACTCAAAAAAATCATAAAGAAATCAAAATGAAACTAAAAATGTTCAAATAGCCCACAGGAAGGTAAGAACAAAGAAACAGAAGGATGAGAATCAGAGGCAACAAACAGAAAACAAATCATAAAATGACAGACTTAAGCTCTAACATATCAATAAATACTTTAAAAATAAATGTTCTAAATTCACAAATTAAAAGACAGAGATTGACAGAGTATGTGAAAACACAGACACACACACAACCACAATCCAAGGATATGCTGTCTACAAGAAACTGACTTCAAACATAACGACAGGGAGGTTAAAAATAAAAGGGTGAAAAATAGATATCACGCAAACACTAATTTTTTTTTTACATTGGTGATGGTTTTTGGATTTAACACCAAAAGCAAGGCAACAAAACCAAAAATAAGCAAGTGGGAATGCATCAAACTAAGAACTTCTGCACACCAAAAGAAACCACCCAACAAAAATGAAAATGTAACCTATGGGATTGGAAGAAAATATTTGTAAATTAGATATCCGATAAGGAATTAATGTCCACAATATATAAAGAGCTCATATAACTCAAAAACAAACCAAAAAGAAAACCCCACAAATAATACAATTAAAAAATGGACGGAGGATCTGAATACACATTTTCTAAAGAAGACATATGACATACAAATGGCCAACAACTATGTGAAAAGGTCCTCAGCATGACTAATTGTCAGGGAAATGCAAATCAAAATCAAAATGAGATTATCACCTCACACCTGTTAGAATGGCTATCATCAAAAAGATAAGAGAAAGCAAATGCTAGCAAAGGTATGAAGAAAAGAGAATCCTGTACAATTCCCCTGTTGGTAGGATTGTAAACTGGTACAGCCACTATGGAAAACAGTATGGAGGATCCTCAAACAATTAAAAATAGAGCTACCAGGGCACCTGGGTGGTTCAGTGAGTTAAGCGTCTGCCTTTGGCTCAGGTCACGGTCTCAGGGTCCTGGGATCGAGCCCCGCATCAGGCTCTCTGCTCAGTGGGAAGCCTGCTTCCCCCTCTCTCTGTCTGCCTCTCTGCCTACTTGTGACCTCTCTCTCTCTGTTAAATAAATAAATAAAATCTTTGAAAAAAAAAATAAAACTACCATATGATCCAGAAATTCTGCTTCTGAGTCTTTATCTGCAGAAAATGAAAACACAAACTCAAAAAGATATAGGCACCCCCATGTTCATTGCAGCATTGTTTACGCTAGCCAGGACATGGAAGAAATCTAAGGGTACACTGATGGACAGATAGATAAAGAAAATATGGTGTGGCTATCCGATGGAATATTATTCTGCCATAAAAAAGAATGAAATCTTGTCATTTGTGACAACATGGATGGCACCCCTGAGGGCATTATGCTAAACAAAATAAGTCAGACAGAGAAACACAAATATAATATGGTCTTGCTTACATATGGAATCTAAACAAGCAAGCAAAGAAAACACACCAAACTCCTAGATACAGGATACAAGATCGGTGACTGTCGGAGGCACGAGGTGGGGGTGGAGGCAATGGGTAAAGGTGGTCCTTCTAGGTATAAAGTCTACTTATAAAATAAATTAGTCCTGAGGATGTAATGTACAGCATGGTGCTTATAGTTAGTAATACTATACTGTATGTTTGAAAGTTGTTAAAAGAGTAGATATTAAAAATTCTCATCATAAAAAATAATTTGTGACTATGTGTGGTGATGGATGTCCATCAGACTTTCTGGGGGAACATTTTGCACTATACATGAATATCAAGTTATTATGTTATACATCTGAAACTAATATAATATTAAATGTTAATTATATCTCAATAAAAATAAAGTGATGGGGGGCACCTGGGTGGCTCAGTGGGTTAAATCTCTGCCTTCAGCTCAGGTCATGGTCTCAGGGTCCTGGGATCGAGTCCCACATCAGGCTCTCTGCTCAGGAGGAAGCCTGCTTCCCCCTGTCCCTCTGCCTGCCTCTCTGCCTATTTGTGATCTCTCTCTCTCTGTCAAATAAATAAATAAAATTTTTTAAAAAATAAAGTGATGGAAGAGATACATCATGCAAACATTAACTTAAAAAAAACCATGAGTAGCTATATTAATACTAGATAAAGTAGACTTCAGAGCAAATAAAGTTACTAAGCAAATAAAGTTACTAAGCACAAAGAGGGACATTACTTAATCCACCAGGAAGATCTAGCTATCCTTAATGTATATGCATCAAACAACAGAGACTGAAAATATACGAAGCAAAAACTGACAGATCTAAAAGAAGAAACAGACAAATTCACAATTATAGCTGAGGACTTTAACACCCAACTCTTCGCAAATAATTGACAGCCTAGACAGAAAATCAGCAAAGATAACTATGAACCAGCAGGATTTAAATGCCGTGTATAGAACATTCCACCCAACAATAGCAGAACAGTTATTTGTAAGTACCCATGAAGCATTCACCAAGATAGATATCTTGGGTCATAAAACAAACCTTAACAAATTTAAAAGAATTGAAATCATACGGAGTATGTTCTCTGACCATAATGGAACCAACCCAGCAACCAATAACAGAAAGTCCAATAAGAAAATCTCCAAACACTTTGAAATTAAACAACATACTTCTGAATAATCCATGGGCCAAAAGGGAACTCCCCAAAGAAGTTTAAAATATACATATAACTGCGTGAAAATGAAAACACAACATTTCAAAATTTGTGAGAGCCAGCCAAAGAAATGATAAGAAGAAAAATTATAGCACTAAATGCTTACATTTAAAAATAGAAGATGTCTCAAACCAACCAGCTAAGTTCCCATCTCAGGAGCCTAGAAAAAAAAATTAAAATTAGACAAGTTGGAATGGCAGAAATAAGACGTTCTCTATTTGCAGATGACATGTTGCTGTGAGTAAAATCCCAGAGAATCTACCAAAAAACAAAACAAAACAAAACAAAAAACACCATAAACTTTTAGAACTAATAAAAGAGTTCAGTAAGTTTGCAGGTGATAAGATCAACACATAAAAATCAATTGCATTTCTGTATACTAACAGTGAACAAATGGAAACCAAAATTTTAAAATGAAATGCCACTTAAAATTGCTCCAAAAAATAAATACTCAGATATCAATCTAGCAAAACGTGGCCTGCATAATGAAAATTTTAACATGCTCACAAAAGAAATCAAAAGATATAAATATGTGGAGAGATGTGCTATGTTCATTGATTGGAAGATTCATCCCAGTAAAATGTTTAGTCTCCCTAAAATGATGTGTAAGTTTAATGCAACTCCTATTAAATTCTCAGCAAAGGGGGCACCTGGGTGACTTAGTGGGTTAAAGCCTCTGCCTTCGGCTCAGGTCATGATCCCGGGGTCCTGGGATCGAGCCCCATATCGGGTTCTCTGCTCCGCTGGGAGCCTGCTTCCTCCTCTCTCTCTGCCTGCCTCTCTGCATACTTGTGATCTCTGCCTGTCAAATAAATAAATAAAATCTTAAAAAAAAATTCTCAGCAAGGTTTTTTGGAGACACACACAAAATTATTTGAAAATTCTTATGGGAAGACACAGGCCCTAGCTTGGCCAAAACTGCTGGAAAAAGATTACAGTGGGAGGAAATGTTCTCCTTGATGTTAAGGTTCACTACATAACTACAGTAATTAAGATAGTGTAACTATTGGCAGAGGGATAGACAAATAGCAGAACAGAGTAGAAAACGCAAAATTAGACCCACACAAATATGCCCAACTCATATTTGACACAGGAGAAAAAGCAATTCATTGGAGGGTTTGCCTTTTCAATAAATAGTGTTGGAGCAATTGGACGTTCATAGACAAAAATGGAGGAGAGAGAAAAAATAAATAAACCTTGACTTAAACTGCATTCCTTATACAAACATTAACTCAAAATGGATCATGGACTTAAATGTAAAATGTAAACTTACAAAACATTTAGAAAAAACACAGGAAGAAATGTTCAGGACCCCAGACAAAGCAAAAAGTTCTTAGAATGAAATTAAAAGCATGTCCATAAAATTTGATAAAATTGACCTCATCAAAATTAAAATGAAAAACCTTTGCTCTTCATAACACTCAGGATGGAAAAGGCGAACTACAGACTGAAAGAAAATATTTGCAAATTACTAATCTGAACAAAGGACTACTACCTAGAATATATAAAGAACTCCCAAAACTCAAAAGTTTTAAAAAAAAGTCAAAACAATACAATTAAAAATGGAGGAAACCCTTATACAGACATTTCACTGAAAAGGACATACAGATGGCAAATAAACACATGAAAGAAAAATCAGGGGGTGCCTGGGTGGCTCAATGGGTTAAAGCCTCTGTCTTCAGCTCAGGTCATGATATCAGGGTCCTGGGATGGAGCCTGGCGTCAGGCTCTCTGCTCAGCGGGGAGCCTGCTTCCCCCACCCCCTGCCTGCCTCTCTGCCTACTTGTGATCTCTCTCTCTCTCTCTCTGTCAAATAAATAAATAAATAAAAATCTTTTTTAAAAAAACCAGCACTGGATGATCTATGGAATTGTTGAATCACTCTAACTACTATAACACTATGTTAACTGTACTGGAATTAAAATGAAAACTTTAAAAAATGCTCAACACAATTCACTGTTAGAGAAATGTCAGTTTAAAACACACTGAGATATTACTACACACCTATACTGTATGAATTGCTAAAATAAAAATGCTGGTGAGTATGTCACAGAACTGAATGACTCCTACAATGGCTGGTGGGAAAATATGAAATGGTCAGCGACTCTGAAAAGTAGTTTGACAATTCGATTCCTTTTTAAAACTAGCAGTGAGGGGCACCTGGGTGGCTCAGTGGGTTAAAACCTTTGCCTTTGGCTCAGGTCATGATCCTGGGGTCCTGGAATCGAGCCCCGCATCGGGCTCTCTGCTCGGCGGGGAATCTGCTTCTCCCTCTCTCTCTGCCTGCTGCTCTGCCTACTTGTGATTTCTATCAAATAAATAAATAAAATCTTAAAAAAAAATAAAACTAGCAGTGGACTTGCCATACAACCCAGCAATTGCCCTCCTGGGCATTTAACCCAGAGAAATGAAAACTTATTTTTATGAAGAAATTCATACCTAAGTGTTCATAAAACCTTTGTTCATAAGAGCCCCCCACACCCCGGGTACCTGCCCACATTTCCTTCAGTGGGTAAATAGTTAAACAAACTTAGATACATCCGTCTCGTGAAATACTACTCAGCAATAAAAAAGAATGCTCTGTTGAAACACACAACAACTTGGATGAAACTGAGGAAATGACCTTGGTGGGGAGAAAAGTTAATCTCCAAAGGATGGTACTGCATGATCTCACTTATATAACATTTTTATACAATAACATAATTATAGAGACCAAAAATAGATTAGTGGCTGCCAGAAGGGATGAAGGGAATGGGGAAGAAGGGTGGGAATGTCTATCAAGGGGTAGTTCCAGTGATGATGATAGATGATGTTCACACAGAGCTATTCATGCGATAAAATGGCCTACACACACACACACACACACACACACACACAAACACACACTGGTGAAATCTGAACAACTCTGCGCATGGTACCAGCATTAGTTTCCCAGTGTTCCATTAAATAAAGTCATGGAAGATCCCACCTCTGGGGGAACTCAGGGAAGCATAGGCAGGCCTGCCCTATGCATTTCCTTGCAACTTCCTGTGACTCTGTAATTATTTCAAAATAAACATTTCTTCAAAAAAAAATAGAAACGAAAACTTGAGGCTTTGGGCCCATTCTGCATAGCCTGAGCCTTCTCCTCAGACTTCGGGAGGCTTGTCTCCCCACTCTGTCTCCTGATCAAGGAGGAGCTCTCTGTTTCATCCCTGCCCCTGGCATAGCCCCTGGGAGGGGCTCTGTAAATGTCTCCTGAACAAACTCACATGACTCCAATAATGCAAACTTGGAAAGAACATCCAATGGGAGTCTGTCCCTTTGGCATTTCCAGTAAAGGCCCGCAAGTGCCAGGAGCACAGAGCTGAGGGGCTGGGGGTGCAGAGTGTTCATCATCCATTTTCCTAGAGGGCGGGTGAAGGAGGGGTTGCGTCAGACACCAGGTGAGGCCAAAGAAAAGTCATCGTGGGCAATGAGGGTGTCAGGAAAGGCAGGAAGGGGTGGTGGGGTTTGCCACCATGGGGCCTTGAGAGAAGCTGGAGCTCCCCATAGACACCCATTTTCAGGTTCTAGCCGTGGGCAACGTCCCCAGAGGGGCGTCCTTCTGGCTTCCAGTCCCCATCCCCTGAACCCAGGGGCTCATGCCCAGGCTGTGGGGGGCCAGGGACAGCATTTTTGACATTCTCTCCATCTTCTCTCTTCCCCATCACGGCACAGACCACCTTCTTTCTCTTCTTCCAGTTACAAAACAAGATCTCCAGCACACACGTAGCAGTAAATGCAAGCAATGAGAGGAAATGAGAATAGGGGATCTGAGCGGACCTTTCACAGGGGCTCAGCGCACGGGACCTCCTGAACTGTAAACAGACCTGCTCTGGGGGACCTTCCACATGCATCTCAGTCCTTGGCACCCATCGAGGGCCTGTCTCTGGCCCCAGGCAGGGACAGGGAGCATATCCTCACCTTCTCTGCTCACAGTGACTGTTTTAGAGATGGAAATGCTACCCAGGCGCCTGCAGAAGGAATTCTACTATATGCATGGGAGATCTGCTTCTGCTGGAACTGCTGGCAACTTCCTCGCCTCTGGAAAAGCCTACAAAGGAAAACAGATGCCCAGGAGAGAGAGCTGAGGGCTGGGGGAGGAGTCTGAGACCTGATGAGGGTCTCCCCTCCTGCCTCTAGCCAAGTCTGAAGCAGCCCGCCCCACTGCCCCTGGGCTTTTCAGTTATTTGAGCAAACATATTTTCTGTTCTGTCTTAAGGCAGTTTGAACTGGGGAACTGGGTTTATTTTTTTGCCTTGCAACATAGAGTCCTGACTGATAAAAGGATTATCTGCACTAGTATTGTCACGGGCCCCGTTTAGCCAGCCAAACATGATGTCAATGTGGATTTCCAGGAACACATCCACTGCCTAACATGATAGGGGAAACTCCCCATCACTATGAGAAACTAGGAGATGGTGTGAGACCAGCCCTCAGGTTCCTGCAAAGGGAAATCTCATCTGAGGAGTGGCGAGGGAGCAGAACTGAGTGGGACAATGTTAATGATACCTTCTCAGAATTTCAGAGACTAAAGATGAGGGCGAGTTTGAGGCAGTCATTAAAACTTCTAAGAAATATATTCAGACTTTGGAATCTCCAGTTCAGGATTTAGGATTCCCCCCCCCAACCACAACCCCAGTGGTCCAAGGGAGATAGGTAAGAAACAGAAAAAAATGGTAAAGATCTAACTAATATTCATAATTTTGAGGGGTGATTTCACCTAAAAAGGAGGCAAGAAGTCATGGAAATAGAACACTCTGGAGACAGAAGTATTCTTGGAAATGAAAAATAGATTTTTTTTTTCTATGAATCAATGAGAAGAGAACAGGCAAGTTTGAAAAAGAACATAATTATAAGCCAATCTTATTCATGAACATATACATAAAAATACTGACAAAATGTTATAAACTGAGTGAAGCAGTGTAAAATCCATCATAACCAAGTGAGGTTTAACCCAATAACATATGGGAGGTTTATCATTAGAAAGATATTGATGCGGGATGCCTGGCTGTCTCAGTCAGTTAAGCATCTGCCTTCAGCTCAGGTCATGATCTCAGGGTCCTGGGATCAAGTCCTGCCCGCATCCGTCTCCTTGCTCAGCAGGGAGCCTGCTTCTCTGTCTGCTTGCCGCTCCCCCTGCTTGTGCTCTCTCTCTCTCTCTCTCTCTCCGACAAATAAATGAATAAAAATTTTAAAAAGAAAAATATTGGGGTACCTGGGTGACTCAGTTGGTTAAGTGACTGCCTTCTGCTCAGGTCGTGATCCCGTAGTCCCTGGATTGAGTCCCACATCAGGCTCACTGCTCGGCAGGGAGTCTGTTTCTCCCTCTGACCTCTCTCCTCTCATGCTCTCTCTCTCTCTCTCTCTCTCTCCCCCACATAAATAAATAAAATCTTTTAAAAAATTGATGCAATTAACTAAAAATAGATTAAAGAAAAAAAGAAACACATGATCACCTCAACAGATGCAGAAAAAGCATTGGATAAAACTCTATATGCACTTATTATAAAAATCAGGGTAAAAGAACTACAGCAAAAACCTACAGCAAACATTATACCTAACAGTAAAATCCCAGAAATTTTCCCTTTAAAGTCAGAAATGTGGGCACCTGGGTGGCTCAGTCGGTTGAGCATCTACCTTTGGCTCAGGTCATGATCCCAGGGTCCTGGGATTGAGACCCACGTCCAGCTCTCTGCTCAGCAGGGAGTCTGCATCTCTCTCTCCTTCCCCCTGCTCATTTCTCTCTCTCTCTCTCTCTCTCTCTCTCTCTAATAAATAAAATATTAAAAAATAAAATCAGAAACATGATGAGGATGCTTATTATCTCTGATCCTGTTTAACCCTGCACTATCAGTTCTAGCCACCTCAGTAAGAAAAGAGAAAAGAAGTAAAAGGACTGGAGACATTATAATTATATACATGGGGATAAAAGCTGGAAACAAGTAGAACTAATGAGAGAGTTTAGCAAACTTGCTGTAAACCTATTTGATATACAAATGTGGCATGCCTTGATGCCAGCAACACACCATTAGGAAAAGCAACTTTTAAAAATCCCATTCAAAACCACAACAAAAACCTCAAAGTACATAGGGGTAATATCAACCAAACACATGCAGGTTATTATGGAGAAAAATTTTACAGAAGGACATAATAAAATACTTTAAAAAAATGGAAGGATATATGCAGTGTTCATTGAAGAAAAGATGGCATTGTGAAAACACTGAATTTTCCCATATAACCATATAACCACAATGTATTTCCAATTAAAATTCCAACATTTTTAGTGTGCAATTTGAAACATTGATCTTAGAAGTTACGTGGAAAAGCAAAAGGTAACAAATAGACAAAAAAATTATAAACAACAAAACAACAGAGAACTAGGGCTTGCCCTACCAGAAATCAAGGCTTATTACAAAGTTATGGTAATTAAATCAATAAGGTACTAGCACAAGGTAGTAAAGAAGAACCAAAGGAGAAAAACTGAATGAACTGATGAATGTAAATATAAAAACTTGGCGTATGACAGAAGTGACTTTAAAATGAGTGGGGAAAAGGAACTATTCAGTAAGTGTTATTGGGACTACTGGCTACGTGTACAGAAAAAAATAAAATCACCTCCCCCTACCATTTCATGCTATATATAAAAATGAATTCCAGAAGGACTGAAGTCCTAAGTGCAAAAAGCAAAATGTAAAATCTTTTCAAAAGACAATATAGGTGAATGTCTGCTTCTGGTCATTATACATCATAAATAATGAGAAAACTGGACAAAATATATGAATCAACTGTTTTCTGACATTGAACAACAAGCAGTGAAGGTCTGTGGTGTCTGAGAGAAAGGAAACAAATGAAGTGGGGTCTTATGATCACTTTGGCTTTCTGCTTGGAGGCTCCCTCTGGACTCTGCCACAGGGGAAAGAATTCAAACAGAGCATGGCACTCCTATTCAATCGAGAAGACAGAGACAGAGTTCAGAGAGGCTAAGGGGGACTGGAGTTTGCAGTGCACAACACAGGAGAGGAAGGAGATTTGCACAGAAAAACTCTAGAAATATGCATAGGCATCCTCTTCAGTTTTTAGTTGCAACTAACTGATGCATAGAGTGAGACTCAAAGAGGCTGGGTAAGGAAAAACTAATAGGAAAAGAACAACTAACAGGAAGCATTAAGTGGAATAATTCCATACAGAGAGCAATAAGTGGAACACTTCTCTCCCAGAGAGCTCAGAGATGTTGGCATTCTAACAGGCAGAATGAAGAGAATTTACTGAACACTGAGGCCATTCTGTAGATACCCTAGAAGGAGAATGGTGTGATATTAAAGCTGAACTAGCTTGAGCGTAAAGACTCCTACAGACCCACCCTAACAAATTGTAAACACATGCTTCAAATGATTCACAGGTTACTTAGTTGTCTGGCAAAACAAAACTTAACTCTCTTTAAAAGAAGACAACAAAATCCAGTCACTAAATGATGTCTAGCATCCAAAAAAAAAAAAAAAAAATTACTAGGCATGTGAAAATGTGGTCTACAACCATGAGAGGAATGAGTCAATACAACAGAAACAACAAAGATGATAAATCTATTAGATAGAACAATTTAAACAGTTATTTTTTAGAAGTCAAGAGTTTGATGAGATTATAATGAGACTATGGAATATATAAAAAGAAGAACCAAATACAACTTCTGAAAATGAAAAATAGACATTTTAAATGATTTCATTAGATGAGATTAATATCAGAATAGACACCAAAGAAGATAAAAATAGGCAAACACGAAGACATAGGATTTGAATGCATAGAATAGCAGAAAAGAAAAGCAGAAAGAAAAAGCATTAAAAAAAAAATGAACAGACTCCTAGAGACCTGCGGAACAATATCAAGCAGTCTAACACATCTATACATGCAAACAAATAAGGAAGAGGAGGAGGAACTTTTTGGGGGGGAATAATGATCCCCCGAATCCCAGATTTGATGAAAAGTGTCCACCCCTAAATAGAAGAATCTCAAAAAGCCCAAACAGAATAAGCATAAATAAATCATAATTCAATAGTTGAAACAAGTAAAGCAGTAACTATTTATTTATTTATTTATTTATTTATTTATTTATTTATTTAAAGGCACACTATAACTTTACATATAGAGATTACAAAGATAGTAGTTAATGCTGGCTTCTGGTCAGAAACAATGTGATCAAGAAAAAAATTCATTAATATCCTTGAATGCTGAAATAAAGAAATGTCAATTTCTAATTCTACATCCAACAAGGTAATCTTCAAAACTGTTCGTCTGAATCTGTCTTTATTTTACTTTAATTTTGAAGGTTACCTTGCTGGATATAGAAATTCACATTGATCTTTTTTTCTTTTCGCATTTCAGAGAATATGTCACTAGCAGACCTTCATCTCAAGAAATGGTAAAAGAAGTTCTACAGCTGGAGGAATATGACACTAATTGGAAATCTGACTAACACAAAGGAGGGAAGAGAGGCAGAAAAGAGAAACAGGTTGATAAATATATGTCCTCCTTTTTCTTGTTTTTTAAAAAATTTCTTTAATAAAAGGTATTTGACTTTTTAAAAAAGATTTTATTTCTTTCACAGACAGAGATCACAAGTAGGCAGAGAGGCAGGCAGAAAGAGGAGGAAGCAGGCTCCCCACTGAGCAGATAGACCAATGTGGGGCTCGATCCCAGGACCCTGAAAATATGACCTGAGCTGAAGGCAGATGCTTTAACCCACTGAGCCACCCAGGTGCCCCCCACCCTTTTTTAAAAAATATTTTATTTATTTGACAGACAGAGATCACAAGTAGGCAGAGAGGCAGGCAGAGAGGAGGAAGCAAAAAGATATTTGACATTTTTAAAAGATTTTATTGATTTATTTGAGAGAGAGAGAGAGCATGAGAGGGGAGAAAGTCAGAGGGAGAAGCAGACTCCCCGCAAGGCTGGGTGCCCAATGTGGGACTAGACCCTGGGACTTGAGGACCATGACCTGAGCCAGAGGCAGTGGCTTAGCCAACTGAGCCATCAGGATGTCCAAGATATTTGACATTTTAAAGCAGAATTTGAGGTATATAACATATGCAGAAGTAAATTATATGAAAACAATTGTACAAAGCACAGAGAGTGGTAAAAAGAAAGTATGGTATTGTACTTTATATTATGCATACACAATGCATAGTTCTTACATTGTACACAAAATAGTTTAATATCACTTGAAGCCAGACTGTATAAGATACACAAAATAAACCCTAGAACAGGACAAAAAAGTAAAATGAATAAGTGTAGTTAACCAGCCAATATAGAGTAGAATAATAAAGATACTTAATCAAAAAGAAGACAGGAGAGAGGAATAAGAGAACAATGAATATGGAACAAAAAGAAAACAAATAGTAGATGGTAGACTTAAACCCAATCATATCAATAATTATTTTAAATATAAATGGTCTAAACATTAAAAGGCAGAGATTGTCATACTGGATAAAAAAGCAAGATAGAATTATATGCTGGTTAAGAAACACTTCAAATATAAAAATACATACAGGTTAAAAGTGAAAAAAGAGAAAAGAAAAATACATATCATCCAAATACACATAGAAACCTGAAGTATCTACATTAATATCATATAATGTAGAGAATATTATTGAAGAGAAACAGGAACATTACATAATGATGAAAAGAGCATTCCACCAAGAAAACCTAAAAACTATATGTACTTAATACCACAGATTCAAAATGCATGAAACAAAAATTAACTAAAAGGAGGAATAGATAAATTACAGTCAGTTGGAGATCTCTATATTCTTCTCTCAATAATTGATAATATAAGAAAACAGAATATCAGTAAGGATACAGAGGACTTGAACAGTATTATCAGCCATCTTGACATAATTGCATAGAACATTACATTTAATAATAGAAGAATATACAGTCTTCTCTTTAAAAAAAAAAAAAGTCTTTATTTATTTGAGACAGAGTATGCATGTGCACATGTTAGCAGGAAGAGGGGGAGATGGGGGTAAGGGGAAAGGAGAGAATCCCAAGCAGACTCCCTGCTGAGTGGGGAGCCAGCATGACCCTGAGACCATGACCTGAGCCAAAACAAGGAGTCCAATGCTTAACCAACTGAGCCACCCAAATGCTCCAGAATACAGTCTTTTTAAGTGTATATGGATCATTTACCAAAATAGACTATTTTCTGCTATAGAAAACAAATCTCAATAAATTTTAATGGACTGAAATCATAGATGTTTTCTAATTACAAAATATTAAATTAAAAATAAATAACATGGCACCTGGGTGGCTTAGCTGGTTAAGCATCTGCCTTCAGCTCAAGTCATGATCCCAGGATTCTGGGATCAAGCCTCACATCTGGCTCCCTGATCAGAGGGGAGCCTGCTTCTCCCTCTCCCTCTGCCTGTTGCTCCCCCTGCTTGTGTGCACTCTCTCTCTCTAATAAATAAATAAAATCTTAAAAAAATCAATAAAAAGCAATAAGATATCTATAAATATTTGGAAATTAAGTGATACAGTTTTAAATAATCCATGAGTAAAGAAGAAATTACAAAAAGTTCGATAATATGTTGAACTGAATAATAATGGAGATGTAACACTAAATTATTGGTAGACAGCTAATAAGGAGTTGAGCACACCTAAACAGCACTTAGAAGAAAGTTAAAAGCTTTCAATGCATATATTTGGAAAAGAAGAAAAGTCTAAAGTCAGTGATCTAGGCTACCACTTTAAGAAGCTGGAAAAAGAAGAGCAAATTAAACCTAGAGGAAGAAGAAGGAAGGAAATAATATAATTAGAGTGGAAATCAATAAAATTAAAAATGGACAAATAGGTTCACCTGGCTGGCTCAGTCAGGAGAGCATGCAACTCTTGATAGCAGAGTCATAATTTCAAACCCCATGCTGGGTGTAGAGATTAACAAAAATAATAGTAATAATAAGTAAACCTATGACAATGGACAAATAATAGAGAAAATCAAAACCAGATTCTTTGAAAGCCTCAATAAAACCTATAAACTCATAGTTAAACTGATCACAAAAAAAGAATGACACAATTACCACATTAGGTATAAAAGAGGAGTCATCATTTAAGATCCTATAGATATTAAAAGAATAATAAGGAAATATAAAAACTTTGATGTCAATAAATTTGTAAATGTAGATGAACTGGACAAACTCCTTGAAAAATACAAAGCATCAAAACTGACCCAGGAAAAAATAGAAAGTCTGAATAGTCCTCCATCTGCTTTTGAAATTTTTATTAATTAATAACTTTTAAAACTTCTAATAGAGAAAATTCCATACCAAGGTGGCTTCACTGGAAACCTTCTATCAAACACTTGAGGAAGAAATCGTTCATAAGTATACATAAATTCTTTCAGAAAATAGAGAAGGAACGAATACTTCCCAACTCATTTTATGAGGTCAATATATTAACTTGTTAATGAAATCAGATAAAGACATTACAAGAAAACTCCACACTGTTATACCTCATTAACATAGGTGTATAAGTCTTCAACAAAATATTAGCAAATTAACTCCAACAATAGATGAACAAGTGAGGTTTACCCCAGAAATATGAGGTTGGTTTATCATTTCAAAATTAAAGAATGTAATTCATTTTATTAACAGAATAGAAGAGAAAAATCCATCTGGCCACCTTCATAGATCCAAAACAAAGCTTTGACAAAATTCATTGTTTGTTCATGAAAAGAAAAATTCTCAGCAAACTAGGACTGTAAAGAAACTTCTTCAACCCAGTAAAGAACATCTGAAGAAGCTATAGCCAACATCACACTTAATCATGAAAGATAGGAAGCTTTCATCCTAAGATCAGGAATAACAAGATGTCCATTTTTACCACTTCTTTTCAACATTGCATTGAATATCTTAGCCAATGCAACAAGGCAAGAAAATGAAATAGATTCTTTTTAAAAATTTGAGTATAGTTGACACATGATGTTACATTAGCTTCAGGTATAAAACATAGTGGTTCCAAACCTCTATATGTTATGCTATGCTCATCACAAGTGTAGCCACCGTCTGTTAGCATGCAATGCTATTATGATACCACTGACTATATTCCCTACGCCACACCTTTCATTCCATAACTGGAAGTCTGTGTCTCCCACTTCCCTTCATTCATTTTGCCTATTTCCCCTTCTCTTCTGGGGAAAAAGAAATTTAAAAAATAGACAGCTTTTATAGAAAGAAGAAAATATTTCTTTCTTCAAAGATGACACAATAGTGTACATTTAAAAAATCCCAAGTTATGTTTAAAAGCCTTCTAGAAAGAATAAGGAAATTTAACAAAGCCTCAGAGTTCAACCTCAATACAAAAACAAAACAAAACAAAACAAAACAACAACAACAACAACAACCCAGGTTTTCTGTGTACACTAGCAGTAAAGAATTGAAAAGAAAAAAAAATTTAATTGGTAATAGCACCTAAACCCATGAAATTACATAGACCTAACTTTAACAAAAGATTTGCAAGACCTTATATTTAAAACTGCAAGACGTTGTTGAGAACAATTAAAGAAGACCTAAGTAAATGGGGAGGTGGAGATGTATTCCATGTTCATAAATTGAAAACAATATTGCTAAAATGTCAATTCTCTTCAGGTGGATGTACAGAGTCAAAACAATCCCAACAGAAATGTTGATAAGCTTTTTCGCATTGGTTGATGTTGACAAGCTGATTCTAAAATTTATACGGAAGTATGAAAGCCCAGAATACCCAAAACGACTTTGAAAAAGAAGATGAGAAAGGTTGTAGGACTTTCCTAAGTGATATCTACACTTTCTGTAAAACTATAGTAATCAAGACCATGGGGTGCTGGTGTCAAGACAGATCAGTAGACAGAGATTCTGAAATGTACATCAGAACAGAGGTCCAGAAATAGACCCTCACTTATATGGTTACTTGATCTTTTTAATTAAATTTATTTATTTATTTTTAATAAACATATAATGTATTTTTATCCCCAGGGGTACAGGTCTGCGAATCGGTGGTTACTTGATTTTTGATACAATGGTTAAGGTTATTTGATTGGGAAAATGACAGTCTTTATAAGACATGGTGCCAGAATAATTGGACATCCCTATGAAAAATATGAGCTTTAACCCCTACCTCACAACCTACACAAAAATTTACTTGAAACAGATTAACAGACCTAAATGTAAACTACAAAGTTATAAAACTTCTAGAAGTAACTATAGGAGAAAATGTTTGTGAACTTGGGGTAGGCAAAGATGTTTTAGACAAGATATGACACATTTTTTTGTAGAAAAAGAGAAATTTGGGTAAATTAGACTTTATCAAAATGAAAAAACTTCTGCTCTCTGAAAGACACTGTTTAGAAAACAAAAATCCAAGACACAAACTGAGAGAAAATATCTTTTTTTTTTTTTTTTTTTTTTTAAATAGGCTCCATGCCTAGCATGGAGCCCAGCGTGGGGCTTGAACTCACGACCCTCATTTCAAGACATGAGCTGAGATCAAGAGTTGGACGGGCACCTGATTGAGCCACCCGGGTGCCCCAAGAAAATATTCTTTTTTTTTTTTTTTAAGATTTTATTTATTTATTTGACAGAGAGAAAGATCACAAGTAGGCAGAGAGGCAGGCAGAGAAAGAGGGGGAAGCAGGCTCCCCGCTGAGCAGAGAGCCCGATGCGAGGCTCGATCCCAGGACCCTGAGATCATGACCTGAGCCGAAGGCAGCGGCTTAACCCACTGAGCCACCCAGGCACCCCAAGAAAATATTCTTAATACACACTTCATACAAAGGACTTGTATAATTTCTTACAAAGGATTCAATAATAAGAATAATAAGAAGGAAGAGAAAGGAAAACATATATACATGACCAAGATTTGTACACAAATGTTCATAGCAGCTTTATAATAGCCCCAAACTGGAAATAACCTAAGTGTCTAACCACAGATAAGTGAAACACACACACGGTATATCTATACAATTGAATACTACTCAGCCGTAAAAAGATGAACTCCAGTACACAGGATAGCGTGGGTGAATCTCAAAAGCATTCTACTGGGCAAAAGAAGCCAGAGGAATATGCCATATTATTCCATTTAAATAAAATTTAGAAGAGGCAAATCTCATCTATAGTGACAAAAAGCAGATCAGTCATTGCCTGGGGCCAAAGGGTGGGAAAGCAGAACATCTGGGCTGGGGTGAGGGAACATTCTATATATTCTGTGAGAGGCATGGTTACAAGGTTGCATACATATGTCAAAAGGCATCAGATTCTACATTTAGAATGGGTGCATTCTGGGGCACCTGCGTAGCTCAGTCAGTTAAGCGTCCGACTCTCGGTTTTCGGCTCAGGTCATGATCTCAGGGTTGCGAGAGTGAGCCCCACATTCGGCTCTGTGCTCAACGCAGAGTCTGCTTCAGATTCCCTCTCCTTCTCCCTCCTGCTCACCCCATGTCTCAAATAAATAAATAAATAAATAAATAAATAAATAAATAAAAATCTTAAAAAATAGAACAGTGCATTTTATTGTGTGTACATTATCCCTCAATCAATTTGAATTAAGAAGAAAAAATAGGAAAATATTTTAATGTCATTGAGAAGAGAAAGATTTTTTGAATAAAATGTAAAAATTATAAACCACAAAGGAAAAGGAGAAGTCTATTACATTAAAATTCAAAACCTCTGCACATCAAAAGATACCACCAGCAATGTTTAAAAAGAAAAAAAAAAAAAAAAGACCGTCCACAGACTGGGAGAAGAAATTTATAACCCATATAATTGCAAAAAGATTAGTACCCAGAGTATCTCACAAACTGTTACAAATCAATAAGAAAATTACAAATAATCTAATAGAAAAATGGTCAGGATATCATGCGAATCATAGGTGAGAAACACTGGATAGACCATAAACCTGTGAAGAGATATTCGAGCTCTCTATTAAACAGGAAAATATAAGTAAGAGTGGCAGAATATGATCATCTCGATAGCACCAACTGTGGGCAAGGACATGGGGAAACGGGACCACCTTTGTATTCCCAGGGGGAGTGTGTCTTCCTAGAGCAATTTGGAAATGAATCTAGCAAGAGTAGGAAAGCTTAAGGTGTGTTTCCCATCACGGCCAGTTCCCCATTTCACGGAATACCCCAGAGCCTTCAAGTCTAGGGGCTAAAGGAGACGTTAAAATCTGTTGAGGGGGCGCCTGGGTGGCTCAGTGGGTTAAAACCTCTGCCTTCGGCCCAGGTCATGATCCCAGGGTTCTAGAATCGAGCCCCGCAATGGGCTCTCTGCTCGGCAAGGAGCCTGCTTCCTCCCTCTCTCTCTGCCTGCCTCTCTGCCTACTTGTGATTTCTGTCAAATAAATAAATAACATCTTAAAAAACAAAAAGAAATCTGGGGCGCCTGGGTGGCTCAGTGGGTTAAAGCCTCTGCCTTCAGTTCAGGTCATGAACTCAAGGTCCTGGGATCCAGCCCCGCATCGGGCTCTCTGCTCGGCAAGGAGCCTGTTTCCTCCCTCTCTCTCTGCCTGTCTCTCTGCCTATTTGTGATTTCTGTCTGTCAAATAAATAAAATCTTTTTTAAAAAAAATCTGTTGAGCCCAGCATTGTTTCTTAGTCCCAAAGTGGGAATGTCATAGATTTCTATTACTTGAGCAATGGATAGATAACATGTAGTATCATCCTCTAATGGAATAAAGTCAGTCATTACAACGAACCCAGAACTATATATGTCAACAGGGCAAGATCTAGAAAGTACACATATCTTTAGAGTAAATATCCATATTTAGAGAGAGACCGAAAGTAAGAAAGCAAGCTACAAAAAGATACCTACTGCCCAGAAAGGGAGGTGCTTAGTAGGACCCTAAGGGAGGGGTCCCCACTTTATGGAGATGGAAGGGGGCAGGGCTGGGGTAAAGAGCTGCAAACTGCCTATAGGTAAGGCATCTCACAGACTCTAGAACTCCCCAAACAGAGACCCAATACATGCTTTCTATTAGCAGTACAGGTCTTTTGAATGTGTGGGATGCTGCTGGCCGTCCCCGTCACCCTTGGCGATAAGATACAATACAAACAATCACTGGAAAATATTGTGATCCCATAACCTGAGCACTGCAGAATTCAAGATGAGCGCCCCTCCCTCCTTTCCCCCCTCGGCACCCCCCACCAGCACCAGCCCACATCACAACTTGCCTTGTGTTTCTTCTCCACTACCATTCTACTCACTTTGGCTCCACGGACTCGCTTTGAGGTCTGGCAATTTCACATTTTTAATATAAACTCAGATGCTTAAGACAGCAGCATCAAATCCTTAACGAAAAAAAAAGACACCTCCAAAATCTACTTCCTAATTTTCCACCTACCCTTTGTCTCCAAAAACGACACCTGTGTAAGAGCAGCTTGTGGGTTGCTGGTTGTAACCTCTTTCCTGAATGAAGAAAGTGAACCCTGCTTCCTCTTTCTCATGCACGTCAAGCTCCTTAATCCCAAACCCGTGTGCTTTTAAAGCCCTCCTGTGATTTTCATCTTGGGACTCCGGGTCCCCTGCTTGAGATGGGCTGGGGTGTGGGAAGGTGGGAGGTGGATGTGTGTGAGGTTTGTCTCTGACCATGACCCTACCTGAGTCTGTCTCTGTCTGTCTTCCGTGGGGAATTTAAAAAACATTAGTATCTGAGCTGGATAGGATCAACAGAACGGAGGAAGGCTCTTGTTGTATGAATTAGAGAACACTGCGAGAGTGGGAACCCTTCCCCGCCCTCATGCGAGTGCCAAAGATGCTCTTTTTGTCCTTCCGGCCCCCCTCCACCCGGCTCCCTGCCCTGGGGGCTGCCCTGTGCGGGGCCACAGGAATGGGTTCCTTTGCCTCTGGTTTCCTGTTGGGGCCGGCCCCTGGGATCCTCCCGCTCAAGACTGGAATGAGAGAGAATGCGGAGGGCATTTCTTCCCTCCGGGGCCACCCTCGTTGAAGGTCACTGCCCAGACAGGCTCCCACACAGCCCTTGTTTTCCCGCACGCTCACTCCAGACTCTTGTGACAACATCCTAAAAGTGAAATAAACATGCATGGCAATGTTTTTAACAATCTCTCCCCCTCTCTTTCTCTGTATTGTGGGGAAAAAAACCTTAGTCCTTCTCCTTCTGATGTCTCTCTCCTGTGCTTTTGCACAGAATGCTTCACTGCTGACACTACACAAATGTGTGTCTGTGTGTGTATGTGTGTGTGTGTGTGTGTTTGTCGCAGGGAGCGGGGCTTCCCACACCAAGCAGTCCCACAACACCTGCTGAGTGTCCTACAGTTCAACCCTATTCTGGCACTTTCTACCTGGAGAGAGCACCTGATCCCAGAGGGGAAGGGCTCAGTCCCACAAGGCTGCCCCCCACTTCGGGGGCTAATCACAAGTCCAGCGAGCTACCTGTGCATAGACCGATCTGCTGTAAATCAGAATTAATTGACAACTACAGTTCACAGAACGCAGGAGAACGGTCCCTTACAATCACGTTTATGAAAGGTTGATATGACAAAGGACACCAATGAACAGCCAGATGAAGTTACATGGGCTGAGGTCTGTGAGGGCCCCCAGGGCAGGACCTTCTGTCCCCCTGGAGTTGGGGTACGCCACCCTCCCAGTACACAGATATGTTCCCCAACCTTGAAGCTCTCCAAACACTGTCCTTTTGGGGATTTTTCTGGAAGCTTCATCGCATAGGCATAACGGATCAGTAACTGACACCATCTTCAAGGGGCAGAGGGGCGGGGGGCTGTGGCACCAAAGGTTGGGGATGGCCACCTGGGGGCCCTGGCGCAGGGGAGCTTTCCCGGAGCAGAGTTGAGGGAGGGGCTGTGGCTGGGTGTAGCCTTTGACTTTTCGGCCCATGGTGGCGCCGAAGGTTGGGGATGGCCTCCGTGGGGGCATGAAGGTTTCCTCGCTCTGAGGGTTTTCCGCAGCTCCAAAAGGCACCGTTTCCAGCTGGGTGGCAGGTGGACTCACGGCGTGGGACTCAGGGTTCCCCAACTGGAGGGCTCAAGGGACAGGACCCTGGAAAAGGAAGACTGAAAAACCAGGAAGACCATGCTTCCTCATCTGGGAGATCACCCGGAGTTGCCTCGTGAGAACAGGAGACAGTCCATCACCCAGGAAGAGTCCCAAGGTTTCCGGAGCCCTGGGCCAGGAACTGAGAGGGCAGAGACCCATGTGTATCTTGTATTATCTGACTTTTTCTGTCTGCCTCTGCTCGTTCATTCACAGATTCTGTCTACGCAGCACCTATGATGCACCAAGCAGGGTGGGGGTGTGGGGAGTAGGGGGCCGTGACAGCGTGACGTGCGGCCTGTAGAGCCGTGTGCACCAGGAGAGGAGGGTTTCTGACCACTGGAGCATCTGAACCCTGGCCTCTGCGTGCTTCTTTATCGCAGAGTAAGGAATAAATGACAAAAGCCACCTACGATCCCTGGGCATTCCTGAGTGATATCGGTCACTCGGGATTTCCTGAGCACTGGCCTCCCACGAAACCTGTAACAAGGACCTCGGGGCGGCAACATGTGTACAACTTGGGGGACAACCCCTTCCCTGGCTTCGTGAAGGTTGCCATCTACTGGGGGGACGTCAGAGGAGTGGGGCTGTCTGGTGGGGAAGGATTTCTGAGGGATTTTCAGGGAGGGAGTAGGGAAGGCCACAGAGAAGAGATTTCACGAACGCTCTTTGCATACAGTAAGAGGCTCCTTTAGGGAAAGGCCATGAAAGTGGCTTTAAAAAACATGATACCCTACTGCTGGACCTGAGTCATCCGGTGACGAACCAGTTCCTGACAAGGCGTCCCGCTGCCAGGATATCACCACCTGTTTCCCCAGGAGGCTTGAGAGCAGCTCCATCCCAAGGACCTGTGAGCAGGCCCAGGAATGAAGGATGCAGGCTGCCTGGTGCCTTTGTGGGAGAGCTCCATCCGCGTTGCCTTCGCCCCTGCTGCTAGCCCGACAAGGACCCACCTGAGGGCTCCCTGCCTGCCTCCAGCCTGAAACCAGCCTTAAAGGTGCAGAAAAAAGCTCATAGGGAGGGGATGGTCCCATCCAGAGGAGCTGCTCAGTGGGACAGAGGCAGACGCAGGCCCTCAGGCTAAGTGGAGTTTGGAGAGGGGCCGTGATGATGATGGTGGGGATACACCTTGAGTGTTAAGGGTGTCCCAGGTGCTGTGCTAAGGGCCCCACTTGAATCCTGTCGCTCAGTCCTCCCAGAGCCCTGTGGGGTAGACACCGCCATCCCCACTTGCAGGGAAGGAAACCAAAGGTGAAAGGGAGCCACCTGCCCTCGGGGCCCCCCGGGAATGGGTGTTTGCGCCACGCTGCAAGATGGACTGGAAAGCACGAGGGCACCGTGTGGGGCAGCACAGAGCAGGTTTGGGGAGAGGCAGGAAGTCAGCTGGGCTGGAACAGAGGCCTGGTGAGGGGTGTTGAGGGACAGGGAAAGCTCCATGGTGAGAGCTTCCTGGGGCAGGCTGAGAGGTCAGGGCTGGTGGGGGAGGCGGGGGTGGGGGTGGGGTGAGGACAGGCCCCTCCGGGTAGAGTGCTTCAGGCAGAAGCACCACCCCCAACATCCCCTTTTCATTCACATAAAGCTGGGTTTGTTTCCATTTATCTGCTTGACTTTTCAGCCAAGATGCTGTTAGGAAAACATATTGCTCTAATTCAACCCACATGTGCATCCCCGGGACGCAGTCTAAGAGGAAATGTCAGGTCCTGAGTCCTCGGCCTTGTGGATGTGGCAGGGAAGGGCCTTGGCCTCAGGAAGGGCCCTGACCCTCCTTTCAGGGACCCTCCTCAAGCGAGTCCCCACCCCAGCTGTGTGCCGGGGGTGGGGGGCAGGCAGGAGGGGGTGTCCTGAGAAAGGGGGCTGGCAGGGTACCTTCCGCCAAGGCCTGCTTCCTGCAGCTGCCCAGAGCCGGCGGGGTGGAGAGCAGAGGAGGCCCGCAGGCATGCGGCAGGGATGCAGCCAGAGCAGGAGGAGCCGTGGACCCCCTTTCCCAGGTCTCCTAACTCTGAAGTAAGCAGAGGTGACAGGAGGGGGCTTATCCACTGACTTGGGGGAGATGCTCCCTGTAGGACCAAGACCAGGGAGAAGCCACTTCCAGGGCTCGGCAATGTGGCACGAGACCCCAAGAGATCCCGCCTGAACGTCTGGTGCGCGTGATCCGCTCAGTTTTGGAAACCTGTCTGGCAGCCCTCCCCTCGCTGGCCGAGAGCCAGCAGGGAACAAAGCCAGCGTGCTCATTTCAATACTCTCCACCAATTCTGCTCCCGTCCCATAACTTATTTTGAACGTAATTATATTATTTGGAGGAACTGATGGCCAAAACTTAGAAAATAAAACCAGTCTCACACAGATGTTTTTCAGGGCTGGGACTGGAGACACGGCATCCAAGGGCAGGGCTGCCTCACTTTTGATTCAAGGCCTTGTGCCTTCTCGGTGGCTTATAAGTCTAGTTCTTGGTGAATTAATTCAGAAGGACACGCTGAGCCGCCTTCCCCAAGCTTGCCACTTCCCAGATACCTCGGTCTACCACAAAACTCATTGTCCGCTTACTCTGGCCTTGGTTTCCAAGCAAAGGCACTTTTAAATGAAGAACCGGGTGTCTGAGGCAGTGCCAGAGTGAGGGTTCACGCGAGCTACTTACAGCTGTGACCCTCGGGGGCCCCTCTCACCCTTGTGGCTTCCAAGAGTTGAGCCCCCAGACGCTTTGGTGGCAGGGAAGGGCCAGGAGCAGCCATCAGAGCACACCTGGATGGCCTTTCAAAGGGAACTGCTGGATAGAAGGGATTGGGGCCGATTATAGGGTTTCCAAAATAGACAAAAGTGTATTTCTAGCAGAAACAGCAAAAGAAATGGACGTGATCTCTCAGAATGTCAGCATGGACTGGGTTTGCGTTTACTGCCCAGAGACTGGAGAACAGGTCTTGCTCATGACCGTGACCGGTGGCCCCTGTTCATGTCTGTGGCCAGGCAGTCTTCTCGGGATCCCCTCTGACAAAGAAGAGCAGGGCTCCCTGGGGTCTTGCTTTGACAGCTTTGAACTCTCCCAGGCTACCAGCTACCCATCTCAATCTCCAGACAGGGGCTCAGCTGACAGCCAGAATGTAGCTCTCAGGAGCTTCCTGAAGGCTGGGAGGCCCTGGGGGAGCCACCTGGGGCATGGCAGCCTTCCCTTAGCGCCCTTCCCAGAGGAGCAGAGGGAGGGAGAGCATTCTGGATTTTGCAAGGACAGGTGTCCAGGCCAGGCTTGAGCTGCTCTAGTTCTGTCGGGGGGATGGCTCAGCCCATTCCCTGGCCAATCCTTTGATGGACCTCCACACCAAGAGACTGCTGGACTGTCACAGCAGAGACACTTTGCAAGAACCCAGGGCCACGAGCAGGCAGAGAACCCAAAGATCCAGAACGCTAAATCCACACACATTCAGCCCAGTCCCGACACATGGATCCCGAAGTGAGGGCTGAGGACCCTGCTCCTTTGAGCTCATTTCCTGGGAGGTGAAGGCAAGGAAGCCCCAGGTTCAAGACCAGGTTCAGTACTGAAAACCAGTCACTGCACATGAGCTCTAGGGAGGAAATCCAGCACACAAAACCTCAGGCGGCGGGTCTTAGATGTTACCTTCTTAAGTTGGGGCTGGGCCTAAATTTTGGTTTATCCCATTGGCCTTTCCAAGTTCTGGTGATCAGTTAAGATGAAACTGCCTCCCACCATTAACACAGTTGATAACTGCTGTGCAGACGAGTGCCAGGCCCCTCGCTCATGGTCACCGAGGCCGCCTATGTGCCTCTAATGGAAACTTTTTTATGGTTTGACAAGAATTTGATGTGATTCTTTTTTTCCACGATGGGCTGGGCCTCTGGACACAAGGCTATACAGTAACCCTGTAATCTTGGGATTTAATCAAAACATATTCCAACAACTCATGCTGGTGCTACAAATGAATGTTTATTTTAAAACAATTTGCTATGGCTTTTTTTTTTTTTAATTAAAAAAATTTTTTTTTTTTCTTGGAGCTAGATTTCTCCCAGCCCTAAACTGTTCTCTCCCCCTCGAAAGACTGTGTCATATGCTCAGGTCGTAATTAACCACAGAGCTGCTTCAGAGAAGGGGACAACGAGAGGACATTTGACAAAGAGTTAACAGATGTCATCTTAGAGGCTGCCGGCCCACTGCTGCTGGGTCATTTGTGGGATGGAAGCTGATTTTGCTGCTGTTGTCAACAGAGTAGTAATAATTATATGCGGGCTGCATTAGGCATAACAGATTGAATGTAGAACATTCTGTTAAAAAGCAGCTCATAGCCTGTTTCTCTCAAGATACAATGGAGACGACCCCTAGTTCTCAGTTCTGAAAGTCGTCCCCGAGGATTCTTTCAGACTTTCCAATCGAGAAATAGGTCAAGTTCTTCCATGGCAAAAACCGCTGAGGTCCAGGGGATGGCAAAAAAGACCGGCTCAGGAGCGAGGATAGGCACACTTCAGTGAGCTAGCCTCACCGCACCCCAGAGCTGCCTTTTTCCATTTGAAAAATGAAAGAATTAAATTCAAAACAAACAACTTCAATTTAACACCAAACTACAGGATAACCAATCTTAAAAATGTCACCACGTAATGGATCTTAATACCCATAGAAAACACAAAAACAGCACCATTGTTCCCCGGCAAGGCAGAGCAACCTCGCAGAATTTCAGTGAAGGAGAAAGAAGGGAAAAACACCTTATTACTTCCAACCCCTGCGAGCCATTTTGGTCTCCAAAGGTTTTAGGCTGCCCGAGGCCGTGTGTCTGCAGTGTTTCGGGAAATGACTTGCCTTTGCACGAACGCTGCTCTGTTCTGCAGCGAGGCTGCCTGCCCCCGAGCAGCGCCGCTCCATTTCTGGTTAACTCTTCCTTTCCGGGCCTGCCGCACGCAGGAGCAGTGCGGATGGGGGGCTGGCGGCGGGCAGGGTCCAGGGATGCCAAGGCCACCGCACAAGGCTGCGGGGCCTCCTGCAGGGACAAGCCGGGCCTGGGGTGCTGGCTCCGGCAGGAAGCAGGAAGGCCGGCGACCCCCTCTGCTTTTTAAAGAATCTATTCTCAAACTGAGCTATAAAGCAAATATCCTCAGACACACAGCACAGCCGAAGCCAGGGGACAGAAGTGGGACCTGGTGAGCCAACACCGGCCAAGCCAGCCTCTTGGGATCCCCAGGAGGGGCAGCGTGCGGCCTCTTGCCCCAGGCCCAGGCAGGACAGTCTTCTTCTGGTTCATGCCATGCGAGCAGGATCTGGCCTGCCGAGGACACTTAGGTCCCCCTGTGACCCTGACCGAGGGAAGCGAAGTGACAGGAACACATCCGCCCGCACATCTGAGCCAGGAGACAACAGAAAACCGCTTAGCACTTAAGAGGTTAATACAATTCCTAAGTGTTCGGCAATCACTGCAATTTAGTGCCATTTCGATTATTACACAATAAACAGACCCTGTTGTCTGGAAGCAAATTTTTATGAGTATAGCTGAAGGGTCTGCAACTTATTTAGCTGCTGAAACTCGCAGGGAAGGAGCATTTCCGAATGCTGAGACCACGGATCAGAAATGCAGGTAGCACACAGAGGTTACTCCAGGGTCACAGCTCCGGCCTCTCAACACCGTGACCTTTAAAATGAGGATATTGTTAGGAGGATATAAAGTTCACGAAAGCGTTCTTTAAACGGAATTGTGTTAGGAACGATATTGTTGAGTTTCCGAGGGAAGGATTTGGGGATTTTCAGAAACATGTTAAGTTTGGGAAAGAACATCATGTTAACATGGGCTGGGGATATGTAAACCATTTGCCCACCTCGGTTATACATTATACACACCACATACACGCACGCGTGCGCACACACACACACACACAGACACACACCCCCCCCCCCAAAGAGTCAGTTCGTCCGCACTGGCCCCTGCCATCTTTCACAGGTACTTGGGAAAAATGACCATAAACCAGATCACATTCCTAATATAACAAGAGACCCAAACATGGGAACTAGAGAACGGGGGGTGGGGGTGGGAGATACAGGAGCACGCAAGGTCTGTGCCACATTTCACTACACACTCATCTCCAAGAGGCACTTCTTATCCCCGAGGCATACAGGGGTTCAATTCTGGGGAGGAAGAGCGCCTTGCCCCAGCTCCACTCATGGAAGAAGGAAATCACCCCAAATACACTTCACGATTCAAGGTTAAAATGTGCACAGAGCCTTAATGTGGGCACATTTTAAGGCGTGTAAAGAGCTCTTGCATTGATGAGGTATGAAGCAGCCTCTGAGTGAGGCAAGGAGGTTATTTTTACTCCCATTTCACAGATGATATAACTGAGGCTCCGCCTGAGACAAAAGAGCTTGGTTAGCCCACCCCAACAGCTGCTGTATTCCAGGAACCCTTCCCACAGGGGATGAAATCCCAGAAGGAAGGTCTGGGCTCCCTCCTCTGAGGGAATTGGACACACTTATAGTTAGCCCATAGGAACTGGGCCTCTCACCACACAGGGTGCCTGTGACCCAAGGAGCTTAATGGGGGCCATATGGGAGGCAGGGCAAAGCTGCAAAGTCCACTCTGATCCCAGGGTACATATGCCTGCTCCTGAGGGAGATGAGTCCTGGGGGCAGGGAGGGCACCTCGCGCCCAGGAGGCTGGGCTAGAGACAGTGACTGCATTAGCCCGGCTAACAGGAGGTGGTGCAGACAGCAGAAAGGAGGTCTCAGCTGCAGAATTAGGTAATAGTTTACACACACACACACACACACACATCTCCAGCAGATCAGCCCCAAGTGGTCCGATGAGCACACCCTGAGACACCCCAGTTTGGGTCACGTTTCTTTGTGTGTGGCATCCTTCTTTGGTCTCAAAAATGCTGATGCTCCTTGAAGGGGTAACGTTCAGTTCCTGATGTGAGTTCACGAGATACTCGTAACCATCCTCTAGTCTGTCTGTCCTCACATCTATCCATCCATCCTTCCTTCCATCCATCCCTCCATCCATCAATTCGTCCTTCTGTTCAACAGATCCTTCCCAGACCCCTATTCCACATCTGGCCAGGTTCTAGGTGCTGGAGGGATAAGAGGTCCCAGCATGCATAGAAGGAAGACCTTTGGTGGTGGGGGGGTGGTGTTGCTGGAGACTCAGAGGGGAACGTTGCTCTGGGAGACCCAGAGGTGGGTAAGCCACCCTTTTTGGACACCCCGCTGGTCCCTATGTTGCTTGGACCACTATGACAGACGGCTCACAGTGCAGTTTGGGTCCCTTGAGCATTAATCATCTCCTCAAGGGGTCAAGTCTCCTCTCCTCTCAGAGAGGAAAATGCAATTCATGATCATAGCATGCGGAGAGAGAAAACAGGAATCAGAGGACAGTGACAAGGGCAGCCACAAAGAGACTCCTATACATTCTGCATCCGAGGCCTTTTAGAGACCCAGGCAAGGCGTATTAGGAGCACAGATGCCACCGGGCCCAGAGCTGTCTTGTCCCCCTGCTCCACCCCTATTCCAAATTCTCTTTGAAACAGTGTTAGTAACTGGCTGTTCAAAACAACTGTGTGCTTATAAAACCCAGGCTCAGGGCAGCATCTCAGACAAAGAAACACAATCTACCAACTGAAATGTAGAGTTGACCTTGAAGGACATGGGAGTAACAAGGGTGCTGACCCTGGACACAGTCAAAATTCAGGTATAACTTTTGACTCCCCCAAACCTTAACTCCTCATGGTCTACTATTGACCGGAAGTCTTACAATAACATAAATAGCCCGTAACCCATATTTTGTGTGCTTTTTGTATTGTATGCTATATTCTTACAATACAGAGAGCTAGAGGAAAGAACGTGCTATGAAGAAAATCATAAGGCAGAGAAAATACATTTACAGCACAGTACTGTATTTACTGAAAAAAATATCCATATATAACCGGATATTTGTGGGTCGAGCCTGGGCTGTTCAAGGGTCAGCTGTCATTTCGAACTTAGCCAACTTCAGTCCTGACATTTCTATGGTTGGAAGGAGAGACGCAGACCACACACTGCTTCTGAAGTTCGTCCCTTCTCTCCTGATTCTTCCCTGGAGTACTTTCCCACAGTCCCCAATACTGTCCCCCAGGCCTCTTCCTCTTGACCCTGACTTTCTCTCTCTTTCCCTTTCTTTGCTGTTCAAAACCCCCAACAGACTGTCCTGTCTGGCCAGAGAAGAAAGTTATTGGATGCTCCCGGGCCCCTTGGACCCCTAATCCAACCTTCTATGGGTTAGTGGTAAGCCTTAAATGAAATAATATAAACAAAACATTTACTAAAAGTATTAGTACACGGTGGACTATTAAGGAATAACTCTTCATACGTAAAAATCATTACAGATTTTACTATTTCAAAAGTGTTCATGATTTCACATAAAACGATTCTATATATTATAAAAATTAATTTAGGAATTGGGGAGAATGTTCTCCTGGTTTATGGCAAGGCAAACTGGAAAGCAAAATTACTATTATGCAATGTTTTCCCCCCAATAATTCCCGTGTTAATATTCAAATGAAGATGGGCTCCCAAATTTCTGCATTTTTATCATGTGTGTCTGTACTAGCATTTATGTTATATTCTGAATTAACAAACATCAAACGCTAAAAAATTACATATGCATAAAAATGGGGAAAGGGATATGCATCTTTTGTAAATCTCAGTGGAACACATGCAAACCTCTAGCCCTACCATTACACTCCCAGCTCAAACAACATGGTAATTTTGGAATAAGGAGCGTTAATGAGTACAAAACAATAAGAAGGCGGTTTGGGCATGTGCTAAAAAAAATAAAATAAATCTTTTTTTTTTTTTTTTTGACACAGTAATAGAGAGCACAAGTAGGCAGAGCAGCAGGCAGAGGGAAAGGGAGAAGCAGGTTCTCCACTGAGCAGAGAGCCTGATGTGGGGCTCGATCCCAGGACCCCGAGATTATGACCTGAGCCGAAGGCAGCCACTTAACCAACTGAGCCACCCAGGCGCCCCTAAAATAAGTCTTTAAATCAGGCCATCCTTATCATTGGGTGCCTCCTATGGAATATCATTCTCAATAAAGAACCGACGTTCTTTCTGCTGGTTAACGTCCCATTCAAGTCATCTCGTGTCACACAAAGTTAACGAGAATCCAAAACAAAATAAAAAGGAGAGAATGTCAAAAGAACAAACTTTTAAACTCTGCACTTTTTATTATTAGATGCTATTCCTAACTTGTTAAAATTGATCAAATAGAAAGCTGTGAAAAGAGAAAAAAAATTAAGCCAACTAGAAAAGTGTGACTTGGGTTTAATATTTTATAATTGCCAAGGGACATACTGAGATCAATGAATTTTTGCCTGAGATGAACGTCAGAAAGAGATGTACTTCAGTCTTTTAGGGAACATTGGTCTATTTAATTCTTGTGTCTGATGCATGGGAAATAGGCCCTACCTCGGCCTTCTCTCTTTGCCGGGGGCCTCACCAGCAGCAGACATTACCACTTTTAATAGGGTCGCTGTCTGAGGAGTGGCAAGGCATCCCATAACCCATCGACTCTAATGAATCTGCCTGTTTATTCACTTACACCTTTTTTTCCAGCTAATTTTAGTTTTGCATGCTGAGTTGTTTCACTTTGAATTAAATGAAAAGAAACAAAGGAAAAAGCCAGTGCCACTAATAAACCATGATTATGTTCACAGCCCCTCTCGACAGGCTTTTCCATGTACCAGGTACACCATCTGAGAATGGACTCACTGCAGCATTTTCTCCACTTGTTGATGGAATTGACATTTTATTCATGCTCGCATTTAGAGGAAAAATTAGATTATTCAAATCACTTTACATATAATGTGCTGTTTTTTGTAGTCGATCTGAAGGCCCAGCCTCTGGCCCCAGACGGCCTCAGATTTCAGACACTGGTCAGCGACTGTTCCTACCTGGGGAGTCGCCCCCAGAGATCTCGGCGGGGTCATACAAACAGGACAAATGCTGAGATGTGTTGCTTTGGCTAATGAAAAACCAGAGAGACACAAGGAGACCCAGGCTGAGTGTCCTCTAACAGAAATAACAAAAGTCGCTGCTTTAAAAACATCCTCCCTCCCAAATTCTCTCCTTAGGCAGAGCTTGAAGAGGATTCCAGAAAGTTTTAGGCTAATACCTGCCAAGGAACAGGAGAGGGACAAGGGTGTCCAGTACAGAAGAGAAGGAAACATAGGGCCAGCTTCTCCACATTTTCTGAGCAAGAGCCATTTTCCACTGTCGGATTTTGCCACAAATCTTGCATGCAGAAAGGGTGGGTACTGCCCACCCGTGCCCCAGGGGGACTCCTGCCAATTCCTCTGGGACCAGGCAGGTTGCAGAGGCTGCCTCCTTTCTGCCACAGGTAAGGTCACCCTCGTTGGAGGCTGGTGGCCTGAGCTCCAGAAGAGGCATCCTCTACATGGAGGGGAGGGCTACTATTCCCCAGAGACCAGAAGATCCCCTGGAAACAGACGGTGCCTGGAGCTCACTTCCTCCAGGATGGCACCATACTGTGATGCTGAGTCCTCTCCTGGCAGAGAATTACTATGATTGTCGCCCAATCGGGAGCTAAGATAATTTACAAAATAATCTGGAAAATTTGGAGAGAGAATTTAGACTAGCCAGGAGGAACAGAACGTGATCTGTCATGGAATCTAATAAAAATAGGGCCCTCCGAGTGTTCACCAGAATGTCAACAGCTCTCTGAACGAAATCCCTTTCAGACGAACAATCACCCGATGCCTCCTTTTGCCCTCACGCAATTAAAACGGGGTAATTTTTTTTTTTTTTTTATTTGACAGAGAGAGGGAAGCAGGCTCCTTGCGGAGCAGAGAGCCCGATGCGGGACTCGATCCCAGGACCCTGAGATCGTGACCTGAGCCGAAGGCAGCAGCTTAACCCACTGAGCCACCCAGGTGCCCCAAAACGGGGTAATTTTTTAGCCTGTTTCTCTGAGCTGTAATCTGTCACTTGAAGAAGAAAGGCCCTTAGCATCCCAGCTGTACCCAGTTTCACACAATGGTTTTCCTTCTACCGAGTCTTCCTGAGCAGCCCGAAGTCAGGCAGCTCACAGACTCCGCAGCCCTGGCTTTCTTGGACTCCGGTGCCTTGTCCACTGTTTCTTCCCCTCAACGCCCCCCAACCAGCTTTTCCTTCTGGCAGCAGGAGCTCTAGAGGAGCATTGACTTCTGCGGGACTGGGGCGCTCGGATGCTGGTGCGGAGCTGAGACAGACGAGCGTCTATTGGCTAAAGAAACGAAGGAGCACGGCGCAGAGGGTCTCCAGCTTACTTCCCTGCAGAGGGCCATTCAGCCCTGCTGTTCAACCCAGAGTGTTAGGGGCCCTGTCTCTTCTCCATACCCAGCTTCCAGGAAAACAAGGCACGGGTCCACAATACGTGCCTTGCAGCGCAACCCCAGCACAGCCTCACCACGCAAGGAACTATCTATCAGCCGCTGAATAATTATAGTTCCCCTCCACGCGCGCGAGCGGATCCGGATCCTCACTCTCAGACCCACTGTGCCAAGCAGCCGGGGAACAACAGACTCAAGTTGGAAGTGATTTACTTCATTAGCTGGGATTACAAGTTTAACTTACAAACCAGAGGTCAAAATTTCTCATTAACAAGGGGGCCGTGAATCGCTGCAGGCTTTGGTTCAAGAGGAGACCACTCTTATTACTAACTACACATTTCAATCTGTCTTTGATGTTCTCCTTCTTCCCTCCTCCCTTTTATTTTTTGGCAGAGGAGCTGATTTTAATTGTGGCGCTACAACAAGGCTCCCTCCATCCCGGGGAGCAGCCTCCTGTCTGCTGCTGCCGAGCACCAGGCTACATGATTGGGTGCAGCCCATCGCTCAGGGCACATTTTAATGGCTCTTCTTTCCTACAAGGCTTGGATTGTTTTCCACGTGATTCTGGTTAATTTCACTGCGGGGAAAGCGCATCGGTTTTCCTTGTGAGCTTCTGATCCCCCTGCCTCAGAGAGGTGAAATATATTAAAACGGAGAAGGAGGCGTCATTCTAACTGTCCCAACGCAAAGACCAGATCCGACACATTCTTCCGCGCCCAGAAAAGAGAAGAGTTTGACAGAGACCACGGTGCTGTGGGAAAAAAGGGAAAAAAAAAAAAAAAAAAGTGTTCTCTCGAAAAACAGCAGCTCTTCTTGTTTACAAAATTCTCAGACTGTTCTTCACATGCCTCTTCTCTTGAAAACCACAGCCAAGGGTTAAAAGGAGCAAACTGAAATGCGATAAAAACCTTTGCAGAGGACGCTCTACTTGGAATCTCAAAATCCAACCCCACAGATAAGAACGGGAAGAAAATAGAGCAACCTCTCCCGGTGTATAGCACAAATCAGAGAATGCTTAATGGGCACTTTCTATTTCTTAAAGACTGTGACCCCTATGCAGGCCATGGTGGCACAGGGACCATCTTAACAGAAACAGGGCTTCGAACAGAGTCACTGGTGGAAGTGATTATGATATCTAATTATTTAGTAGCATGGCAGTTATAGAGAATAACTAAATTGTTATTCCGGTCTAGTCTGGGAAGAAGGTCACATTCAAACCACATAAGCTCTAAATTCTCCTCGGTTACTATTAATGTGCGAGGACGTTGCCGTTAATGTTTGTTCTCCCCGAGAAATGTTTTCTTAGTCCCCGTGTGAAGAGCCAGCCCACGGGTACCGCAGAGACTGCGGCTGAGTGCCCAGTGCCCAGACAAGAGGGGGCCACGCAGCCCCGAGTGAGCGTCGGCAGCCGGAATCCCGGCTGGCCCATTTGGCCACACCCAACCGCAGCCACGTTCCAGGCAAGGCAGTGTGCCGTGGGGAAGAAAACTCAGCATGCAAAATGAGCGTGACAAGGCGGGTGGTGCGGTTCGGTGGGGGTTCTGCACAGGACCACTCGGTTCCCCTTCTGTGCCCCTTGGGAGGCTTCACATCCTTGGAGAGATGACTACTTTCTTTGCTTTTCTGCTTAAGGTTCAGTATTAGTCCCTTGACGTCTCTAGTTCTCTTTAACAAAGATACTGGTTAGAGCTCAAGGAATCTGTTTGGCTGGGAGGTGAAGAGTGGGTCTCAGGTTGAGGGGGGGAGGCGGGGGTGGGGGTGGGGACAGTCAGCAGCTCAGACCTAGGTAGCCAAGGTGGCTCCAGGTCACAGGGGCCCAAGGCAGCCTGGCCATCTGGGCTAGTGGCCACTTCCCGCCGCCCCCAGCAGCCCGGGCCAGGCCAGGAGGTCACCTTGACTGGGCTGCCGGGGCGTCTCTCACCCACGCTGGGGGGCTTTGCAGCTTCACCAGGGGGCTATCTTAACAACAAGACATCTTAGAAAGGTCATTATTGCTGGTCTGATTTCAAATAGGCACCACAGTGAAGGACTGTCTTTGTGTGGGATTAATTTTAAAACCTCAGGATTTGATGTCAGTGGGAAAGAACCAGCGTGGGACTCACATTGCTGCCTTCTCCCGCTTCTGGCCAGTGCCGGGGGCTCGTTTCTTAGGAGATGAAAACTCTGACAAGCCCTTCAGTTAGCTGAAAGCAGGCAGCGGTCCAACAACACCCACAGGCCTCCCGGGCATCCTGTGACCCCTCCGAAAAGTCACATTCACTTTGCTCTTGAGAAAGGAAAAATAATGCTGGAGGCGCTTTATTTTAAACCATGTGAAATAAGGAAATGTGAAGATGCGAAAATGAAGTGGAAAAAAAAAGTTAGAATTCATTTCTGTCCTTTGCAGTGGTTTAGAAGCCAAACTGGTTCATTTTGAAAGAGTGTAAAAATCTGATCCATTCACCAGTAGGCTGAGACTACAAAATGCTTAAGGTAAAATATGTAAATATGGAAAATTATCTGTTGAAAACCATCTCCTTTTGTGCTCGAAAGAATTTTTTAAAGCATCTTTATTTCTATTCTGCATTAATATACTGTGAAACAGAAAAGTTACTTTCTGGCAAAACAACAAAACCAAGGTGCTGAAAAGAGAGGGAGGGAGTCTACAGTGAGGTCCACAGATAAAGGGAAGGACAAAACGGATTCTACCTTACCGGTCGCCTGTATGGCATCGTTAGGTAATAATTTAAAGAATATCATTAATATAACAAATTGCAGAATCCGTGTTTCAAAAGCAGCGTCTGCCTGATAGCTTGAAACAAAACCCACCTCCCAGCCTGCACTACCTTTTCTTTTGGAAGTGAGGTCCTTCCCCCTAGAGCCCTCCACCTCCCCCTGACCCGGCACCCCTCCACACCCCCGTCCCACATCCTTGATGAAAGAACTAGAGGCCTCTTGGCCATGCATTGAGACACATACTACAAATACACAAATAATTAGCCACAAACAGCTTACCTGATTTCTAAATATTCTCAAGTTCATTTTTTAAAAAAATATGTAAGAACAGCAGGAGAAATGCATGAGGTACAGTATCATCATTCATTTAGTTTGGTTTAAATATATTTTATCGCAACAGAAATGCTTTCTGTTACATGATGTCATCTAACTTGCAGAAATAGTTTTGTGGGGTTTTCCCCCCAGTTCCATTCCTTTGGGGAGGGGTTTAATCAATGAGTGGAGTGTCTCATCTAATGAACATCTAGATTGTGGTGTTTCCTGTCTCTTCCTGGATGGAAACATACATCCTCGCCAGCTGGACACCTGGCCCTGTCAGCCAGCGATGGAGGGATGTGCCTAAGACTGAGAATGGTGTGTGTCTGAGAGCAAATCACCAGGGCTTTCGACCCAGGTGTACAGAATGCTCAGCTCCTACAGGGGCAGACATGATATACACTTGAACTTGTCTTTATTTATTGCAGCAGTATTGTTGGGGGGATGGGAAGGCACTTAAAACTGAAAAATTGCTCTCAGTTTTGCAAACCCTTGGGTATTTTCTGAAAGATCAGAGAGTAGAAAGTATAAGGCTTTCTCAGAACAGTTTGCAAATCTGCTTTTTCTACTGTAAACGCTCATGGTCCTATCCCTTGTTTCCATGCTTTGCTTTGTTTAAATCTCTCATTTCCTTAACAGGGTCACCAAGAAAAATAATTTTTTTAAACATCATACACACACACACACACACACACACACACACACACACTCAAAAGATACTTGTCCAAGAAGGGTTCCCAGCTCGGGGCACCTGGGTGGCTCAGTGGATTAGAACATAGCCTTCAGCTCAGGTCATGATCCCAGGGTCCTGGGATCGCCCCCGCATTGGGCTCTCTGCTCGGCGGGGGGCCTGCTTCCTCCTCTCTCTCTGCCTGCCTTTCTGCCTACTTGTGATCTCTGTCAAATAAATAAATAAAATCTTTAAAAAACCAAACAAACAAAAGGGTTCCCAGCTCCTGCCTATGCTGATGGAGGGCGAATTCAAAGAGCTCAGCTCCCAGCTCCTTTCCCAGACCTGGAGCTGCCCCAGAGAGCCCAGAAAGGAAGGATGCTAGGAGCCCAAGAGTTGCTGATGGGTCAGTAAGATGGGGCTAGAAGCCAGTGTATAAAGTGTTGACATTTTGCTCATAGTAGATTTTTTTTCATTAATTCTTATTTTTAAAATTTGCATTAAAATATATATCTTGATTACAGAGTATTTTGGCATTTTCTTAAAATTTTTCCAAAGATAAGTGCCTTGCCCCACCTCTCTCTGATCCTAGCCCCACCAGCCGAGCAGACTCCTGCCTGGAGGATTCATGGCAGCCAACATGGCGGAAGAGCAGCCATTTCTCCCAACGCCCCACCCTAGAGGGCTGGAAGCAATTTCTCGACCTGTCTTTCTCCATCCAGGCTCACTGCACTCTCATCTTAGCCCTCATCCCTTCATAAAGATTTCCTAAACAACAAAACTTTCAACTTTAAGAAATCCAGGATGGGAAAGAGTTACTGAATTAAAATAGAACCTTTCTTGTCCATGACACTAGAATCCATTATCAGAAACCACATAGCGTGTGAAGGGTTGTGTTCCGATAAAGGCCTTAAAAAGACAAGAGGAGAGGGATTATTAGCATGATTCTCATCCACCACCTCCATCACTTCCTGGGTGCCATCCATGGAGCTGAGGACTCCACACATTTATTTTGCTTGGTTCCCAGCAAATCTGAGGTTGCGTACAGTTAAACACACTACAGTTAAGCACAGCAAGGACGTGAAGTCAGACCGGATTCCAAAGCCCACGTACGTGCCTTGCAAGGAGTCTTGGAGACAAGTTTGATTTGACTATTTCTTGTACATTTCACTGGCCTGACTCTGGGCATGGACGCTGAGCCCAGGATGGCTGTTGGACCCTCTCTCTCTACCACCATCACCTGTAAGCCTGAGGTTCTGCAGCTGAGAACCCTGGAGCATCACCCAGCAGAGGCAGTTTCCCCACCCATGTGGCCGTGGGCAGAGGTGGGTCCTTCTGCCCTGCCAGGAAGCGCTGGACATCAAACGCGTGCCCAGGACCAGAATCCACTTCTTCTGACTGAAGTCTTCACAGCAGCCAGCAGCAGGAGCACTGATTTTTAATTCTGGGTCCTTACACAATAGCAATCAAGATGAAGCAGTAAGATAAACAGATCTCCAGCTTTAAAGGAGGACAGGACGGGTGTGGGGAGGAACGTTGGTTGTCGCAACCAGAAACTTGAGCATCAAGAAAAGCATGTCTGTTTGTCATGCTCCCAGCCTGCCAGAGAGTCAGCCGGGCCACAGTCAGAACGGCCACCGACCTGGGCTCTTCCCCTTCCCTCCTCCCTGGGGGTCCCATCTGTGTGGCCAGGCTCCCTGCCCTTTCCTCCCCGAGGCGAGCCCCGGAGGGTAATATGCTCCCAGCCTGCTCTCTTCCATGCCTTCTAGGCCACTCCCTCAGCTTTTCACGTCATCGTGTTATGGCAAGAGCTCCCACCTGCACTGTTGGTTCCAACCCTCCACCCCACCCTGACCAAGCCTCTTTTAAAAATTAACCTCTATCCTACTTAAGGTATGTTAACCCATGCGCCTCCAAAAACCCATTGCATATACAGAGGGCTCAAGTCCCCTAGGACTCCTGTCATCCACGACTACTTCTCAGTCTTCACAAATGCAACCTTCCTGTCTCTATACGGTCGGCCCTTGAACAACACAGGTTTGAACTGCCCGGGCCCACCGATAAGTGGATTTGTTTCTTGAAAAGAGCAGTACCGTGCTATAAATGTATTTTCTCTTCCTTATGATTTTCTTAATGTTTTCTTTTCTCTAGCCTACTTTATTGTACACAATACAGTATATAAGACAGATCACATACAAAATCCATGTTTAAGTAAGTGACTGTGGATGTCCTCAGTAAGGCTCCTAGTCACCAGCAGGCTACTAATAGTCAAAAGTTTCTGGGAGGTTTTGGGGAGTCAGAAGCGATACGTGGACATCCTACTGCATGAGGGTGTTGGTGTCCTTACACCCCCCATGTTGTTCAGGGGTCAACTGTATGTTCTTTCTGAATATTTCTAGGCTTTTACAACATGCGTGGAACTCCATTAAAACTATGTAGTATTGGGGCGCCTAGGTGGCTCAGTGGGTTAAAGCCTCTGCTTTCGGCTCAGGTCATGATCCCAGCGTCCTGGGATCGAGTCCCTCGTCAGGCTTTCTGCTCAGCAGAGAGCCTGCTTCCCTTCCTCTCTCTCTGCCTCCCTCTCTGCCTATTTGTAATCTCTGTCTGTCAAATAAATAAATAAAATCTTAAAAAAAAAAAAAACTATGTAGTATTATTTGTTATCGACAAACTTTACATATGTTGTGCAGATTGTTGTAGGGTTTTGTGGGGTTTTTTGTCTTTTGTTTTGTACTCAATGGTACATCTTAGAAATCTATTTGCATGCATGTAGGTCCAACTCAAAGATGGCTATATAGGGGCGACTAGGTGGCTCAGTGGATTAAGCATCTGCCTTCAGCTCAGGTCATGATCCCAGGGTCGTGGGATCGAGCCCCCATATTGGGCTCTCTGCTCAGTCGGAAGCCTGCTTCTCCCTCTTCCTCTGTCTACCGCTCCCCCTGTTTGTGTTCTCTCTCTCTCAAATAAATAAAATATATGTTTTTTAAAAGGCTGTATAAAACTCCATACTGAGAAGAGGCCTCAGTCAACTCAGGCATTCCAGTACTGATGAGCATGTAGGTTTTGGCTGCTTTTATAAAGGCTGCCACAGTGATCCTCTATGCATACAGATATTTTCTGAGGAGAGATATGTCAGAAGTGAAACTGCTGGGCTGCAGGGTAGGCACCTGGCTGAAGGACACCACTAGGCCCTCCAGGACAGGAGCACAAATGCATGGTCCAGTAGCATCTGAGGGCAGGATCCCAGCATCCTCACTAGTGCCTGATAACATCAGACCTGTAAATTTCCCCTCATTTAATGGAGTGACAATGCATTCAACTTGCATTTTCCTTATGATTTGGCAGGATTGAGCATCTTTCTGTAATAAATTTTTACAAGACATGTTCCATGCCTCATCTGTGAATTGCCTGTTCATGTTCTTTGCTCGTTAAAAAAAAAAAAAAGAGTTGGGATGCCTGGGTGGCTCAGTTGGTTAAGCATGTCTGCCTTTGGCTCAGGTCATGATCCCAGGGTTCTGGGATGGAGCCCTGCATCAGGCTCCCTGCTCAGCAGGGAGTCTGCTTCTCCCTCTCCCTCGCCCCTCCCCCATTTGTGCTCACACTCTCTCAAATAAATAAATACAATATTTAAAAAAAATAAAAATTAAAAAGTGATTCACACTCACTTCTCTGCTTGAGCACACAGCAGGTACTCAGGATGTGTGGGATCTCAAGCCACTCCGTTTGCTTCGTACATGGTCACAGCAGCTCTGGGCCATCCTGTGGCTCTGACATAGTCCGTTGAAGGGGATCAAACACAACCTCTTCTGGGAGGTCTTCTCATATTTCCACGGCATTTGAAGACCATTAATCCTGAAGCCAGAGGTGACCACAGCTGGCACTGACAAGGAGCCCCTTAAAGGCAGGGGGACTCTAGAACGTGCCCACTGCCCTGCCCCTGTGGGTTTTTCACAACCGGCTGGGGCTTCCATGGGGATCTGTGCAGCTACCAGTGGGCTAGCCCCAGCCCTGGCCTCAGACCAGGGTGCAGGGCTCTAGGGGGGCTGCAGGAGCCTTCCCCAGCTGAGTGCCTACTGCGTGCAAGCCCTAAGCAAGGCAGCCCACAATCGCCTCTGTTTGACCCCAGGACCTTGACAGATACCAATACTGGAGTTCCTCCAGTTGCTCCCAACTTCCCAGCAGGGGCCTGGGAAGAATGGGACCCAAACTCAGATCAGCCCGCCTGCCAACTCCATGCTTTGCTGGCGGCTCTGTCTGCACTCCTGGGCAGGTCGCTCCTGGGAGCTGAGGTGCACCCACTATGACTGACCCAGCCACAGCGCCCGGCACCCTCACTCAGCACCTGTGTGCTTTCCACGGTGCCAGCACTCCTGGGCCACTGCCTGAGCTGCCGTGGGCAGAACACTGGGGAGTCTGAGTTCCCCATGAGGGAATCCCTCGCCTTGCCCCTCCCTATGCCCCCACCCCCCGAATTCCCCATCCCCAGCCAGCTGAGTAACAGGTGCATGTGGGGAAAGTCATCTCTGAGCTGAGAAGACCTTCAGTGGAGCCCACAGTCAGCCAGAGACCCAGCCACCCTGCGCACCCCTGCCCCGAGAGCCCAAGACGGAGAGAGGGAGAGAGAGAGAAAGAGAAAGGAGCACAGGTTCCTGAAGGCCAACAGACCCAATTTTGGTCAAAGTCTAATAAATCCTTCACTCAATATTAACATTTAATACTGAAAAGTACTAATGGTGACCTGATTCTCTTCTGAATTCCAACCCTCGCAGATAGGCTCTCTCTCGAGGTGACAAGCCAGTGGTACCTGAATTCATTACTGCCTGATTAATTATGCTGCCTTTGTACAAGGGAAACAGGGACTTCAATCAGCCACAGCCACCATCCCCAGGCCGCTGCCTCGCCAGGCCGGTCACTGTCGGAGAGCCTGGCCGCACGCCCGATGCGGGGGTGGCCAGGAAGCTGGGAGTGGTGGCTGGTTCCATGGGGCCTGACAGCAGTCAGAGGGCCTGGGATTTGGGGCCCTTTCTGAAGAAAGAAAGAGAGGGGGAGACAGAGAGAGGAAGGAAGTGGGGGAAGGGAAAGGAAAGGAAAAGGAAAGGGAAGGGAAAAAGTAAGGGCATTTGAGCAGTCAAGAGAGGGAGAGCTGAGTCAGGTCCAGAGGCTATAGAGCAGAGAGAGGCTGACCAGGAATCCTCCCCTGGATTCTCTTGAAACTCAGTATCATCCCTTCAGGATGATGCACAGGGACTCACTCAGAAAGTGCTGTGTAGAGCGAAAGCGTCCCTTGGGATACATAGCTAAGTAAAGACGAAGGTCAACTTGCTAGCTCTCCAGACTGGAGGGTGGGCGCAGATCCGGTGGGCATCAAAGCGGAACCTCGACATCTGATTTGGGGGTTGGGCAGCTCCAGGCACCAAGGCCAGGGGAGAACCACCACCTCCCACCTTCACTGGGCTGTTTACCTGCCAGGGGGGCTCCCGCTGTGGCCCTCTGTCCTATGCATTCGGCATTTGTCAAGGACTACAAAGTCCTGAAACACAGTCCTATTTGGGGAATTGCAGAGCGATGCATTTTTCCATGGAAGAAAAGACTAGATAGCTTTGTAAATGTCAGTTCCCCACCCCTACCCTGAGCCTTCGAGTGTGGAGAATGGAAGGGCAGAAGCCAGCCTGAGCGTGCCCTGTGAACCTTGTCCTCAGCAGGTCTGGTGTTGAATCCTACCCTATCATGGATACGCTGTGTGACTGTGGCCAAGTTACCCACCCTCTCTGAGCCTTGGCTTCAGAGAGACAGCACTATGTGCCCCACGGGGTGGTTGCGAGCATTACATAAGGAGCATACATGAAACACTTGTTTTTGCTCCAGACCGCCTTGGGACATAAGCCAGCTGTTTTAGGTACCACTTTGTCAAGGCCGAGCAGTGAAAACACAAAGGGCTGCTTTTCCTTGCTAAGCTGTGTGTGAAACCACCACCCCACTGGGAAGCTTCGGGGCCTGGGAGGACAAGCAGTACAGGGCAGCTTTAGAAAACCTTGTTTCGAGGCCACACCAGAGCAGTCCCAGTGGCCTCCTCCCTGCGGAGGCTTCAGTTGGGTCTCTCCACAGAGCCCCAGGCAAGGTGTGGTCACCTGCAGGGGGTGGGAAGGGAGGGCTGTTGCGCATGTCCTGGGGAGAGGTGGGAACCATGCAGTGGTACAGGGGCTGGAAGAGACGGGGAGGGGCATCACCCATCAGAAGCCAGGCCTGGTGTTTGGTCAAGGGAGCGTCAGGTCCAGCCTGGTTAGAGGCAGTCACAAGCCAAGCACCAGAAATCCTCAGGTGGTCAGAGGTGCTGGGGCGTATGCATCCCCACTCAGACCATGTCTGAGCACACAGCGTGAAGTCGCACCAGAGACCCAGAAAGAAAGATCTAGTAGCTGGACTGAATGGTATTCCCCAAAATTCACAGGTTGAAGCCCTAATCCCCAGTGGGTTGGGATTTGGAGGTGGGGCCTTTGGGAGTAATTAGGGTTAGCGGGGGAGTGGGGAGGGGCTGAAGGGGGGTTCAGAGAGCTCACTCTCCCTCTCTCTCTGCCAGGTGGTGGCACTGAGAAGCCTGCCATCTACAAGCCAGAGAGAGCCCTCACCAGAACCCAATCATACCAGAACCTTGATCTCAGACTTCCAGCCTCCAGAACTTTGAGAAAGGAAATGTCTGTTGTTTAAGCCACCCAGTCTATGGTATTTTGTCATGACAGCATGAGCTGACAAAGGTACTCAAGAATGGTTTTCTCTTCTCTTTGCTGCTGTTTGGCTCTAAAGCTGCACTGTAAGCCAAAAGGACAAGGCGAGCACCTGGCACACAGTTCTTAGCAGCTCCGGAATCTCCTGGAAACTGTCAAGGAAATGCAAGGATCCTGAGGGCAAGAGGATCACCCGTCGTCCCATGCTCTGTCTCATCACTTGTCAGCAGAGAGCAGGCTGCTATGAAGTCCCAAAGTTAAGGAGGCTGAGGGGAAAGCAAGGTATAGAGGAAGCACTAGGCTCTGACCCACCCGGGACATGTGGGCATTTCGGCCCATCAGTACGACAGGTGCAGAGTCTGAAGCATATATTCCTGGTCTCCTCATGTTGCTTCACAAATGCTACCCCTAAGCCCAGGAGCTCTGTAAGAATGGAGGAGGGTCTCTGGGACACCTATGTGTCATCTGCCTGAAATGCCAGAAAGAACACTGGACCAAGAGTGAAAAGATTTGATGTGTGTAGATCAGCTCCTCAATTTATAAGCTGGGGTCTCAGGGCAAGTTCCTTAACCTCTCTGTGCCTTAATTTCCTTTCTATAAAGTGTACCCACACCCCTCCCATTAGGTTATTATGGGATTGATGAGATCGTAAGTAATGGGGGCTCTGTTAAGGTTGGTCTCCTTTTCTCCCTTCTCTGTATTTGCCCATTTGCTCTTAATTTTACTAGTATTTCACAAAGTTCACTGAGCAAGGAGAAAAGAACCTCCCCTACTTTTTTTTTTCTTTTTTAAGATATCATAGTATTTAGAAAGAATATAGGTCCTAGAAAAAAAATGTTGACTAGGCCAGCACATAGTAGGTATTCAATAAACATCTGAAGAAGGGAGAAAGGAAGGGACAAAGGAACTCTCCAGGGAGAGTGGATGACTCTCTTGTCCAGCTCCTATATCTTTATTATGGTAAATACTCGATTTGGGGACCCACTTTCTGCATATCTGTCTCTCTCAGGGGTTGTGAGCTCTGCTAAGACAGGCACTGCCCAACACTGAGCCTGAGCTCTGGCAAAGCTCCACAACCATGGGGGAAACAGAAAGGAAGCTGTTCTAGTCCTAGTGTTTCCTCCACACACACAGATGGCCAGACTCAATAGCATGGTTTTCCAGGCTCTGTGCACCTGATGATGGGGAGTATGGATGATATAGTGGGGGTAAGACAGTGGGTAAGTAGGACTCTGCTTTAAGAAAATGACTGGCCTCAAAGTCATTCTGGAACAGCCAATTTGATTCAGAAAAGTCAAAAAGGTACATTATCCATTAACTGCTATTGATAGTGGCAAATCTGTATGGTCACATCAGAAATATTTACCTTTCTGCCTCCTACTAAGTCTTTAGTCATTGTTTTCACGGCATATCATTTTTCTTCCTTTCTTATCCTTATGCCTAGGTTATGTATCAACGTGTAATTGGGTGTTGGTTACTTATCCTAATAGGTTTTGTAGTTTGATGGCAGTATTTAGTTCATTTATATTTAATTTAATTTCTCATATATTTGGGTTTCAATCTACAATGTTTCTATTTCTTTTTCTATTTGCCTCACCTTCTTTGCCTTCTTTTGGAGTCATTATTTTCATTTCATTTCATTTTCTATTATTAGCTTGTTAGTTATATATTTTCACCATTCCTTTAGAAAGTATGTTATAGATTGACTTATGTCCCCCCAATAAATTCATATGTTGAAGCCCTAATGCCTGAATGTGATTATATTTGAAAATAGCACTCAGGTGCCTGAGTGGCTCAGATGGTTATGCATCTGACTCTTGATCTCAATGCAGGTCTTAATCTCAGGGTTGTGAGTTCAAGTCCTTTGTTGGGCTCCATTTGGGGCATGGAGCCTACTTAAAAAAGGTACAGATATTTTCTTTTGCTGTATATTCCAGTTCACTAATCCTCTCTTTATCTGTGTCTGATCTGCTTTGAATTCCTCTAATACATTCTTAATTTTAATCATTTTTTTCAGTCATAAATTTTCCATTGATTTTCAAGATAAGTTTCTCTTCTTTGCTGGAATTTTCCATTTTGTTTTTTTATTTCCTTGAATGTATCAATCAGGAGTTATCCTGAACTCTATCTGATAATTCTAATAATTGGATCTCCTGTGGGTCAGTTTCTATTATCTATTTTTTTTCTCTCAGTTTTCAGTCATTTGTTCTTGTCTCCTGGTGTGCCTAGTAAATTCTGAGCAAATGCTACATGTTATATATGAAAATTACAGAACCAGTGTGATACTGTGGATGATGCTATCTTTCTCCACAGAGATTTTCTTTTGTTTCTGTAAAGCAGTTGGTATGGAAGCAGATCATCTTAATCTGGTTTGAGCCAAAGTTGTATCTTTGTGAGACTTGGTCCTTTTTTGCTATGCCCTTCCTATTGGTATAATCTTGAGGTCCTAACCAAAATCCTAGGATGTTACCAGGCTCTCTCTGAGATTGCCAAAGGTCTGTTCATCTTTTTAACCTTTAAGTCCCTGCTCTTAGATGTAAATGCCTTGAGGGGAATAATAGTGCTGTTACAGACTAAATGTTTGTGCCTCCCCGGCCCCAATTCATATGTTGAAGCCCTAACCCCCAAAATGATAGTATAAGGAAGTGAAGCCTTTGGAAGATAATTAGGTTTAGATGAGATCATGAGAGTGAAGGCTCCATGATAGGATTAGTGCTCTTGTAAGAAAAGGAAGAAGTATCAGAGCTTCCTCTCTGGGCCACTTGTAAAGATGTATCTGCTAGCCAGCAAGAGAGCCCTCACCAAATCTGCCAACACCTTGATCTTGAACTTCTAGTCTTCATTACTGTGAGAAATGAGTGTCTATTGTTTAAGCCACCCAATCTATGGTATTTTGTTGTAGCAGCCCAAAGTGACTGAGACAAGTGTCAAATGTCAGGCTCACCTGTCTATACTTTCCTTCTCTCTAGGGTCTTGTCCTCTGAAGTTCTTATAGCCTAGGTAGATCTCTGATGTTTTAAAACAGATTTTAAAAATTACCCAACTGCTCTAGTTGTTTGAGGTCGGAGGCTTGGTTTGAACCAGGCTGGTGTTCCAGAGCTAAAAGCAGAAGTCTCAACTATTCCTTTACCATAATGCCCCAGCTATAATGATGGTTAGCACAAAAATTAAGGTTTAGGGTATCGGCTTTGGAGTAATATATTCCATGTGGATGGGTATTTTAAAAGTACAAATTAATTCAACTGATTGGAAAAAGGAGAAAATTATAGTTTTCAATTAAGGTAAATTATTTTAATTAAATTAGTACCAGAAGCTTTTGAGCAGTCACTGGAAACATGCAACACATCACAGCTAACTTCTCAATATTTTTCCTCTGGTAAAGCATACCTTTGGGTTATAGTGGCAAAAATGAAAGGCACTCCTAACACTCCCAGCCTTCCACCAGACTCTGAATCACACCAAAAGATGCCTGTTAGGTCCCTAAGAAGATAATGACTGGCTCCACATCATAACTCAGGAAAACTCAACAAATATATAGCAACCAAATTTAAAGATTCTTTTGTTCTCCAAAAGTTTCAGAAATTTTTCTTTTAAAGTGCAAATATCCACAAAAATAGATGAGGAAAAGAATAGATAGAAAACAAACAAACAAACAGGGACACCTGGGTGGCTCAGTTGGTTAAGCGTGGCTCAGTTAGTTAAGCGTCTGCCTTCAGCTCAGGTCATGGTCTCAGGGTCCTGGGATCGAGTCCCACATGGGGCTCCCTGCTCAGCGGGGAGTCTGCTTCTCCCTCTCCCTCTGTCGCTCCCCCTGCTTGTGCGCTCACTCTCTCTCTCTGACAAATAAATAAATAAAATCTTAAAAAAAGAAAAAAAAACATAATTTTCCATAATAGAGGCATGATACAGTGAATGACTTGTCAAATGACCATTGCTGTTTCAAGCATTGCCCTTTGCAGATGGTTCATGTCACATGGACAAAGGGGCCATCAGGGCACAAAGTTCAACCTGATGTGGCAGAGTATCAGGACGAACTAGTTGACCTGAAGGCCAGGCTGCATGCTGTATGTTGAACTCCATGTCCTACCGGGAGAGAGGGAAGACAAGAGCAGCTGGGAAAACTAAGGGCGTCAACCACAAGCACTCACATTCTGATGAGCAAATGGTCTTTATTACCAGTGCTGGGCATAACAACCAGCAAATGTACAGCTAAGGTTGCTCAAGTGAAATGCCTTGGGAACAAGATGGATGGAAATAAATCTGTGAGCCGAAGAGACCACTCCCTCAGAAGGCTATAGATCAGCTAATGTGATAACGCTTTGGCCTCCAAACACCACTGAGAGATTCAAAAACAATAGCTCAAATTGTATTGCTTCAGCTAACAAAATAAAGGATGATGACAGGGAGTCCATGGGGGTTTCCTGAGTCCCTACAGAGACACACACACAATAGGGAAAAAATGGTTGCAGACGGGTTATAATTGCAACATCTATTAGGACTTATTGGGTCCTCCTTGCAGATCAAGTCTCACCATGTTATCTTCCAGAAGATGAACTGACACCATCCAGGGAAATCCTTTTCATCTACCAGGATTCATATCAAACATTAATTCTTCCACAAAGCCACCTCCCTCTGGTGGCTTCCTTCCTTGTCATCGTCTAACCTAGAGCGTGAGCTCCATAATTTCAGAAGCTCGAGCAGATAGAAGGTCCTCAGTGTTTCTTAAATGGACAAGTGGGAATCAGTGTGCGCCAAGTCACAGAGGAAGACATGGGCCGATCGTCCTGAGCTCCAGCCCAGGTAATCCGGCCAGGTTTCAAGGCCGGTTCCCAAGTTTGAGGATACTGTACAAAAAGTTAAAGATTAAAAAATTCAAACATAATAAAAATAAGATAGAATAACATAATGAGCCACCATATACCCATGATTAACATCCTTCTTGTTTCCAACCTTCACCCACTTTCCACATCGCTACATAAAACTATTTAGGAATAAATTCCAGATACCATATCATTTCATCTGTAAATATTTTAGCATGTATTTCCAAAATACATGAAAAATACATGAAAATACTTTTAAAATACCTAAAAATGTAAGAATATCACTCTGAAATAATGTAATAATACCTTTTAAATATCAACTATCCCATTGGTGTTCAGACTTACAAGTGTTCTATGGATGTTAGTTGTTTTTCTTTTTGCCACTTATTTGATTTGGAATCTAAGTGTGAATTCTTTTCCTTACAATTAATTACTGAGGAATTGGGTCACTTGTCCTGCAGTGTCACAAGATCTGGATAACTTTGATAATGTTCCCATAATGTCGTTTAACAGGATCCCTACCCACACTTTGTATTTCCTATAAGGTGATAGCTGATCTTGATGAGGCTGGATCAGGTTCAGGTTTGATTTGTGTTTGGGTGGGGTGGGGAGGGTGGCGGGAGCTTGAGGAATGTAAAGACTACTTCACAGTTGGTGCTGAGATTTTCCACTAGAAGACACATCGTGTCAGGTTCTCACTCTCTTTCTCTTTTTAAGATTTTTATTTATTTATTTGAAAGAGAGAGAGAGAGAGTATCAGTGGTGGTGAGTGGTCGGGGGAGGAGCAGAGGCAGAGGGAGAAGCAGACTCCCCACTAAGCAGGGAGCATGATGTGGGGCTCGATTCCAGCACCCCAGGATCATGACCTGAGCTGAAAGCAGATACTTAACTGACTGAGCCACCCAGGCGCCCCATCAAGTCCTCCCTTTTCATGATGTTAGTAGTCATAGCTTATCTGCCTAGATCCATTAATTTATTAGGGATGCACAATGATGATGTCTATCATTCTTTCTCTTCATTTATGAGCTAGAAATATTTTGATTTTTAAGATTTTATTTATTTAATTTGAGAGAGAGAGAGAGAGAGAAAGAGAGTGTGCTCCAGCATGCAGGAGCAGTGGTAGGGGCAGAGGGAGAGAGAGAACCTCAAGCAGACTCCACAAAGAGCCTAGCGCAGAGCTCCTGTGGGGCTCGATCTCACAACCCTGAAATCAGGACCTGAGTCAAAAGCAAGACTCAGATGTCTAACCGAATGAGCTGCCCAGATGCCCCTGAGCAGGAAATATTTTTATAAAGAGAAATTTCCCCTCATCTATCATTTCATCACCCAAGCCCCATTTTAAAACCACTTAACCAAGCCCAAGCTTTCTGTCAAGTTAGAATCCTAAGTAGGAGCCTGAACAACTTTAAGGAAACCTTCATTTATTCCTTAGTTTCTAGCTGAGAATTAACTGGATGACCGTGGGCCTGACAGCTACAGAAAAGACAGTCTGGCTTGGTTCTTCCCTTACCAGTTCAGCTGAGGACCTGCCTGCCCTGAGATTTTCTTTAAAAGCATTGCTCCAGGGCTTGCTCTAAAGATCTACCCTTTCTCTTTGAAAGTGTTTTCTCCTATAATTAAGAGAGTTTCTAATTTGGGGAATAGATACAAATTCATCAAAATTATATTTTTAAAAAGTCATAATCCTGAAGCTGCGAAGATCTGGCTCCAGGGAAATCCTGAATTGAGGAAGGATGCTAATCAGAACAGAATTTAAGACAATAGTTGATCATCTTTCATTCCCAGAATAGGGAATATCCCAAGGAAATGCCAAGTAAAAAAGTAAAATCAGGGATTGATTTTGTATTTTGAGAAACTGACCAAGTCTCTTGATCAAATGCTCATTGCAAGTCTGACTCAAGGTTGAACAGATAAAAGAATCCTCCAGGGTACCCCCACCTCCTGGGTCTCAGCATGCTGTGATTTTGAAAAGCCAGACCCTGGCAATAAGAGACCTCACCGCCAAGGAAATGAAGGATGCTTCGCCTCCAATTCCTGGCTCCTGTTAACATGCCCTCGGGTCCGTGCTGGCGCCAGGCTGGGAGGGAGAGTGGTCCCTGTCTTGCTCTCTGCAGAGGCTAAACCTTATGTCTGCTCCGCGGTTGAGGGAAGAACGGCATCATTCTCATTAATTTAGTGAGGCCGGACCCTCGCTGAGGTCTGGCTCTGTCCACCCAGTGGAGCTATCCCAGTAGCGCTACCCAGACCTCCAGGATTTAGGCCCTGAGAAAAATCCCGGCCTATGGTCACTCCTCGTAAGCTTTCACTAGGCTCCCCTGTGGTTTGCCAATTCATGATGTGGCCTTGGTACAATCTATTTGTGCCTCAGTTTCCCTAGGTAAAGTAATAAGGTTGGACCGGAGTTTTGATTTGCAGACTAATTCAGGAAGCTTTTCCAAACCCTCTATTAGGGTGCCCCTATGGACTCACGGCATAGGATGGTGGGGGGGGATGGAGGTGAAAAGGCCCAGAAGTTCGCTGCCCTGCACCCGAGCTCTCCCGCTCGGCCACCAGCGGCTCCACCTCTCGCCCGGGTCTCGCCCTCGGCCTGGGCGGGGTCACGCGCGACTCCGGGCGGGTTCCGGGAGGCTGGGCACGCCAGCCCGGGTTGGGCAGCCCCACCGGAAAGACTCGTTTCAGCCCGAGCGGGCGGAGGCCGGGCGGAAACAGACTTGTCGTCCCGCCTCGGGCCCTCCGGGTCCCCGCCCTCCCGCGCAGCCCCGCCGGGGTTGTGGAAATGGCGGTGGGCAGCTGCGGCCGCCCAGGGTCACCCCCTCCCACGCCGGCCCCGCTCCCTGGCCGCGCCCCCCAGGCCACACCGGGGCTCCGACTCGGGTCCCCGGCCCGGACTCCGCGGAGCCTGGCGGGGGAGGGAAGAGAGGCCGGCCCCCGCGGGGAGGGCCTGACCCGAACTGGGGACCCGTTGCCAAGAAACCGGACCCCCGCCTCGGGCTCAGACAGCAGCCTGGCGCAGCTGCCTCTCCCACACCCCCTCCACCTCCCGCCCCCTCATCATCCAGAAAGGCTTCTGGCGCTGCGGCGCTGAGGCGACCCCAGGCGGAGACAAGAACCTTGGACGGCGGCTCTGTGGGTGAAAGCCCAGCGGCGGGCGAGCTTGACGGCTGCTCTCCAGCTCCGCCTCGCCTCCGGGCCCGGGGTGGGGCCCCACCACCGCCAGCTGGACGGCCTTGGCCGGGCCACCCCTCCTCTGGGGGCCGCAGCCTCCAAACGGGGTGCTGGTGCAGAGCTGTAGGGTGGCGGGACCCAGGCGTCGCCCGAAGGGCCAGCCAGCTGGGATGGGGGCTTGCGTACAGGCGGGTGTGGCGACGGCACGAGCCATCTGTCAGCCGGCGGCGTGTGCAGGGTCCCCAACTCTACCCCGGTGGGTGTCAAGGCACGGGGGACACCAGCCCCTGCCCAGGATGAAGCCCCGTAGACCGCGCAGGCCAGGCACTGACCCCTCTCCGCAGAATAGGAACCCTTTCCTGACGGGGAAGATGGGCACCCCCAGATCTCTGCCCACGGCCTCCCTAAGGGCCACTGTGCCACAGGATGGGACACCCAGGCATTTCGCAGGCCCTCCCTGAAAACGGAAATCTGGACGCGACACAGCCCTCTCTACCATGGGGCGCAGGTGGCTCAGATCTCTGCTCACCTGCTCAAAAGCTCTTCGGCATTGTGGCAGGAGAGGAACGCTGATGGGGAAGTACCACTGTGCGGAAAATAACCACAGAGACCACCGGCATCTGAGAGCACGTGCAGCTTTATTGCCAGGCTTGGTTTAGTAGGAAACCAAGAGAAACCGGAGCCCAAAGCACTGGACTCTGCATCACGAGAGGCAAGGGCAAGTCTGTGCCTCCTGTAATCCTATGTGACCTTCATCCACTTATCTAAAATCTCTGAGCCTCACAGTGTTCTCATTCATAAAAAAAGAGCCCGCCCTACCTTCAGAGTACAGTCAGAACGAGAGGGGACAATAAACAGAACAACTCATTGCCACCTTTGGAGCCCCAAAGGTGGGACAGGTTTTCTCAGCACCTGGAGAAGACTGTGCAGCTGCTGAGATTACTGGCAGGGAGACAATCCCATCCCCGAAGGAAGAAAACTGAAATGAGCACTTTATTTCCCTTCTATAAAAATAGAATCCAATACTGGAGAGTGTGAAAATTAAGGAGTCATTGGAAGCCATTTGCTGGGTTTTAACTTTCTATCGAAGAAATGGAGGGGACAGGATTGCAGGGTGCCCTGGGTCTGAGGGGGTGAGCCTCAATTATGAAATCACACGTACCCGAACTGAAGTCCTGCTTCTATCATTTACGAGCACTGTTACCATAGGTGAGTGACTTCACCTCTCTGCAACTCAGTTTTCTCATCTGCATAATGGAAAAAATTACAGTACCAGGCTCTGGGGGCTGGTGAGAAGATTAAATGAGAAAACGAATATAAACGTCCTTGGCCCAGGGCCTGGCACATGGCAATACAAGATAAATGCTAACTAGTTCTTTTGCTGTCATTTGGTGCTTTCTAGTCTTTCCTCTTCCCTTACCAACATTCTACTGTAAAGTTTTCAAATATACAAAAAAAAAAAAAAAAAAAGGAATGGGATGGAAGTAATTTTAGAGGGAACACCCACGTATGTTTCACCTAGATTCTCCAATTAATATTTGATTCAATTTGCTTCATCACGTGTCTGTCAATCCAGCCCTCTGTCCATTTAGCAATCCATCTTTTCTGGTTACTGTTGTGGAACAAACTTCCCAAAACTTAGTAACTTAGAGCAACAGCAATTTTGCTGTGCTCGTGGATTCTGTGAGTTAGGAATTCAGATGGGATGTTTTTGCTCTATAATGGCCACCCCCACTTTCAGTGGCCCCCTGGACACAATCCTGGAGTCTGAGAGCCACCCTGCCCCATGATCTCAAGTCAGCCCACCGTAAAGGTGGAAAGATTGCCAGCAGATTGGGGCTGTATGCCCCTAGGCCCTAACCTAGGGCCTCTTCTGAGAGATCCATCCCCAAGAGTCTGGCTCCAAAGCCCTTCAGATTGGGGACACCTGAACAATACCAGAGGACTCAGCCTGCCACCCAGATAGAAATTAGGCCATTTGGAATGAAGGAAAGGATTCAAAATAGCAGAAAACTGCATGCCCACCTCTGGCCACCCCCACATACAGCTAGCCCTGGAATACAAACCCAGAGCCTGACACTCACCCTGAACAATGTCCTTAACTCAACCCCAGATAAAGAATGAAAGAGCAACCATAGACCTGGCCTGCCATGCCCCTAGGCCCTAACCCTTACCTTAGTTTCAGTTCTGAGGGTTCTATCCCCAGAGTGCCCTACACTTTTGGGATACCTGGGCCATAGCAGAGGACTCAGCCTGCCACCAGAAAGAAAAAGTGTCATTTGGAACAACAGAAAGGATTCAGAGTAGGAAAATCTGTATGCCCACCTGAGGCCACCCCCACATTGAGTGGTCCCCTGGATGGAAAGGAGAAAATGGGAGGCACACAAGCAACACTGGACCAAAACAATACTGAAATCTGGCTGGCTACCAGTTGTCAATTCCTTGGGAGTTGCTTTCCATGGTTCTTGGCTCTGCCCTCTGAGTCATGCTTCCACTTCCCTAAGAAATTAGCTGCATTGGTATGGAAGCCTACTGAAATTGCTTCCTGCCCATAAGAGCATGAGAATTCAAAGGCCTCCTTTCATTTTGAATTGCCTCTTTCCCTTTTATTCCAGTCTATTTCACTTCCTTTAAAACCTTTGTGGATTTCCTCTGTATCAATCTGTAAATCCAATCCATTAAACAAAAGCCATAGTTACAAAGCTCTTCAAACTAAGCCCTTCTCTACTTTGGGCTCTCCATGAGATTGCTGTGGGACAATTTCCTCAGGACCATTAGGCACACAGAGCGTTTGCAAGGTGTGCTATTAATATGCTTAAGAGAACTTCTGTCTGGTTGGAAGGGGCCTCAAGGCACCACCAAAAAACTTCCTGGTGTCTTCATGAAGAGTTTTACAGGTGGGCGCTTACCCTCATCTTTACCCTGAGATGTCTTCTTGGTGCCTATCATTCATTCTTCTCTCTGAAGCTCTTTCTTCCTTTTGAGAATCTTCCATCGGGACACACTTGGAATAAGAAGTTGTTTTTGAACCCAGCTACTCCTGACTTCTACACTCTTCTAAAGTTAATTCTTCAAACACATTATTTCCTTCTCTAGTTCCCCTCTCTCTAGCCATACCCTAAGACACACTGTTGAAAGAAACCAGGGGATATTTTCATTGTCCTGCTTGGAAATCTCCTGAGATGGGTCAGAGCTGGAAATACCAGGAGGGTCTTTCACTCCCATGTCTGGCACCTGGGCTAGAATGATCTGCAGACGAGACAACAGAATGGAGTGCCTACGGCCCAGTTGAGTTGGCTTCATGGCTGCCCAGTGGCCTCACTGAAGTTGAACTTCTCACTGATGGCTCAGGACTCCAAGCAAAGGTGTTCCTGTGGACAAAGTGGAAGTGTCTTGAACGTTCCCAACCTGGCCTGGCCTTGGAACTCGTACAGCATCATCCCCCTTGGACTCAACTGTTCCACAGTCATCCACGTACCAGATTCCAGACTCCCTGTCCACCAAGGAGCATTGCCCAGTTTCCCTTGTTTGCCGCAGTTGTACAAGAGCAGGTGGGAAGGAAGATATTGCTGTGGTCACTTTGGGAAAATAAATTCTGCCCCATTATCCTTATTTTGATGCATTTCAAAGTAAGTTACTGATATCCTTACGCTTCTGCACAGAAAACGTGTGAGATTGCCACACAGCTTCTCCACCAATTGCAATTGTCCATCCTACATTTTCATTGTTGGGGTCCGCGTGTAGGGGGAACTCAGTGTGGTGTTCATTTGCATTTCTAATTAATGATATCGAATACTTTTTCATGTGCTTATTGACCATAGCTTTCTTTGGGAAGTTTCTTTTCAAATCATTTGCCTATTTTTTGGACATTCTAATTATTGATTTAGTAAGGATGATATGTTTATGAATATTTTCTCTGTTTCCGCTTATTTTTTCATTTTTGTGAAGGCATTTTAAAAAGATTTATTATTTATTTATTTATTTATTTATTTTGAGAGAGAGAGAGAGAGAGAGCATGAGTGGGAGAAGCAGAGCGAGAGGGAGAGAGAAGCTCAAGCAGACTCTGCACTGAGCACAGACCCTGACATGGGGCTCGATCTTACAACCCTGAGATCATGAGCTGAGACAAAATCAAGAATCAGATGCTTAACCAACTGAGCCACCCAGGCATCCCTGTGATGACATTTTTTTCATGAGCGGAGGATTTTAATTTTTTTAAAAGATTTATTTATTAGGGGGAGAGAGAGAGAGAGAGAGAGAGAGAGAGGTGGGGGAAGGGCAGAGGGAGAGAGACAATCTCAAGCAGACTGCCCACTGAGCATGGACCCCCGACACAGGGTTCGATTTCTCGACCCCAAGATCGTGATCTGAGCTAAAATCAAGAGTCAATGCTTAACCGACTGAGCCATCCAGCACCCCCCAACCCCGCCAGAGGATTTTAATTTTGAGGAGGTCTGTTTTATCTGTTTTTTCTTCTATGGTTTGCTTCTTTAGTGATATAGTAACGATCTGTCTCCTTAATATTGCGGAGCTATTCTCCCATGTTTTCCTTTGGAAGCTTTAAGTTTTAGCATTGACACTTAGGTCAGTGAGCCACGTGGAATTAATCTTTAATGTGGTGTGAGGTAAGGGTTCTGGAAGCTTTTCCCAGTGCCAAAGGAGCTCAGCTGGAACTACATTTGCCTTCCCCATGTGGTTCTGGGTTCAGGATGAGCACAAGAGAAATGTGTGCCATATCTGGGAAGTGGAAGAGAAGGAAATGCCACTTCTAAGCACCAATGACCCACACAGAGCCACGCACATGGTCGCTTATCTGTCCGGTCACTCCGTGTACAGCAGCCAGGCATAGTGCCTCCACTTCATGGGAAGTGAAGTGTCTCCACGTGTCTCCAGCTTCACAGGATTGCTCCCTGCTGCTCCTCTGGGTCCTGGGCCAGGGAGTGCTGCTGCTCCGTGGTCAAGGGTACCAGCTTCTTCTGTAGGGCATCCTCATCCCCCAGGTTAGCATTGCCGACAAACAGAGGCAGGTTTCAGTTTGTCCTCACGGGGTCCAGGTTGTCCTTGTCCTCCCCCTGCTCACACCTATCTTTCTTTCCTATCTACCAGTCCTGTTGATTTCAGGCCCAACATCGACACGAAAGCAACAGCTTTACAAAGAAGGTCCAACCAGCTCTCACAGTTGGTAAGGCCCAATTCCTATAGGAAAACCCTCATTCTGTATCACTCACTCTGCTTCTCTCATCAAACCCTAACTGCTACCAGAGTTGAGGTTCTTTTTTTTTTTTTTTTTTTCCTATATGGATATCCAGTTGTCCCAGCACCATTTGGGAGAGACTCTCCTTTCCCCGTGGGATGGCTTTGGTGTTTTTGTCAAAATCATTTGACAATCTGCATGAGTATCTGCTTCCGGGATTCTCTATCCTCTTCCTTCATCTGTTTTTCAATCTTGTCACCAGTACCACACCGTCTTGATCACTACAATTTCATAGTGAATCTTAAAGTCCCCATTCTTTTTTGAGTCAGAAGATGCCTTTCCTAATAGACAACATTGTGGACCTGCAATACCGCTGCTGTCAGGCTAGCATATGTCGATTTAGCAAAGACGAAATATTAGAAGGATTTGTGAACACCTTAAAGTTCCCTTGGGTCTTATTCATCAGAACGCCAACCGCAGATATCTGAAAATCAGTCACTGTGCACAGATGGTCATGCATCCTCCAGCAGGAGAACGAGGTGTCAGCCCCTGATGTATTTTTTCTGCTACTGGGATGACTTGTAGCTGTGAATTCAGGTGAAATTCCCATAAGAGTGGGTTTCTTTTTACCAGGAAGATAATCAGTTTGAGTTTTCTAATTTGTCCAGGTTGAGGCTTCCTTCCAGGACAGAGCAAGCAAGAAACACCAGGGAGGGAAAAGGTACTATCTGGAACATAGTCAGATTGGATGTCCCAAAAGGACTGTTATGGGTTGAATTGTGTCCCCTCCTAACCCCCAGCACCTCAGAATGGGACCTTATTCGGAAACGGGGCCACTACAGATGCAATTGGCTAAGAAGAGGTAATTTACTAGAGCACGGTGGGCCCTAATCCAATATGACTGTGTCTTTATAAAAAGGAGAAATTTGGATGCAGAGACAGACATGCATAAGGGAAAGACAACATGAAGACCTCTGGAGAACACCCTCCACGGCCAAGGAACGCCCAGGCTACAAGCTGCCAGTAGAGGACCTGAAACACATCCTTCCCTCCCAGCTGTCAGAAGGAGGTAACTCTTTTATCTCAGGCTTCCACCCAAGGAGCCCTGAGAAAATACATTTCTGTTGTTTAAGTCACTCTAAACCCTTCGTTCTCTGGTGCCCCTACCCTGCCCTGCAGTGGGTCGCAAGTCCCCACTTTTTCTTTGGGAACCTGCCTTTCCAATTTCACATGCCTCTGGTGGGAGGTCAACTCCACCCAGAACCTACTCCCTGGCCCAAGATTTGGCCCGACACACACCCCTTGCCAGGAATCTGAGTTGTAAATGGAGGAAAATGTTTGTGCTCAGCCATTCTGATGGCAGTAACCCCAAATCCTTCCTACACCCCCACATCCTCCGACCACCTGGCTTCCCAACCTACCTGCGGCTGCCTAGCTGTTGTTTGATTCTTTGTGTTGTCTCACGTCTTTTTCATAATCCTCATTTCTTTTGCTTACATTAGCCAGAGTTGGTTTCTGTCATTTGCAATAAAGAGCCCCAGTTGATCCAGCCATGCCCTTTGCCTGGATCTGGGAGGACCCAAAGCCCCTCTGGAATCAGTCTTCCTGCCCTCCATCTAAGAGCTACCAGGAGGGGCCAGGCCAAAATCAGCATCCGCTGTAGCGTGGGGGTGGGGAGCAGCCTGGCTCAGAACATGAGAGCCCAGAGGGGCAAAGGGGCAAAGCCTGGTGGGGGTTTGTGGAGCTACAGTGAGATGAGAAGGATGCGTGTGGGGGAAGGGCGAGGGAGCAGTGACAGTGGTCTTGTCATGGGAAGCTGGGACAAAAGCAGGACAAGGAGGGTGCCCAGAGCAGGGAACTGGAGTCTTCATGGGAGGAGGTGGGTGACCACAAGGAGTGGGGGTGCACAGTGTGGGCTGTGTGACCCCAAAGGGGATGAGGAGGGCTTCTGTGTGTGGGCAGAAGCAACAGCACCAAGAGATTGGTATGTACAGGGGGCACTGATCTAATATGGAAATATATGGATAAAATGAAAGCCAGATTTCTCACTGTTAGAAAAGGGAGTTTTAAATATGGAAAGGAAGAAAAAACTAGAATCAACTTGTTACGGGCTGACTCAGTGTCCTTCCCCCAAATTTATTTGTGAAAGCCCTAAGCCGCCAGTACCTTAAGAATGACTGTATTTGAAGAGAGGGTCTTTAAAGAGGTAATTAAGTTGAAATGAGGCCAGTAGGGTGGGCCCTAATCCCATCTGACAAGTGTCCTTACACAGCGGAGATTAGGACGTGCAGAGGGGTGGCAGGGGCACAGGTGCACAGAGGGATGCTCATGTGATTGGGGGGGGGGGGGGGGGGGGAAGGGGGGAAAGACGGGGGGGAGGGGGGGGGGGAAGGGAGGAGATGGGGGAAGTAGGGAGAAGATGTGGGAGGGCGGGGGAACAAGGGGCGGAGAAGATGGGGGAGGGGAGGGGAAGCTGGGGAAGGGGTGGGGCAGGGTAGGGTTCCAGTCGGCTCCTTGATCTTGGGACTCCCAGCCTCCAGAATGCTGAGAAATTAAACTGCCCAGTCTATGGTATTTGTTATGACAGCCCTAGCAAACTAATACAGAACGCCTTGGGATGAGATGAAAATGTGAGTTATCAGCACCAATTCTTGGTCTTCGAGATACGTAAAGATAGGTATAAAACTAAACACAAATGTAAATGTAGGTATATGTATATAAAGTGTGTGTGTGTGTGTGTTTGCCTGTATGTGTATGCCTTCACGTGTTTCCTGTGTTCACTGAGAGTCCCCGGGAGCAGAGACACCCTAAAGGCATGAGCTCCCCTAGTGTCTTACTTTTTAAAGAATCACTCTCCACAAAGTGAACAGGGCGGAGGAGGCCCAAGATGAGCCCGGAACATCTTGTCGCACCAGAAAATAAGGACGAGTTCCAAGAATGACAGGGATATGCCCAAGGACATCGGAGGAGCTCCCACTGGCCAAAGGTGGGGCAATTTGAATCCACTGACACCAACAGAAATCCCTAAAGCCCATGCTGATACAAATCAGTAAATGAGAACCACAGAATGCTTCCCTGCATAGGATAGGGGAACCAAGTGTATAAGGAATGACAGAGGGAGAAAGTCCTCTTGTAGCCACCATGGGTCACAAATTCATCCAAGAGTCGCCAGTGGATGCTATGACCAGTGGATAGAGGCGTGACAAGGAGCAAGATACCTACTTAGTCTCAAAGCACCTTCCCACAAAATGTTCATTAATGACAAAAGTAAAAAGAGTAATTTTGTAGTAAAAAAATAAATAAATAAAAAAGCTTGGCAGATACAGACACACCTTAGTCCAGTTACCATCATCAGTAATGGAACAAATTGAGATCATAGGTCCCCTGATAAGATGCAATTAGGAGAACACAGTGTCACCTCAATGACATTCTGGTCCAAACTGGAAAACCTTGAAACTGAATGTGAGGAAACATCCGTCAAGTGAACTTGAGGCAGAGGCTATCAAATGAGTGGCCTGTGACCTTCGGAAGTACCAAGGTCACGAAAGGGAAAGAGAGGCTGAGGAACAGCTCCAGATTGAAGGAGACGGAGAGACTTGACAACTCGGCGCACCACACGTTTCTGGGCTCAAGCCTTCCGCTGTGAAGGATGCTCTCGAATGAACTGGTAGAACCTGATGAGGTCTGGGGAGTCAATGTCAGTCATAGATCCCTGCTACTGTCCCAATCGCAGCTACATACTGTGGTTCTGTAGGAGAAAGTCCTCATCTGTAGGAAATACACATTTAAGTTTTAGGGAGTGACAGGACATGGACCTAGCAATTTATTCTCATACTGTTAAAGAATAACGAAACTCTTTGCACCGTCCTTGCCGCTTTTCTGTTGGTTTGAAATTATTTAAAAAATAAAAAAATACGTATCCCTAGAAGACATTCGGATGGCAAAGGAGTCTCTGAAAAGAAAATCATTAGTCATTAGGGAAATGCAAATTAAAATAGCAAAGTGATACCACCATCCGCATAATAGAATAGCTAAAATCCAAAAAAAAAAAAAAAAAAACTGGTAATACCAATTGCTGGTGAGAAGATACAGAGCAACAGGAACTCACGCTGTAGGTAGGGACGCAAAATGGGGCCGCCGCTCAGGAAGACAGTTTGGCAGTTTCTTACGAGGCTAAACATAGTCTTACCATACACCCAGCAGTCATGCTCCCGGGTGTTTATCCAGTTAAACTGAAAACTTAAGTCCACACAAAAAAAGTCTGTACATGAATATTTATAGTAGATTTATTCATAGTCACTCCAAACTAGAAGCAACCAAGATGTTCTCCAATAAGTGAAAGGACAAACAGTAGTAGATCTAGTCCATGTCATATTTCATGATAAAAAGAAACTAGACACGTAACAACGGGAATGCATATGGCCGAATGAAAGAAGCCAGTCAAAAAAGGCAACATATTGTATGAATCCATTTCACAGGACATGTTGGAAAAGGCACAGACCCAGAAGCAGGAAAGAGATCCATGATGGCCTGGGCTTTGGGGAGGACAGAGGCTCAAAGAGGTGAAACACAGGTGATTTTGTTTAAGGAAGTGAAACTCTTCTGTATGATGTTGTGGTGGTGGATAGAGGACACGATGCACAAATCAAATCCATAGAACGTCATGACAGGCAGAATGCACCTTAATTTGTTTAGATTGTTTTAAAAATCCCTTAGGAGTTTGGAGGATCTCAGGATGGAATGTAAATGATGCCAAAAGCCAAAAGAATTTTACTGCATTACAGATATATGAAATAACCCAAGAGGGTACTGACCTACAGAACTCTGGAAATGAGTGGAGCCTGAAGACAGAAGGCAAAAGGAACCATGCGTGAGTACTGAACTCTAGCTGATAAAACATTTCCCATGGATAAAGGCTGAGCAATTGTAAAACCACCATATATGAATTGGACGATTAAGTAAACGGATAGTGGCAGGTTGGAGCCCGGTGTCTCACTATTGGAATGGGAGTTTACAGATAAGCGAGGGGAGAGAGCTAGAATGATCCATGTGTAATACATTCAAGTTGAAGACATCAGTATGACCCATGTTTAGCTTGATATACATTCATCGGGCTACCACTGAAGTATTTATGGAAGTGTGTATATACACACAAGTTGTATACACAGATGTATTGTCTTGCTCTGCCATTTGAGAGGGCCTAGAAATGACAGAACCCTAGTAGCAAGGAAGGCACCTGTTGTCCAGATCTTAGTCTATAAGATAATTCTCCAGTAAAAAGGAACTAGGACCCTTTGGAGAGATGGCTGATCTGAGGACTCAGACATAGAAAAGGAGCCTAGAGCAGCCTACGGTTCTAGAGAGGAAGGAAGTGCTCTGTGAAGTCCCAGCTGTGAAGGTGTGTCAGAGAGACACAGGAGCCATCTGCAAAAGCTCCCACTGGCAAAGCTGGAACAATCTGATCAACGAAATAAGTAACATAGTATTGGATTATAACTCAAAGTATAATAAAAATATTTGTAAGTCCATATAATATAAGGAAATTATTGATTCAATAAATGGGGTAATCTCCATGCAGAGGAATTCCAAATAATTTAATGTATGTCCCCTGCCCTAATGAGGTGGGGGCAGAGCCACCTACTCTGTAAGCATCAGGACTTCCTGCCAAAAAGTACAGTATATTGGGAACCTGAGTGGCTCAGTGGGTTAAGCCTCTGCCTTTAGCTCAGTTCATGATCCCAGGGTCCTGGGATCGAGTCCCACACTGGGCTCCCTGCTCAGCAGGGAGTCTGCGTCTCCCTCTGCCTGCCACTCCCCCTGCTTGTGCTCTCTTTCTCCATTGAATAAATATATAAAAACTTAAAAAAAAAAGTACAGTATGGACAGGGCAGGGGAGTAACTTCACGTGGGGAAACCTGACAAACACTACCTCTGTCGGGTGGTCAGGGTCCGGGGAGTTCAGTTACACCTGCTAGGATGTGATGAGAAAGTACTTGATCTCAGTGGTCTTCTTCTTTAAAACCCACAAGTCTAACCATGAGGAAAACATCAGACAAATTCCGATTAAGAGACATTCTACAGAATACCTGACCTTGAATCTGTTACAGTCATCAAAAACAAGGAAAGTCAGAGAATGTGTAAAAGGCAGGGGGAGCCTAGGGAGACATGACAATGAGACATAATGTGGTATCCTGAAGGGGATCCTGGGACAGGAAAAAAAAAAAAAGGTGGTAGATAAAAAATAAGGAAATGTGAGTCAAGTGTGGACTTTACTGAATATTGGCTCATTAATTGTGACCAGTTTCCCACGGCGATGCAAGATGTCAGTAACAGGGGAAACTGGGTGTCAGGTATGAGAACTTCCTGTCCTACCTTCCCAACTTTTCTTTAAGTCTAAACCTCACAGAAAATAAAATCTTCATTACAAATTATTTTTAGGGGCACCCAAGTGGCTCAGTGAGTTGAGCATCTGATTCTTGGTTTTGGTCCTCCAGCTCATGATCTCAGGGTCACAGGACTGAGCCCTGCACCAGGCTCCACACTCAGCGAGGAGTCTGCTCGAGATTCTCTCCTTCACCATCTGCCCTTCCCCCACGCTCTCAAATAAATAAATAAATAAAAACTATTTTTAGGATTTTTTTGAAGTCTGACAGTATGCTAGAGAAACAATCATTAGTCAGGCCTGTTGGTTCCTACAGCCACTCTGCTGTCCGTTTGCAACACCAGGAGAGGCTCTTGCTAGACAGAGGTTGCATCAAAGTATGGGATACGTTTGAGAAGTTGTGCATCTCCCTGGATGTGGAGATCAGTCATTTCTAAGGTGTGGTTCCTCTGAAGGCATCCTGCAGGCTTTCTCCAATACTGCAAACCATGCTTCTGATGCTTTGGAAGTAGACTTCCACACCGCGTCCCGTGCTTGCATATTTCCTCCCAGACCTTTTGCCCATGCTTGCTGCTTTCCACAATCATCCCTGGAAATGCCCTTGAAACTTTAGACATAGACATGAGACAAAGGGTCAATGGCATTGCCTTTAAAGTAAATAAATAATCCATGGATTAAAAAATTAACAGGGGGGACTGGGTGGCTCAGTCGGTTAAGCATCCAACTCTTGGTTTCCACTCAGGCATGATCTCAGGGTCGTGAGATCAAGCCTCATGTGGGGCTCTACGCTCAGCATGGCGTCTCCTTGAGATTCACTCCCTCTACCCCTCCCCCCAAAATAAATAAATAAATCTTAAATAGATAAATAGAATAAGTGGCAAACCTATGTTTGCCGTGAGGAAACACAGAGCAAGGCAGACCACAGTACCCATCCCTGTCTTAGACCTAGCTGCTGTCTGGTCCCAGCCTGGCTTGGGTACTCTGGACAAGCACTGCGGAAAGCACCAGGTCAAAATCACAAGGGAAAAAGAAGAGGATCCTGTCCTCGGATCTTCTTCAAGAGGCTGGCCATCTGATGGAGACTAAGCAAACCAAATCTTCTGAGGTGCACCCAGCCGGAGAGGAGGAAGGTCACCTCTTAGTTCCAGTAGGAAGTTTTCAGTGGTTTCAAGTTCACTCAGAAGAGTCCCTTGACTCTCACCTTATGCACTTTCCTCTCAATACCCTTGAGAGTTGGCCCTGGCTGATGTCATCCTGTCATTACAGAGGATCATGCTGAGTTCACAAGGGCAGGGAACTAGTCCACTGTCAGGCACCAGGAGCTCTCCATTGGCCGTCTCCAGGACAGGCCTAGGCCCATCGACATGGGAGAGGGGAGGATGCCCAGCAAGGCTTCCAAGGACATGCACGCCTCAGGATCATGACCATCTAAGGTCAAGGACAGGGTGAGAGCTGCTTCCACCCCAGGCATGAGGTTAAAAACTAAAGACAGCAGTCAGGACAGGTGACACTGTCTTCTGTTCAGGATTTTAGACTGGTTAAGTGTACTGCCAGACAGATGGACTGATAGAAAATCTATATTCTTTATCCCTGGAGTTTAAAGTTAGTTTGGCAAGAATGCCAGAAAATCTACTACACTCTTGTCTTTGGTTGATGCTAGCAGTCCATTTGAAATGTTCCAAAATTGCCTTAGACTTCAGCTACAAGGCAAACTCTGGGAGATCCTTGGTCCTTAAGAGTCTTTTTCTTTTTAGTTAATAAACTTCATTTTTAGAGCATTTTTGCTTTACAGAAAAAATAAGTAGAAGTACTGAGCGCTCTCATTGATTCCCTTACTCCCACACAATTTCCCCTATTATTCACATCTTGCATTACTGTGATACATTTGTACAACCGATGAGCCATACTGATACTTTATTATAATTTTCTTTAAGATTTTTTATTTGACAGACAGAGATCACAAGTAGGCAGAGAGGCAGGCAGAGAGAGAGAGGAGGAAGCAGGCTCCATGCTGAGCAGAGAGCCGAATATGGGGCTCGATCCCAGGACCCTGGGATCATGACCTGAGCCAAAGGCAGAGGCTTTAACCCACTGAGCCACCCAGGTGCCCCCTGATACTTTAATATTAATTAAAAGCTACATAGTAGGAACGCCTGGGTGGCTCAGTCAGTTGAGCGGCTGCCTTCAGCTTGGGTCATGATCCTAGTATCCTGGGATCAAGTCCCAAATCGGGCTCCTTGCTCGGCAGGGCGCCTGCTTCTCCCTCTGCCTCTGCCTGCTACTCTGTCTGCCTGTGCTCGCTCTCTCTCTCTCTCTGACAAATAAATAAACATAAAATCTTAAAAAAAAAAACTACACAGTATGCATTAGGCTTCATTTTTTGTGCTATACATTATTTTATGGGTTTTCACACTTATCCACCATGATAATATCACACAGAATAGTTTCAGGGCCCTAAAACCCTTGTGCTCTACTTACTCATCCCTCCCTTCTTCCAGGTCCCCCCTGAACCCCTGAAAATCACGATCTTCTCACTTTCTCTGCACTTCTGCTCTTTCCAAAAGGTGCTCCGGTTGGAATCACACAGTATGTAACATTTTTACCTTGTCTTCTTTCACTTGGAAATATGTATTTAAGGTTCCTCCCTGTCTTTTCATGACTCCTTCCATCTGGAATGTACTGAGAACTAGAAGGGGAAGAACGAGGTGGTAAAAGTGGCTGGGGAGGGATGCTCGGGGGAGGACCACAGGGCCCCGGGCTCTGGCGGGCCTCCCTCTCCAATGAAGAGGAGAACCCAGAAACCTCTGTTTAAATGTCTGAAGTACCTTCGGGATGTCTGGAAAGCAATGTGTGCCTTATAAGGACGCAGTAAATGACAGCAAGGGCTTCCCATCTCCTGGGAGCACCCAGAGTTCATGCTGGTAAGGAGAAGACATGCAGGGAAGTGGCCCAGCAAAGACCCGTTTCCTTTACCAACCTTAATATTAAAGTGTCTTTGATGGGTCCGTGGGCCTTGGACTGAAGGAAGGAAAGAGTTCATGAAAAACCATTCAAAAAACTAAAAATAACTCACTTATTTTCTCTGTGAGACTGGCTTTGCTCAAGTCTTGGAAAAGACAACGCAAAAAAAAAAAAAAAACCTACAACTTGAGAGCAGAAATCCATGGCAACAAGCAACTTGTGTTTATGGATAGCATTCCAGGGAAATTAAGTGTCTGGCTGCCACAGAGTAGAAGAAATGAATATGAAATCATACATATCCATTTACTTTCCTCTAGATGAGCAAATGGAAATTCATACCTGTTCTATCTATCCCTGAGAAATAAGTTCTCATATTTTTGTCTGATGAGACAGATGCCATGTTGTTTCCGGAGTTTTGAGTAAAGATGATCACGTAGTGCTCTGATTACCAGCTCCTTACTAACCAGCTATCTGCAACATGGATTACCAAGAACAGGAGACAGAATGAAAGGGGTGGCTGTCAGCAGGTGTAGGCTCTCATGTCTCATTAAAATTCTTGTCACTTTTTCATGTACTCTGTGGACTGCCTTCCTTCTTCGAGTCTTCTTTTTAAATGTCCTAATTGGGGGGAGCCTGGGTGGCTCAGGTGGTTAAGCGTCTGCCTTCAGCTCAGGTCATGATCTCGGGGTCCTGGGATCAAGGCTCCTCACTCAGCAGGGAGTCCGCTTCTCCCTCTGTCCTTCCCATCCCCCGCTCGCTCTCTCGCTCCCCCTGTCTCTCTCACTCAAATAAATATTTTTTTAAAAAATAATAAATGTCCTAATTGGTTTCAAACATACAAAAAAAGGAGTGATCCAGACTCAACCGTCTCTAAATATTTTAAACACGCTCAAGAATCTCTTTCCTGTTGTCCTAGGATTTCCGCTTCCTAAGGCCAACTCTCCCATCTGTTGCACAGGCTCTCCCTCATGGTGGTTTGTGGTTAATTATTGTGAATTCAGTTTGGCAGGGGGGGGGGGGGCTCCTCTGTCAGGGAGTCTCCTGTGCCTGGCGGGAGCCTCCTAGTGGTGTGACACTCCCTACCCCTGTCCCCCCAAGACCCTGCAGCCCACCTCTCATTGCTAACCAGAGCCCTCTGTCAAAGATGCCATTTACAGCCATCTGTGTCTAAGCCCAATGTGCGAGAGCTCCCTGTGCCTGCACAGAGAGAGAACAAACACCACAGGTGAGCACAAGTGTTTCTGAAGTCCTTCCCCCTTTGCTGGGCCCTGGGACCATCCTGAAAGATGCTTCCGTTCGTGAATAAGGATGTTCACATTTCACACCTCCTGCTTCCTCCTGCCATGGCTTTCGGCTGACCGACACTGGCATCACGGACACTCTTCCCAAATTAAAGAAGAATCTCTCACGCCATAGAGACACACTGGGTCTCCCTCATGGATTTGCGGGCACTCCTGCATTCCTGTTTTATAGCCTGGTCCTTGTAAACATTGAAAAAAAAAAAACAAAAAACATGCATTTACAGAGTGAGACTAGAAAGTTCCCTTCGGTAGATGAGCACTACAGTCTGACTTCAGCCATAACACAACACACCTTCTCTGGCTGCCACGTGGGGCCCAGCCGAGCAAGACAGGTGACAGAGAGATGGATGAGGGAATAGTCCCCAGAAGCTGGGGAAGTCAGCATGGGAGGTGAGAAATGAGCAGAAAGAACAAGACCAGCCAATCCTGACCAGTGAACGATGACTCTGGAAGTCTAGAAGAGGAAGGAACCAGCAAGCCAAAGGGGCAACACAGAGGTTGGGAGGGGGGACAATGGGCAGAGGTTCTGGGCAGATGTGCAGGGGTTGGGATGGGAACCTGGGAGGCCGGCTAGCATCCTCTGAGTGAGGAGGGAGGCCAACCCACTGAGGCCCCATTATCTGACAGGGCTGGGGTCCTGGCTTTGGCCAGGAGGTTGCCATCCTTTGACGCGCCCTCCGTGGTGAAGATTCCTAGGACTCCCACCCTACTGGGCCGTCCCCATCATCCCCACTGACACAGCACCTTGGCCACAGGGAAGGCCTTGGACTGTAAGAATTTCCAGTCCTGGTGATACAGCAGTTTGGGAAAACTGGTGACTCATGGTTGGGCAGAGTCCCTGTGCCTGTTCTGCTCCACAGTACTCCCTCTCAAGGACACATGTTCCCACACCGCTTGGGCCATGTAGGTGAGATGAGAGCTCATGCTGACAGACCTGGGAGCCGCAAAGGGAGGGGGAGCAATGGCCTAGAGACAGGAAGCACACAGACCCCGTCCCCCGGAAAGGACTCGGCCTGCAGCGCAAACAGCAGGGCGGACATCTGCAACCAGGACCAGGTGACTAAAGGGGCACAGGACACACATACCCACCCCCAAGACCCCAGATTTGGGGTTGAGGCTTTCAGAACAGCTGTGGCTCTGAACCCTCAGATTCTAATCCATTCTCCAAACACTGCGGTGTGGTTTTCACCTGGGCCGGTGGCTGCACGTGGTTTCGGTACACAGCACATCGTCGTGAGTGCCCGTGGCCAGTGCCTCGTGGTTCTAACAGACTTGTGCCCACCGTTCATGCTGCGACTCAAGTATTTCTAGAGTCTTCCAAGTCACAGACATGGTTCTAAACATAAGGGGTCAGTGTGAATGAGACGGACCAGGCCACAGATCTGAGCTCATGAGATTCACGTCCAGGCAGGGAAAGAGAATCAAGCAACGAATGTTTATAAAGAAAATAATAAATGTTAATGGTCATTACATTTATATCTACATTATAAATACAAAGTGACAGGGGCTGGGGGCCAGGACAGAGCTGGTACTTGGGAAAAGCACTCCTCCTCACAAGGTGGTTTTAGGCTGTGATCTGAATGACAAGGAGAAGCAGCCATGAAGTTAGAGGGAAGAAGTTTCTAGGCAGAGGAACAGCAAGAACAACAAGTGCAAAGGCCCCGAGGCATCAAAGGACTTGAGGAGTCCCAAGGACTGGAAGAAGCCAGGGCAGCTGAAAACTTTGGAAAGGAGGGGAATGGAACAAGAGAGGCAGGGCAAAGGCAGGCAGGCGGAAGACTACTCTGAATGCAAGATGGAAGCTATTGGAGGATTTTAAGTTGGGGCATGACATGCCAAATCATCTAAAAAGCTCCCCTCCGGCCATGTACAAAGAATGAGTTCTGGGGGACAAAGAGGACAGGGTATTAGCTGGAGTCTCTTGCATTTGTCCAGGGGATAGGAGATGGAGGTATGATCCAGGAGGACAGGAGCAGAACACATCCCTTTCTTATAGATGCACAATGCCAGTTTGGAAAGAACCCCGATTTACACGGTTCGGCCCAGTGCTTCTCAAACTTCCTTGATGAAATCCTTCTATCCTGGCGCTCTCTTTCACCTACTCCTGTGTTTCACGGAACACTCAGCAGGAAATCAGGCTGTCTGCTTCTCCCGTTGTGGCTAAATTCTCATTTACGAAAGCCATCTGCTTTGCGGGGTTTGCCCATGCCGGGTGGTCTGGACACAAGATTAGATTTACTTGACTACAAAAAGCAATCATTCCAGAATCTTGGGGCTCTCAGGCACTGCTTTTCCCTTTCTTAACCATAAGGAGTTGAGAAAAGAATTTAGAAAATGAACCCATTCCCAATCAAGTATTCATCATTTACAGTCACAGATTCCTGACTGTCCCAGAAGATGCCAGAAGCGGGGATAACAATTTCTGCCCACGAGCAGAGATGCCTGTTTCTTCACTTGGGTTTTTCGGGTGTCTGTAAGATCAGCAGAACGCTGCAAAAATGACATTACCACGGAGGCTGAACAGTGACTTTAAAAGTGCAAATTACACACTTTAAAAATGCAGGCCATTATTCTAATCAGAATAATTACTAATACTCTCTGCGCCAAGACAAGGTGAAATGCAAGAAATTCAACCTGCCGGTGGTGGGATCAATTACCATACCTCCACGTGCCGACCAGGCACTTGCTTCGTTACCGGGAGCAAGAGATTTTGCACTAAAGATTCTCACCTACAACCTCCTGTTATATACCATCCGCAAAACATGACACTAATGTAAGCATCTTCGAAAACACTTACATGTACACATGTTAACAGTGGGAAAATAAACTGAACCGAAATCAGCAAAGTTGCTGCTCTTTGGGGAGGAAACAAAAGGTACCTAAGAGATCAAGACTGCGCAGAGCTATCCTCATGGATGAGATGGCTCACACGGTGTGCCGACTCATGCCGGATGGGGTCAAGGATTCCCGGATTCCAGCTCGGGGTTTGGATCTGTCCCCCCTCCCCCCCGGGGTGGGGGTGACGGGGCAGGACCCATGTTGAGCCCACCCAGACAGCACGCAAAACGCCATGTCATGCTTCCAGACGGACATGGTGTTTGAGAATTAAATCAATTGCTTCGAACTGTAATCCTTGAAGGTACCGTAACAGAAACAGCTTGTAGCATATGCCGTGCTCACTTTCCCAGGGCCCTGCTAGGATTTATACCTGAAATGCAATTAGGGGAAACCGGAAAGGCCTAACCTTTGAGATTACACTCTCTGGGTCCATAAATAAAGGGAGAGGACAGAAGAAACACGTGGCGTTTGGTTTTTCACTCTGTTTCCAAGGCCAGATAGAATGCTTGGGCGTGGGATATGGAAGAAATCGTATGTTCACCACGTTCATCACGTTGGTGCACACCTCTCCACCTGGAGAGAGAGCTCAGGTGAGTTCATTCTCGGCTTTTCAAGGGCTGGAGGCTGACTATGTGGTTCGGTTCTCTGTCCTGGCTTCAGTGGTGGCTGCTCCTCGCTCTGCATCTGGGGCAAAGAGAGGAAGGGGTCCTCCAGATTCCCTTTCTAAGTTACCATATGACTCCCAACACAGGTGTACTCGCGACCCTTGGCGGGGACATCGCCTCCGCACGCACCTTCCGGAGACTTCCACGGCAGGCCAACCCCGTGGTTTGCTTCAGACTCTTCCTGTGATTTAAATCTTAAACCTTGATGAGGACTCTCACTTCTGGGAATTCTGTTAACAGTGGATGCCACAGAGAGATGCTAGTAGGCCATCCATGGGGTCACACCTGACATATTGACTTATCCCCTCCCCAGGTTTCCACAGCTCTTCCTGGGACCTCAGGGGTCTAGGAACCAACGAGAACTCCCGTGGGTTGGAAGGGGAGCGGATGATGAGGAGCCAAGGTGTCTATAAAGACACGTTCAGGTGCTCAGGATCGGGGACAGACCAAGTTCAAATCCTGGGCAGGGGCCATCCCTGTTATCCAGAGGGCTCAGGGAGGCCGTCCCAGAGGGGGGGGCTGGGCAGAGGAGCACAAAGGAGAGAGCGGGTGGTGATGGAGTGTTCTGGGGCATTGCATGGGTAGCAGCTGATGCCCTGGTGCCCAAGAGAGGCAGCCCCAGTGAGACCTGTCTGGCTGGGGAGGGGAAGGTGGGTACAAAAGAGAAGCAGTGGGCACCCAGCCTGGGTGACGGGACTCTCAAAGTTACCCAAGACAGTGATAGCAGCAGACAGCTGGGAGGAAACATGCTGCCATTGCCTAGAACAAGACTCTGGAAAGGCCGACAAGAGTCATTTCAGTGATGCAGTCCACACCCTAACCACACACAAAGGTCATTCCTAACAGCAGAGGTTCAAGAAACTGAGTTGGGTTGGCACCCAAACAGGACCCCTTCTCACCATCCCTGCGGCCCTTTACTACCATCGGGGGTGAGTTGGAACAGCCTTCCTGACCGCTCACCCCCTGGAAATGTGGGGGCCTGAGGTCCTGGGAGGCTCAGAGGTTGGGCTTCAGCCATCTGCCTTCAAGCGGCACAGTGGAGCTGCCTTCTGATCCAACAACCCGGGCTCTGAGGCTCATCTGGGCCTTATATGGGAGCCCCAGGCAAGGCCTGGCCCAGCCCGCTCTGAAAGAACATTTCACCCTGCGGCTTTCTTGGGCTTCGCCATCAAAAGCTTAACATTTGAGACCAAATTCAGTGACAGAAAGAAAGAAAGAAAAAGAAACTTCTTTCTGACAAATAACAATTTTTATCTGCAGGTCCCAAACTTCTGGGGCTGTGCAGAATCCAGCCCTGGGGGTTGCTGAGAGCAGCTCGGTTCCAGAGCAAAGAGCCAGCTGCAGAAGCCAGGACTCAGACAAAGGAGAGGGGTGTGGGGGACACACAGGAAGTATCCCGGGGCAGGGGGTGTGGGGTGCGGGGTGCGGTGGGGGATGCAGAGAGAAAGTCCACATGACCTTTTTCTACAGGAAGCTCATGGCCGGTTTTCACCTGGAGTATCTTTGGCTCATATCCAGATTAAATGCCAGTTAGAAAGCTCTGCCCACACGCTCTTTCTGGGCAGACAGCAACAGTGGTGAGCTCTAATCATTTACAAAGGTCACGATCGGGGAGCGAGCCCCGGAGCAGTCATTTAAAATTCGATTGATCCCTATTTGTAGTCAAGGAAAGAAAATGGGCACTTGGACTGTATTGTAATTATGAGGCTTCCAGGCAACCGTAAATAGATGTGCAGTCTCGATACTGGCAAATACCTGGGAGAAAAAATTATTACTCCGGTATTGCACGTTGCTAGGAAAGGTTGGAGATAAAATTGCGCATAAAAAAAAATCAATCATCTTTTAGCTAATTTGCCCTGCTCACCGCCCATCAGGGTTATCACAATTATCAGATGTCTGCTGAATATATTACGGTGAGGGTCTCACTTGCTAAAAATGCTCACCAAGAAAGCAAAGGCCTCCAGTGCAGTGGGGGAACTCTGCAGAGCTGCCTCGTGGGGGCAGGGTGGGCTCCAGGGGCCACAAGCACGTAGGGAGAGCCTGTCCCTGAGGGACAGGGAAGAGGGTAGAGTATCAGCTCTCATTTCCAAGAGGTCCTCCCCACTGTGGGCACTGCAAACAGCATCCCTAAGCCCACCGTGCTGAGGACTAGGGAGAAGGGGCCTCTCCTCCCCCCCCCCCCCCCAATGGAGAAGAAGGGTCATGCCTGTCCTGTGAGGGGCAGAGGGAGAGCCTGTGGCCCGCCCATTATTCTGTGCTGCTCAGTCACCCTGGGCTAGGCCTGGAGCCTTGACATCTGCAAGCTTAACCCTCACCACAGCCCCTGGAAATTAGCATGATTATAGCCCCCATAACTGATGGGGAAACAGGCACAGTGGGGTTCAGAAACATAGCTGAGGGCTGCCTGGGTGGCTCAGCCAGTGAAGCATCTGCCTTCAGCTCAGGTCATGATCCCAGGGTCCTGGGATCGAGCCCTGTGTCAGGCTCCCTGCTTGGTGGGAAGTCTGCTTCTCCCCTCTCCCTCAGCACCTGTTCGTTGGTGCTCTCTCAATCTCTCTCACTTTCCAATAAAAAATAATTTAAAACAAACAAACAGAAAAAGAAATGTGGCTGAGATCACCTGGAGGGAGGTGGCAGAGTGGGGCCCAGAGCCAGCTGGAGTTAGAGATGGGGTGGTCAGCTGCCCCAGTCCATCCCAGGGGGGCTCTGACCACCAGAGCCAAGGGCAGTGGTGGCCATGGCCCCTCTCCAAATCTTCCTCTGCCCTTGTTCCACACCCTGGAAGAATCTATGCCCCCCCACCCCCCGCCTCTTTAGGAAGCACAAGGCACTTGGCAGAAATGACACTTGCCGCTGGGTAGATGAGGCCGGAGGGCTGGCTGACGTTCTGCTGGGGGCTGTGCTCTCACATCAGCCCCTGCTCGCAAATCCCACCTGCGTGGGCCCTACGTACCGCGCTGGGCGTCCCCGGAGCTCCGTGACCACAAGTGGAACCGGCAGCCCCTATCTCGGGAGGGACATGTAGGGAGTCAACGTACCCCTTTCCCATGTGCAGTCAGCGATGCTGGGACATGTGGGGGGGGGGGGGGGGCTGGGCGCTGAGGGAAGGGCCAAAGGCCCAGCCTTCTCTGGGAACCAACCTGCCGAGACGGGTCACCTCTAAGAGGGCTCCGTGTTTATACCCGAGGACGCTTACTTCTCACAATCTCCCCCAGGAAAATAATCAGGGTGTAGACAGATTTGGGCACAAAGATATTGACCACAGTGTTGTTTATAATGCAAAGAATTCTGAAGACCTGAAACATCCCGCATTTGGAATCGGTCAAGCGAATGATGGCATTGGATAGAATGTTAACGGGGACTGCAATGTTATTTCATATAAAGAATTTCTAGAGATAGGAGAACATGTTTATGAAACAATGCTAAACAAACCACTAACACAACACCCAGGTTCAAAATTATATGAAACCTTATAAAGAAAAAAATGCTTAGATCATTTATGATTACGGGGAATATGGTTCTGCTTACATCTCCGTTGGTTCGTTTTAAAACCGTCTGCCCTGAGTTTACCTTCTCCTCTCGCCCACAGCAGCCCCAGGGACCTCACTCAGTTTCATCAGAAGGTGCTAGTCTGTCTTTTTATTTTTACTTTTTTAAAAATAATTATTTATGTATTAGAGGGCGTGCGCACCTGCAAGGAGTAGGAGGGGCAGAGGGAGAGAGAATCTCCGCCCCCCGCCCGCAGCCCTGAGCCTGCGGTGGTCTCAGGGTCTCCATCCCAGAACCCTGAGTTCATGACCCGAGCAGAAATCAAGAGTCAGCCCCTTAATCAACGGAGCCATCCAAGCTCCCTTATTCTGTCTTTTTAATGTTGCCCTATACAAAACATAAAATGTACCATTTTAACTATCTCGAAGTATACAGTTCAATGGCATTAAGTATGTTCTCATTGTTGTGCAAACATTACTGCCAATCTCCGGAATACTTTTTATCATCCCCAGCAGAAACTCGGTGCCCACCAAACAAAAAGACCTGTCCGTCCGCCCCCTGGCCCCATGGAACCTCTATTCTCCTTTCTGTGTCTGTGGATTTGCCTCTGTTAGGAACCTCCTATAAGTGCAATCGTACAACATCGATCCTTCTGGGCCTGGCTTCTTTCACCCAGCAGGGCACTGTGGGGGCCGATTTAGCCAGAGGGATTCCATCTTGGGTGAAACAGTGATTTTGCTGTTTATGCAGTAAAACTTAAACGGATCCTGGTCCCCCTCAGGGACTTACTTAAAAGCAACCCTGGGAAACCAGTCCCAGGTAACAAAGCCCAAATACAAGGATGGGTCAGGCCAGGTGGAGACGTCCGATCAGTGGGGCGCCCATACTGTCTCGCTAGCTACCAAGGAGTGTGGGTTCCACCTTTTGGGCGCCAATTCTGACCAAGGTGATAGGCTAGTTCAAATAGCTACTATGGGGTGAATTGTAATTCAATTGGCCACCCGCGTGTGACCTAGCATGACTGTGCAGCTTTCTCTGTGTGTTACAATCTCATTGGCTGCCTGTGTGTGGCCAGGCTCAACCACATGGCCTTTGCCCTTAAAAGCTAGTCTGTAAAGCAGAGGGGTTGCCCTCTCCGTAAGAGGCGCGGCCCCGGCTGGTCGGTTTAATTCTTCATGCTTGGTACGGAATAAAGCTTTGCTTGACCTTCGCTTTCAGTGGGGGACCTTTCGGGCACATCTTCAAGCTTCATCAGAATTGAAACCCACCCCGCCCTTCCCTCCACAGAAGCCTCTTTGAACTGAACATCAGTGGGCGTTCCCATTTAGCAGCCAAAGAAACTGAGGCTCGTGAAGGTAGAGCAGGGACTTGTCTTGGATTTGATAGTCCCTCACTCACCACAGGCAGCAAGAGACCCTGCCCTAAGGGGTCCAGAGTCAGGCAAGGAAACACGATCTGGGCTCCTCATACTGCGGTACCGACGGCTGACCCCCTGTGGGCATGCACACACCCCCAAATCCAGAGAATATATGGCACATTCCAGAAGCTTGTCTCAGGTGGCCAGGGGCTAGAACAAGACTCCCACCCTGCCGGGGAGCTGGTCCGCAGCCAGCCCTTTCCCCAAGCTCCCCTCTCTGGCACCCCGGCCTTGCCACCTTCTTCCCCCATCCCCACCGGCGGGCATAAGGTGAGTGGACAGCCTTGTCCTCCAGGCCACATGCAGAGCCGGTTTATAGTCGCCTTCCGATCGGTCTTCCCGGGGGCACTCGCTGAGGGTCAGGACAGCCTGAACTCACTGTCCTGGGAGCTGGTCGTACCCCACCACCCCCAGCCCCAGCTTTTGACTCCTGCCCAGGGAAGCATTCCACTGCCTTCCCCGGTGCAACTGTGGAAAGTCAACCTCTGTTAAAGGCATGTTTTCCACGACCCAATCACAACAGCTCATTAATTGATGGAGTCCTCTTAAACAGGTATAATATCCGCTAACAACACACATCTGATAGAACACATTACCTGTGAACGGATGCTAGGCAATTAGCAATTTCCTACTCTATTTAATACAACACCTTACATCACTGTTGTGGCGCAGTCATCTTACAAGAGGCAGTTTCGTCCTTCCGCGCATCGCTTTAATCCTAAATGATTATAACAGAAAATCCAGACAGGCCTGTCCCCTCAAATAGGACTTTGCTCAAATCTCTCCCACTACCCCTAACTTGAACAACCATGGGGCTTCTTAACTAGCTTCCCAGCCCTCATTCTTGCTTGCCCTCTTTGAGTCCATTCTCCTGCCCCACAAAAGCCAGAGTGACTTTTTAAACATGTAAGTCAGATCAGGTCATTCCCTGCTTCAAAAGCTCCAAGCTTCACATGGGGACTAGACTCACCTCGAAGCTTCCATGGCTTCCCATGCCCTGCAGGATGTGCCTCAGCAGTGTCCCAGTCTCATCCCTCCCACTGGCCCTCTGTCTCACAGCTACAGGCACCTGGCTTCTTCCCTTGCCCTTGAGCACTGCCCCAGGGCCTTTGCACAGACACAGCCTCTGCCAGTGCTCTGCCCAGCTGGGTCCTTCTCCTCACCCACAGTCAGTGCTGTTGTCACCTCCTTAGAGAGGCTTTCCCTGACCAGTCCAGCTAAAGTAGCCTGTCACTCTCTATCACATCGTCCTGATGTGTTTCCTCATGTGTCTTATCCAAATCTCAAATTATTTTTTGTTACATGTTTACTCTCTGAGGTCAGAAGCTGAGTTTGTGTTGATCACTGCTATATCCTCAGGGACTGTCACACATTAGGCACTCAAAAATGTTTGTTGTCTTACTGATGGAATGATGATCTTGTTTTTTGTTTTGTTTTAAAGATTTATTTATTTATTTGACAGAGATCACAAGTAGGCAGAGAGGCAGGCAGAGAGAGAGGAGGAAGCAGGCTCCCTGCTGAGCAGAGAGCCCAAAGTGGGGCTCGATCCCAGGACGCTGGGATCATGAGCTGAGCTGCAGGCAGAGGCTTTAACCCACTGAGCCACCCAGGTGTCCCATGATGATCTTGTTTTAAAAACATTTCTTTACTGAGTGTTGCTGAGACACAATGTAACATTAGTCTCAGGAGTACAACATAGTGTCCACATCGCTATGGTTATGCTGTGCTTACTACAAGTGTAGCTACCTTCTGTCACCATACGACGCTGTTACGAGGTCACTGACTACGTTCCCTGTGCCGTACCTTTCATCCCTGTGACTTATTTGTCCCATAACTGGAGGTCTGTACGTCCCCCTCCCCTTTCCCCTAACCCCCACTCCTCTTCCCTCTGGCAGCCCCTGGTTTGCTCTCCATATTTGTAAATCTGATCCTGCTTTGTTTATTCATTTGCTTTGGTTTTTACATTCTACATGTGAGTGAGATTGCACATACTTGTCTTTCTCTGTCTCACTTATCTCACTTAGCATAACACTCTTGAGGTCCATCCCCGCTGTCACAGATGGCACGATCTCATCCTTTTTTACGGCTGCAAGATACTCTATCCGCATCTTCCTTATCCATTCATCTATGCTCCTTCATCCCCTCTACCCCCTGCCCCCCAGTAAGACTCTCCCCCTCTTTTCCACAGTAGCTGCTCCCACCAAGACCATGAGTGTCAGCCACTCTGGCAGCTTCCAGAGCCTCAACTACACCCCAGGTCGACCTGCCTGGATATGCAAACCCCACCGAGTGCCAACTGGACGCAGCATCACCCCCTACCCCCTGCTTCTCTTACTGGGCTCCCCACTCCAGCACGGGCCCCAGCCGGAAACTCCGAAGCCCTGAGCCAGGCGCTTGCTGTGTCTTAGCTGCCTCCCCTGGGAACCCCTGATTCAGCACAGCCATTGGGAACAGTCCCAAGCACACAGCCTGGGTCCCACCTCAAGTGCCTCAGTGCCCACAGGAAGCCATTAGCAGGGAGTGGAGGGCTAATGTCCTTGGGCCAATGTGATGGTTAGTTCTATGTGCCAAATTGACTGGGCCACGGGGGACCCAGATGTTTGGTCAAAGAACTTCTGAACATGTAAGGGCGTTTCTCAGACGACGTTAACACAGGCATTGGTAGACTGAATAAAGATTGCCCTCCATCACCAAGCCCACTTGGGCGGGCTTCATCTAATCAGTTGAAGTTCTGAATAGAACAAAAAGCCTGATCTCTCATGAGTAAGAAGGAATTCGGAATTCCTCCTGCTGGACTATTTGAGCTGGAACCTCAGTTTTTTCCTGTCTTCAGAATTGAGCTGAAACATTGGCTTTTTCTGGATGCCCAGCTTGCTGGCCACAGATTTTTGGAACTTCACATAGTCAATCTTCATAATTATGTGAGTTAATGCATTATATGTGTGTTAATATATATGTGAGTTAATTCATTATATATATATATTCATTATATATATTTAATACATATATTTAAATATATATAATATATATTGTGAGTTAATTCATTTCATATATGTATAAAATGAATTAACTCACATAATTTAATAATATAATAATATAGTAACATAATAATAAATTAACTCACATAACTTAAATATATATAATATATATTGTGATATAATGTGATAATATAGTAACATAATAATAAATTAACTCACATAAATTAAATATATATAATATATATTATGTGAGTTAATTCATTTTATATATATGTATATATTTAATGAATTAACTCACATAATATATATTTAAATATATATATAAAATGTGAGTTAATTCATTTTATATTTAAATATATATATATAAAATGAATTAACTCACATAATATATATATGTGTACATTTCCATCCTATTGGTTATGTTTCTTGGGAGAACCTGCCTAACACAGGCAATCATCAACCAGTGGGATATGGGAGCCAGTGGATAAAGGCCTCTGCTTCCTTCCAAGTAACAATATGAGGAATACCCCATGTGGTTTCTGAGCCCACCAAAGCCACCGGCTCAGTCAGGCACCTGTATGGGAGTCTCTTCCTTCCCTGCTTCACCGCCTCTGGGCTCAGCCTCTGCTTCCTGGACTCACTCCTGCACCCACAGCAGAGTCTCAGGCTTGCTGACAGCAGGACCCAACCTGGAGACCTCCCAGGTGCTCCATTTCCCCCAACAGACACATCACTCAGCCCCTAGTCTGGCGGATTCCATCCTTACATCTGTCTGACACTGTCCCTGCTGGTCTCCTGTGGCTGCTGTAACAAATTACCCCAAACTCTCTGGGTCCAAACAACAGAAAGGTATTTTCTCACGGTCCTGGAGGTCAGAGGTTAGGAAGCAGGGTCCCTGGGCTGAAATCAAGGTGTCAGCGGGCCTGCACTCCTTCTAGAGCTCCCGGGTAGCATCTGGCCCGTGCCTTGTCCAGTTTCTGAGGTTGCTGGCGTTCCTTGGCTTGTGACCACATCCCTCCTTTCTTTGCTTCCTTGGTCACATCGCCAAGGAATCTCCAATCGTCCCCTGCCTCCCTCTTATAAGGACAGATGCCATGGTATTGTGGATCCATCTGGATAATCCCGGATTATCCCCCATCTCTGAATAATCACAGCCGTAAAGCTTCTCTTTTGCTGTGTAAGGTCACACTCACACACAGATTCCAGGGATTAGAATCTGAAGCAATCTTACATGACCCCTCCCACGACTATTGCAAATGGCCTCCTTTCTGGCCCCATCAAATCTATTCTCCAGGCTACAAAGCAGAGCTGCCCTTCTGGGAGGCAAACCTGCTCAGCTATCCCCATGCTCACAGACCGTGGATGGCTTTCTGCTACTTGTGGACACAATGCTGATGGCCTAGCCAAGGCCAAGGCCCCCTGCATGGCCCCTTGCTCCCCACCTCCAGCCCCAGAAGCCTTGAGGGCCAGGGAGGCTCAGTAGCCCAGTGCGTGCACAGAAGGGTACTGTTGCCAGGCCCAAATGCAGATGCCAGAAAATCCCCCAAATCCAGGTTTTGGTTTTTAGTGGGCTGGGTTTTTTGTTGTTGTTTTGTTTTGTTTTGTTTTTGTTTTGTTTTGAAAGTAAAACCCCGCAATATTTAAATGTCAGCAGCTAATTTTAAAAGAACGTGTAACATCGTACAGGCTGTACAAAGCAGTCTATGAGCTGCCTCTTTGCAACCTCTGCCCCACAGCTGGATCCCAGGGCTCCTTTCTGGCCCCAGGCCTTTGCCTTCTCTCACCCCTTTGCTAGAAACACTCCCCTGACCATCCCGCCCCAGCCCCAGGATGCTCCCTGTCTGACCAATCCCCGCTCTCTTTTGTTCTTAGTTTTTGCTTCTGGTGGACCACCTCAGGGCCCCAGCTCACATCCCCCCCCCCCCCCCCCCCCGGGAGGGAGGATCTCTGTCTTCCTCCAGACCATGATCCCCTCAAAGAGAAGGATGAATCCCCCAGTAGCAGAGAACCTGGCCCGATGGGAGTGCTCGACGGGTATCTGGAATATTAGGACTATGTCTTGGCCTTTGAGAAAACATTCAGTGTTTTATTTTCAGAACTTAGCCACAGAGTCACCAAATTTGGAAGGATAAATATGGGTTCAAGTCGTTCCAAAATGAGCTCCTAAATTTAGAGGTAAGGATTGTTTGGTCTACTCCAGCAAAGGACAGACAGGGGAAAAAGAAAAAAAAGATAGAGGCTGCCTGCATTTTTCTGGGCAGATTCACTATTTACTGATTTGTACGTAGTTTGCTCTGGGCACTCAGCAGGTCATCCTGACTACAGCAGGCGGGACACCTGGACGGTCTGCACATAGGTACGCACGCCCCTTTATCCAACTGCACCAACTCTTATGAGTGTGAATGGGAATCACTTTGCTGCCTTGTGTATGCCAGCGTGACCTTCCTTGGCACTGCAGCACCCCAGACCCCCTACAAGGAAGGAGGTAGAAGTCACTACTTTAGGAAAATCAGTCGGCTGGGAGTTGATTCTCTTGTACTAATTATGACTGTAAAGGAATGCCACAAAGCAGAGAACATTCCCCTCATCCCCCCACCCCACGAAAAGAGCCCATTAAAAGAGTTCATTTTACAATAACCAATACAAAGTAACGAAGCCAAAGTCCAGAAATTCAGTTGTGACATCAATCAGAGCCCTGCTCTAGGTGGGTTTCGGCTTGGGCTAGGCGGCATATGTGTGGCCAAAACAAGCCGGAGCAGTCGCTCCTGAAACAAAATTGAGCAGCTTTGCACGTTCCGAATTGTCTGCCATCAGCACACATTACCCTTAGGATCCAGCAAAAAGGATGAAATTTTTAAGTGTGGGGAGAGACTGTTAACTCAATGAGCAGAGGCTTCTCAAGAGCCCAGAATGCCCTGGGACTCAGGTTGGGGGCAGGGCGAAGTGGTGGGCAAGGCTTTGCCCTCCAGGGGTTTGTCACACACTTGAGAAACAGGAGCATCACGTGAGGGGCTCAGGGCCTGGTGGGGGCGGTGGTGGGAAGGCAGTTAACTGGGTGAGGTCAGTGGGGGTGGGGCAGGCTGAGAGGGTCTCCTATCCCAGGAGAAAACCGTAGGGCACGTTCAGGTGCCATTTTATTTTATTAATGATTTATTTACTTATTTCATTTTATTTTATTTTTTAAAAGATTTTATTTATTTATTTGACAGAGATCACAAGTAGGCAGAGAGGCAGGCAGAGAGAGCGAGAGGAGGAAGCAGGCTCCCTGCTGATTAGAGAGCCCGATGTGGGGCTAGATCCCAGGAGCCTGGGATCATGACCTGAGCAGAAGGCAGAGGCTTTAACCCACTGAGCCACCCAGGTGCCCCTATTTACTTATTTTAAAGAGAGCGAGCATGCAGGCCAGCAGGCGAGGGGCAGAGGGAAAGAATCCTCTGCACAGAGTGTGGAGCCCGACATGGGGCTCACAACCCTGAGATCACAACCTGAGCCAAAACCCAGAGTAGAGGCTTAACCAACTGAGCCACCCAGGTGCCCAAAGCTGGTGTTTTAACACTGCTTTCATTTCACTCTGTGTGTGTTTCACATCTTCATTTTATTGTCACTCATGTTACTGAAGCAAATGGCTTGCTAGAGGAACAAAATCTGGCTAGGAGACCTGGGGTTTCATGGAAGTACTGGGGGCTTGTGAGCGGCCCCGACCGCAGGGTCCCTCCGGAGAAGCTCTGTCTTCCTGGCTCTGTGCGGGACAGTTTCAGTGCCTGGCGTATATTGATTAAATCTTGATGGCTCACAGATTCATCCAAGCATCCGCTCTAACCCTGAAAACAGCAAAGCCTAATGGCGACTGTGCTCTTCCTGAAGACAGAGCCAAGTCATGCCTCTTGAGGACTTGCTAGAAAATCTGGAGGCTAAGTCAATATTTAGACATCCCCGTAAACCTCAGCCTCGTGCAGTGATCTGAAATGCTCGCTTCAGAGACGGGACTCACAGGAGAAGATGGGGCTTTCACCCATGGAGATGAGGTGGTGTGCAGGGATTCTGAAGTTAGAAAGGGGTCCAGTTCCGGGTCCTCTGGTTCTGCCTCCTGCCTGGCGCAAGCCTGACCACCCACTATACGGAAGAGGGATTTTTATCTAAAAAACAGAGGGGCGCACCGTATGAAGTTGGGAGGGATGGGACAGCTTGCCACTGTCATTTTACAGCCAATTGAGAAGCGGCAGTGTGTTCTGGCGGTGATGAATTCATCGTGTCCAACACCACCTGGACAGCAGGTGCGCACGTGGCTGGAATTTCCATCCCACGGCTAGAACCCCGGAACCGGGAAGCGGGAAGTCTCCCATAGTTACGCGCTGTAACTGCTGGATCTCTGAATAGGAGGCATCAGCCCACTCTGACGCTGCGTCCCCCTGACTGTTCAACCTCAGAACCGTCTCTTGGTCTCTGCCGGTTCGGGCCCTGACTGGCCGTTGCCTCGACAGTAAAAGATAACCGGGCCATCGCATGGCATGAAACCTTGGAAAGCTTTCTGAGAAGCGTCCCTGGTGTACAACTGGGTGACAAAAACCTCCTTTGTATATCCAAGCCTACCCAAAATCCTTCCATTCTCTTCACCCCAGGCCCTGCAGCAATCCCCCAAGACTCACGGCCCGAGTTGGAACCCGAATGAATCCTCGCAGCCCCCACACACACGGTGCAGGTTCACATCTCCGGGGTCTGCACTTGGCTCCTTGTCTTGAAAACCCCGTCCCACCACTTCAGTCCCTTCATTCCGGAAAACTGTGAAGCCAGTGTCCCCTCCCCTGTGACACCACCCTCTGCTGGCGGGCTGCTGCGATGAAACTTAGTCTCTGCAAATGGACAGTTACTTTGCGTGTCTCTTGTAAGTTTCTTCAAGGCAGGAGATGGGGTCTTTTTCCTCTCTGTATCCCTGGGCGTTTGCATTGCCCCTAGCAAAAGGCAGGGGCTTGGATCACATCGGAGGAACCGAACTAAGCATTTGCTGCGGCAAACTAAAACGTCAGTAAAATTCCCAAGGTCAAGTAGGTAGAGGCTCTTGACAGAGGTGGCTGGTTTCGCCTGTGAAGTTCCTGGCAGACTCGTACCCACCATTGCCTTCCTCCCGACTCCCTACATCTCCTGGTTCCTGCACCCAGGGCTGGAGCTATGCAGAGGGCAAATGTGCCCCAGAAGCCCACCCCCGTTCTTCCCCCTCCTCTGGAACCACACAGACCTGCCTGGGCTCCCACTGGAACCACACAGACCTGCCTGGGCTCCCGCAGAGCCAGAGCACCAGTGTAGGGCAGCCCCACGTTGGGTGGAGAGCGTGAACAGTACTACTGCACCCCTACTAACAGGGTGGGATGTTAGTCTTCAGGACCTAACTGGTGCCCCGCCCACCCCTGCGCCCCTGCAGCCATCTCACCTTTCACTCTCCTCCAGCCCTGGGAGCGACTCACACCCCTGCAATGGGCTGTGTGTTTCCATGCCTTTATGTGCGCTGTGCTTCCTGCCTGCAAGGACTTCTCCACCTGGCATGCTCTGCCTGTTCCCTAGCAGCCCTCACCACCTTGTTCCCCACGTGTCCCTCCCTCTGTGACCTCAGTCCCCACTCCCCTCCCTCTGTGCAGGCTCCAGATCACCCACTGCTCTGGATGGTAACAATTTGCTTCTTCTCCGGTTCTTTCCTCCATCTGCACATGGTATCCTGAGGACCGGGATGGTCTCTGCATACTGGGATTTTTCCCTCAGGGCTTGGGCAGTGTTTTGCATGCAGCAAGTGCTCAATGTGTGTTTATGGGCACAAAACTGGATATTCATCATGGTAGGAAGAATATTCTAGAAAACAGCCCACCGAGGTCTGGGCCCTACCCAGGAGGAATGGGTATACAAGTCCTTTCTTTTCCTAAGAAATATTTGAAAATCTTTTGCCTAAATCTCTGCAACTGACTGTATACAGTTCCCGCAAATGCTGTGGTTGAGTAAAAAGGTTGACTGTGTTTAAGATATTAATTAACCACAAAGACTGATAATGGTGTTATTTAATCAGGCTTCTCAGCAGAAACGCCCAGGTTTGGGCGGGGCTGAACCCCATCCCTTTCTTTGCTTAGGGGAAAGCTATACCTTTACCTGCCGTTTTTTAACCAATGAGAGTTCTTGCCTCCCCCTGTTCTCATTTAACTAGAACACTTCATTTTCACCAAGTAGTTGGAAAGGAAGCCACTGAAACCAGTTTACGACGTCCCCTATGCAGGTAGGACAAGGAGCCCACACGCCGTTTAAAGACACTACTGCTTCTGTGATTGGGTCCGTGGTCTGAGCCAGCCCAAATATTATTTACATTTTGAAAAAACCTCTTTTAAAGACACATGCTACATATAAAAGCCCCCATCCTAACAAGTGGGCTCTCTCTTATCAGAATTACGGGCTGTGCCCTGCTGCTTCCCCCACCCCACCCCACCCAGCAGGCAGGGCCTGGGGGAGGCTGGGGAGAAGTTTGTGGTCAAACACCTTCCTTGGAGGCCTGGATTTCAGAGGCCTCCCTCCCTCTGTGCAAGCCAACACGAACCCTCAGACCAGACTCAGACAGCTCAGGCGAAGCAGCTGCATTCCTCACTCAACACCCTCTTTCGCCAGATGAAGGACACTGATTCACGGAAAGGAGACACACACACATTCCAGGCCATTTTTCATACACTGACAAGAAGTAAATTAGGAAATCGTGTACGTACAATACACGAGTCATGCCTTCCTCTTGATCACATGTAATTTACATCTTACAAAGATGTGAGTTCTTGTATTCTCACTCCACAAGGAAAAATCTCAATGATTTATTCATTTCAAATGAAAAATAGAAGGTAGATGAGAAGAATGACTTCACAGACGCATCGTTCTCGGGGCACTGGTGCGAGGCTCTCGCGCGCACTGCCCGAAGGGCTCCGTGTGCAAGTCCCTCTAATTAACAAGGTGAATCAGGCGGCAGCTCTCTAATTAGTGAGCATGACAAGCCGGCGGAAACAGGCAGGCAGACTGGTACACATCGCTGGCCAACAAAGGCACAGCACATTCCAAGGGAAAAAAAAATGCAGATTTCTGCTAAATAACTATTAAAAGTAAGACAGTGGGGGCAGGGGATGGGGAGAACACCTCATTCTCATTCTCACATTTCATGTGTACATCTTGCGCATTTTCAGGGATTTCTAGCTCCTTGGTAAGACAGGGTTCCCCTCAGCTCTTTGTGCCACCTTTCCAGGCCAAGCAGGCGTTCTTTGCTTGAAATAAGAATCAACATATTCCTTTGGGATTTAGGATCAATTTGCGTGTGTTTTAGCCCAGTAGGTAGGACCTGCCACTTCGCATTCCTAAGCCTTCCCCAGACTGGGGATGGCTGATGGGAAACCGGCTCCCAAGATGTACTCAGAGCGGCTCGGTCCCACCGGACCTGAAATATATGGAAACTCCCACTCTCCGCAGAGGGGCAGAGCCCACTCAGGGCCACACCTGGTGACCCGCTCAGCCTCAAGGGGAGCCTCAGTGGCAGGTGGCACCCTAGCCCCTTGCCCTGGTTTTACCTGTCTACCTAACGCCCAACAATCACTCGATAGTCCTGAGCATGCCCAGCCGCTGGGGAGGGGTCTGGAGGGCAGCCGCCAGAAGAAGTCCCCGCTGCATCAGCCAAGCTTCGTGGGCACAGCCTACAGTCACCCACCATGTGACTGTGCGTCAGTGGGGACACCACCATTCACATTTACCTTCTAATCGATGGCACCTGGCAGCCTGGTGGGTTTGACCTCACTGAGGACGATGAATGACCCTGTGTTCTTTCTGTTCTAGCAGCTTCCACAGTGTGGCTTGAAAGGTCCTTTCTTTCGCTTCGGGGATAAGTTGTTAGCCAGCTGCTAAAAACAATCTTGCGGATGGAGGACTGACTGACCCTGATTTGGACACCATACCTGGCAGACCCCTGCTTTATGCCCAATACCATGCAGGGCGTTTCCTCCGGGACAGGAGCAGATGTTACTATTGTTTTAAAGTCATAGAAACAGGGCATCAGGAGAGTGGAAAAGTGTGCCATGGGTCCTTTCGAAAGTGCCTGTGGAAGCAGACAGTGAACTCACTTTTCTTCCTGCTCCTTCCTCACAGTCATGTTCTGTGGCTCTCAACTAGCAGGCCCAAAGATGGCCCTTCGTAGAACTCCGTGCATTTCTCAAGCAAGGGCCAGTCACAACAGCAAACTCTATGACAAATAAGCAAGCCACCAGATCTTTGCAATAGATAGTCATTCTCCAGATAGAAATAAGAATGATGGGTTTGGAAGTATGGGGACTCTCGTGAGGGCAGCCCTCCCTCCTCCACACCATCACTTGCCCTGAAAGACTGAGCCTTGTGAAAGATTCTTCCAGAGCAGATATAGGTGAAGATCGTGATAGCAGTCAGGAGAAGGGGGCCAGATGAAAGAAGAAGGCAAAGGGACACTGTGGCCAACTGGGAGGGTACACCTGCTTCACCCCACTGTGGTCTGGGGCTCCCCTCCTGCCCTGTGTCATGGAGGCTCCTGGTCTAACTTTTCTGCCAGCTTCTCTCCGCATCCAAGCAAACATGCCTGCTCTTCCTGCTTCAACTCTTCATTCACCTTCAGGTTTATCTGGTTAGTCTCTCATCCTAAGCACAGAGCCAGCGTTGAAGAGCTTCTGGCACAGACTGGCCCACAAGGATAGCCCACAAGGACAGCAGTGGCCAAGGGGACAGTAAGGCAAGGCTTTCTGCCCTGCCTTCCTGTACTTTCCCACCAGCTCTGCCCATAGAAGCCATTAAACCCCCCACTCCCTGGACCCACTCTTTCACAAAGCTTTCCTGATCACCCTCATCACTAACTCTGAGTCCCCTGCGGATCTGATGGCATTTTTTAAAAAGATTTTATTTATTTATTTGTCAGAGAGAGAGAGAGAGAGAGAGAGAGAGAGAGAGAGCACAAGCAGGGAGAAAAGCAGGCTGCCCGCTGAACAAGGAGCCCAATGTGGGACTCGATCCCAGGACCCTGGGATCATGACCTAAGCCGAAGGTAGACGCTTAACTGACTGAGCCACCCAAGCACCCCTGATGGAACCTTCTAGGGCTTTGTCATCTTTGGCTTCATACTACACTGCCATCCGTGCAACAGAACAAAATGATCCTTTCAGCCGAGTCAGACCTGGGCTCAAATTCCACCTCTACCAACTTCTAGGCAAACCACTTTACTTATATTTGCATCCTTCAATGTCTGTTTTCTCAGCTGAAAAATGTAGAAATAACTTTCTTACCCTGCAGAGGGGAAAATGAGGTAAAGCTATGAACTGGCTCTATGTGATATGCGGCCTATAGAGGACGCTAGGGAGTAAGTGAACAAAAATTCTTTTCATTTTGGGGCTTGCCTGGTATCGTTTTTTTAAAACGTTGTATTTGAACTTTGCTTATTTATGGTCCCAACCCCAAGTAGTCACAAACCAGCTAAGTGACATTGTGCAAGACACTAAGCCCCTCTGAGCCTCGGGTTCCTCCATAATAGGGGGTTAACCATACCCGTCACAGGTGTGGTTTAATGAAGTGGCGGATGTCGGGGCTCCCAGCATAGAGGTCACCCGATAAACGTCAGTCAGAAGCAAGAGCTTCGTCTCTTTCATCTGCAGGAGCCCAAACCTGACATAAAATTTGAACATGAATGCTGTACTCAATGAACATTTGTGGAAGGAATGAGAAACCAAAGTGTGATAGATTTGTGTTCCTTTCCCAGTTTGTTTGTTTTTTTTTTTAAGATTTTATTTATTTATTTGACAGACAGAGAACACAAGTAGGCAGAGAGAGAGAGGGAGACGCAGGCTCCCGCTGAGCAGAGAGCCGACTTGGGGCTGGATCCCAGGAGGCGGGGATCATGACCTGAGCCAAAGGCAGAGCCTTTAACCCACTGAGCCACCCAGGTGCCCCAACCAGTTTGTATTCTTTATGGCCTTGGACAAGAGGCCTTTCCCGGGTCCCAGCATGTTCAATCTACAAAACGAGAGAAAATCCGTCAACCTCACTGGATTGCTTCCAGAATTAATCCTTAAAAAAACCCGAAAGTCCAGCCAAATGTAAGCAGAGATGTAAGCAAGCTGGATCATGAAACAAGGACCGCTTCATAAATTCAGGTAATTATTTCAACTGGAGTGACCATTATATACATACATATATATATATATATATATATATATATATATATATATATATGACATTCATTATAAGCCATGTTTTTACTTGGTTACTTTTTTGCTTGATACCAAATGTGTCTGCCTTTTTAACTTGTGGAAGCAAGCAAGCCACCCGGAGGAACCCATGACAGCTGTTTTTATATTAAATGTGCAAATTCTACCATTTCATTGAAAAAGTTGCAATTTTTGTACAAATAGTGTGTCTGGAAAGTTAGTGTGCTATTAAAAATTAGAACTCCAAAGTAAATTTTTAGGGATTGCAAAGCATAGAAATAAACAGTGAATTTACCTATGTTTGGGACAAATGGTAAAGATGCATTAAGTAAATTGTAACTTGTAACTTGTTTTCAGGAATATCTTTTGGTGCTCATGCCTTCTAGATGCATAACCTGAAATGCTCATTCGATCTGAAAAGAACTTAGAAATTAAAAAAGCACAAATGATACTCGTCCAGCCTTGTAGAACACTCATCCCTGCTGGTAGAAACTCCCTGTGGCTGGAGATTCTCCTGGGGCCACATCAACTGTGCCCATGGGTAGTTCATATTCTTAGGGCATTGCTTTTCCAGCAACAGGTGACGTCAGGGATCAGGGCTAAATGGGGGGTCCTGATGAACAGCCTTAATTCTGATTTCCTCGGTGAAAAGGCTAGCAGGGGATATACTAGTTTCCTAGGGCTGCCTAAAGTTCCACCAGCTGGGTACCTGGTACAACAGAAGTTTATTGTCTCCCAGTTCTGAGGCTAGAAGTTCTAAATCAAGGTGTCAACAGGACTGGCTGCCTGGGAGGGCTGGGAGGCTGTCCCACACCTCTCTCCTACATCTGGTCATCTCAGCCATTCCTTGGCTTATCGATGGTGTTGTCTCTGTACCTTCACAACTGTGAAGTCCAAATTCCCCCTATTTATGAAGACACCATCCACCCTGATGACTTCATCTTAACAATATCGTCTGCGAAGACCCGATTTCCAAATAGGGTTCAACACTCGCAGGTACTGGGGGTTAAGACTTCAACATCTCTTGGGAACACAGGGAAAACTGTCAAGAGTCTCTGGTTTTGAAGGAAAGTATCCAAGGGCAAGGCTGGGCAGGGAGCTGAAATGTGGGGCTGGCTTCCCAGGAGGCAGCTGGGGGAACCACCACAACCACCGTCCACCTGTTGGCCCTGCAGGCTTGGAAACTGGGAGTGGCTGGCATGTGGAGAGCACATCCGTCTCTCAGAAGCTGGGTTCTGTGAGGCAAGCGCTCAGGACCGCTGTCAACAATCAGCATGCCCATTGATTGACAGAGAACACTCGCAGGGAGAACGAAACAATGATGGTTGGGGTCTGCATGACCTTCCCATTGCCCTCCCCCAGGCGGACATACAGTGGTGGGGACAGTGTGAATTCATGTGTTTCAGCACAACCCGGTTTGGTCCTCATCTCCACAGCAGAGCAGGCCCTGTTCAGAGGATGAGGGGTCTATAGGGGTCTCTCATGGTCGATCCCTGCCAACCTTGAGGGGATCAGATATGCTTCTAAGACACATCTCTTTTTTGACTATTCCCAGGAACCCTCCCGATCGACAAGCTGACTCTGAAGAACTCCGCTTTAATCCGACTCCTGTAGATTTCACCACTTAGCCCTGAGGTCATTCTCTCCATCATTTCTGGGTTCTTGGGGGTACCTCACTATGGTCCCAATGACACATCCATGGCCTTTCCAAGAACATGTTTGCCTTAATTAATCTCTATTAAAAATAAATAAATAAAATCCGCGGCACCTGACTGATGAGTCTTGATTTCAGGGTTCTGAGTTTGAGCCCTATGTTGGGCACAGAGATTACCTTCTTTTTTTTTTTTTTAATTTTTTAAGGTTTTATCTATTTACTTGAGAGAGAGAGCCAGGGAGAGGGAGAGAGAACCTGAAGCAGACCCTGCTCTGAGCACAGAGCCCGATGTGGGGCTCAATTCCACAACTGCGAGATTGTGATCTGAGCCAAAACCAAGAGTCAGACGCTAAACCAACTGAGCCACCCAGGCGCCCCAAAACCCAACCTTCTGACTGTGGTATCATATTCAGTTCCTCTCCTGAACAAGATCTGTTCTTTTCCCCCACAAATAGGGACAATCCAGACAAGCTCAACCGGACCCATGCAGTCGGCCCTGGGAAGAGCTGGCAGCACCCGTGAACGGCCAGGAGGAACGGGTCTTCAGTGCAATGTACATCAGGGCTGGGGGAAAATAGAATGAAGACATAAGGAAGTGCTCTAAGATTTCTCTTTTTTGGACTGGGACATTGACAGCTCCTGAAAAAGGGCCTGCAACAAGATCGTTCCTCTTATGCTATGTGAAAGTTTCAAATACATTACCGACGCCAATTATACTTCAATAAAGCTGGAAAACATGAAGAGAAACTTGAGATATTAAAAAAAATCACTGATTTTTCCAAATGATCTTATTCCAAGATCAGTAACACATGCCTATTAAAATATAATTATTGGAGGTCAAACAAGTATTAACAATATGATTATGCTCTGACTTAGAAACCAATTAAAATCAACATCTGAAATGGGGAGTTGAGATCATGGAAATAAATAGCTAAATAATTTCTTACATATAGGAGGCAATTTCTTTAAACTAGCCCCCCCTTTCATCCACATCTAAGAGTGAACATCTCGATCTTTCCTGTCTTGTTGAATACAATTAGCACCCGATCCCTGCTTTTTAAGCTCAGACTCGTTTCCCATTTATATCCCTGACACCTCCCTATAGCCTACTTGACTTGTCTGACACATTTGCCAGATATTAGGGGTTTGTGCAGAAGAGAGATTTCTAACCCTTACAATTTGAGGACATTAATAGGCTTTTGGGAGGCTTGACAAGTACATAGAATCTCTGGCAAAATTTAAAAAGAAAGAGTGGAAAAAGTCATTAAAATAGAATTATCACTAGTTTTTAAAATAGGACTACCTCAAAGAAGATTCCCCCAGATACTGGCATATTCAGAGATTTTTTTAAGTGTGCCTGTGATTCTGATATTTGTATGTAATAGCAGAAACCGCAGAGCAGACAGATCCCCTTTAACCTGCTCCATAGAAACGGTAAATTCTATGACAAAGAAAAAGGGCACAAAGCTAAGGAGAAGCCATCAGAACTAAGAATCTGTATGCTCTCACCTGTGAAGAGACTAACAGAGGTCTCTGAAATAACAAACAGAAAGGCATAGAGGTTATGAACATGGGGCTTTGGAATCATGTAGCACTGGATTTGAATCCCAGCTTCCCTCCTTTCCCCTCATTCCTGCTCCCTAATAACTATCAACTTCAGTTTTCTCATCTGCAGAATGGGACTAATTATGGTGTTGTTAAAACAATTCAATAAGGTAATGCCTCCAGAGTGCTTAGTACAGTGCCTGGCACACAATAAAATGCTTGAAATTCTTAGCCCAGCCAATAGCTCTACCCATCAGCAGAGCCAAGTCGGTGACCCAGTCTCCCCAGAGAGCTCAGTGGGCTAAGTTCTGACAAATTAAGTCCCCATTCCATGAGTTTTCCCAGCTGTGGAGCTTGTTCTACAGCCCTGTCCAGGCAGAGAAGCAGATTTGAAGCCCTATCTACTGTTGAATATAGTCTCCCCATCTAGCCTAGCCAGGTGGTGGCTACTCAGCCCATCCTACAGTCCACTTAGAGAAGGAGCTCAGCAGAGAGCCCTCTGTCCACCCACAGAGCCAAGCCAGTGGCCTTCTCCTATGAGAAACCCGCTGGGCAGTTCTGCCTGATTCAGGCCCCCAGCCAATGAGCCATGTCAGTCTGTGAGCTTGTTCCACCACTTATCCAGGCAGGGAAGCAGGTTCATGGCCCTACCTGCTGCTAAGTAGAGCCCTCAGTCCCACCTGCCAGGAAACCTAACCAGAACACCCAGGAGGCTGTGTGGTCCACCTTACAGCCCAGCTTGCAGTGGCACCCAAGCAGAGAGCCCAGCCTGTGGCTCTGCCCATCTACAGAGCTAAGCCAGTGGCCCTGTCTGGCCAGGGAGCTCAGCAGACATTTTTTCTGATTTGGGTCCCCAGCCAATGATCCATACCAGCCATGAGGACTGCTCCCTAACCCTACCTGGCCTGGGAAGCAAATCTGAAACCCCTTCTATGCCCAAATACAGCCTCCAGCCCTATCCAACTAGAGAAACTAACTATAACACCTGGGAAGATATGTAGCCCATCCTACAGCCCCACTTACAAAGACACCCAAGCTGAGAGCCTAGCCAATGGCCTTGCCCAACTGCAGAGCCAAGCCAGTGGCCCCATCTGGCTAGGGAGCTTGGTGGGCAGTTCTTACCAATTGAGTCCCTAGCCACCAAGCTGCAATGGCTATGGAGCCCATTCTATGGCTCCACCTGGACCAGAAGACAAATCTGCAGCCCTGCCCAACTGCTGAGTATAGCATTCAGTCCCACATGATCAGGAAGCTTGCCCAGAGAGTCTAGGCATCCTGTAGATACACCTGGACAGGGAACAAAGCCAGTGGGCCTATCTGAATGCTCCCAACCAGCAGCAACCCCCTGACTTCAGAGCTTGGGCAGTGGCCTCACCCAAATAGAGACCTGTGACAGCAAGCCCCACCTGACTGAGGATACTACCACTTGAGCCATCCAAAACCCAAACTGAGCTAACTGGGGAAAAACTATCTCTGCCAAAGCAAACCTATAAATTCTGGAAGAGGAGACAGCTTACTCAAGGAACTCAAGGAATCAAGAATCATGAAGAATCGGGAAAATATGAAATGAACAAAGGGAACTAATAATGCTCCAGTAACTGACCCTAAAGAAATGGATATCTATAAACTGCCTGATGAAGAATCCAGAATGATCCTCTTAAAGAATTTAGTGAACTATAAGAACATACAAACAACTAAAAATTAAGAAAACAATGAACAAATGAGAAAACATAAACAAAATGAGAAGTTCAACAAATATACAGAAACCCTCCAAAATACCAAACAAAAAATTCCAAGCTGAAGAATATAATGACTGAACTAAAAAATTCAATAGAGAGTTCAGTATCAGACTTGACGAAGCAGAAAAAAGAAGCAGTAAACAAGAAGATAGATTCATTTGAAAACATCTAGTGAGAGAAGACAAAAGAAAAAGAATGAAAGAGTGAGGAAAGCCTACATCCCATGGGACTAAAGGAATACCACCATTAAAAGGAACAATATAGATAATACGGGAATCACAGAAGGCGAGAAGAAAGAAAGGGACAGAAAGTATACTTAAAGCAATAATGGCTCCCAAACTTGGAGAAATAAACAGACGTCTAGATTCATAAGGCCCAAAGGACCCCAAATAGGTTGAACTTGAAAAGAACAACACCAAAATAAATTACAATTTAATTGTCAACAAAGACAAAGAGAGATTCTTGAAAGCAGCAAGAGAAGAGCAGCTTATCGCATACAAGGGAACCTCCGTGAGATGGTGGGCAGATTTATCAATAGGAACCTCGCAGGCCAGGAGAGAGTGGGATGATATATTCAAAATATTGAAAGAAAAAAAACCTGTCAACCAAGAATACTATCCTGGCAAAATTGTCCTTTAGAAATGAAGGACAGAGGGGTGCCTGGGTGGCTTAGTGGGTTAAGCCGCTGCCTTCAGCTCAGGTCATGATCCCAGGGTCCTGGGATCGAGTCCCGCATCGGGCTCTCTGCTCAGCAGGGAGCCTGCTTCCCTTCCTCTCTCTCTGCCTGCCTCTCTGCCTACTTGTGATCTCTCTCTGTCAAATAAATAAATAAAATCTTTAAAAAAAAAAAAAAGAAATGAAGGACAGAAAGACTTTCTTGAACAAACAAAAGCTGAAGGACTTCATCACCACAACACTTGCCCTATAAGAAATGGTAAGTGATGTTCTTCAAGTGGTAATAAAACGATGTTGATTAATGTCATAAGCATACGAATATATGTATAAAACTCAATGGCAATGGTAAATATACAGCCAAGGCAGATTCTCTAAGATTATAATGGTAGTGCATAATTCACTTACAACTCCCATTTAAAAGTTAAAAAGCAGATTCTTAAACATTAAGAATAAACCAGTGGTTTCCAGATGGGAGATAAGTAGATGGAAGGGTGAAATACTTGAAGGGGATTAAGAGTACACTTATCAAGATGAGCACTGAGTAATATATTGAATTGCTGAATCATTATATTTTACACCTGAACTAATATAACACTGTATGTTAATTATATTTGAATATTTTACAAGTCAAAAAACAAATGTATTAAAAATAACCGTAACTACAATAATTTGTTATAGGATACATAATATCAAAAAATATGTGAATTGTAACATGAATAACCTAAAATACAAGAGGGGGGAGTAAATGTATGAAATTAATGTATGATATTGAAGTTGTTACCAGTTTAAAATAGGACATTATATATTTAATGTAAGTCTCATGGTAATCAAAGAGGAAAAACCTGTAGTAGATACACAAAAGATTATGATAAAGAAGCCAAAGTACACAGCTACAAAAAGCCATCAAATCACAAAACAAGATAGCAACATAAGCAAAAAAACAGTAAATCTACAACACAGAAAAAAATCTTTAAAAAATGGCAAGAGTTAAGTCCTTACTTATCAATAATAACTATAAATATAAATGGATTATATTCTCCAATCAAAAGACATAATAGAATGGCTGAAGGTATAAAAACACAAGATCAAACTATATGTTGCCTATAAGGGATTCTAGCTTTAATGGCATGCAAAAACAGAATGAAGGGATAGAAAAAGATATTTCAAGCAAAGAGTAACCAAAAGAAAGCAGGGGTAGCTTGCTTATACCAGACAAAATAGATTTCAAGCTAAAAATGGTCAAGAGAGACAAAGAAAATTATTATATGATAGAGAGGTCAACTCATCAAGACAATATAACAACTGTAAATATTTATGCACCCAACATCAGAACATCTAAATATATAAAGCAAATGTTAATAGAATTAAAAGGAAAAATAAATGGCAATATAATTATAGTTGGGAACTTTAATAAACCACTCTCAAAATGAATAGGTCATCCATACAGATAATTAATAAGAAAAAAGAAGATTTCAACAACACTAGAGACCAAACAAACATATACAAAACATACCATCTAGCAACATACCATCTAGAATACACATAATTCTCAAGTGCACATGGAGCATTTTCTAGAATAGATAGTATGTTAGGTCACAAATGAGTCTTAGCAAATTTAAGAACACTAAAATCCTCCCAACTATCTTTTCCAAACACAATGGTATGAAACTAGAAATCAATAACGGGAGGAAATCTGGAAAATTCACATAAGCATGGAAATTAAACACCAGACTCCTGAATAACCAATGGATCAAAGAAGAAACCAAAAGAAAAATTAAAGAAATACCTTGAGATGAGTGAAAATGGAAACACAACAAAACCAAACTGTGAGATACAGCAAAAGCAGTTCTTACAGGGCAGTTTATGGTGAAAAATGCATACACCAAGAAAAAAATTTCTCAAATAAACAACATAATTTTACACTTCAAGGAACTAGAGAAAGAACAAACTAAGCTTAAAATTAGCAGAAGGAAAGAAATAATAAAGATTAGAACAGAAATAAATGAAGTAGAGAGCAGGAAAACAATAGAAAAAAATTGATAAAACCAAGAGTGGGTTCTTGAAAAAAATAAACAAAATTGACAATCCTTTAACTAGACTAACCAAGAAAAAAAGAGAGAAGGCCCAAATAAATAAAATTTTCAGTGAAAGAGGAGACATTACACCTGATACCACAGAAATAAAAAGGTTCATAAGAGACTACTATGAACAGTTATATACCAACATATTGGACAACCCAGAGGAAATGGATAAATTTCTAGAAACCTACAACCTACCAACACTGAATCATGAAGAAATAGAAAATCTGAACAAACCAATAATGATAAAGGATTGAATTAGTAATCAAAAACCTCCCAACAAAGAAAAGCACAGGACCCAGATGGTTTCACTGCTGAATTTTATCAAATATTTAAAGAAGAATTAAAACCAGTCCTTCTCAAACCCTTCCCAAAAAATCAGAGAGGAGGGAACACTCCCAAACACAGTATAAGAGGCCATAATTGCCCTAATACCAAAGCCAGATAAGGATACTACAGGAAAGGAAAACTATAGGCCAACATCCCTGACAAATATAGTACAAAAATTCTCAACAAAATCCCAGCAAATTGGAACTCAACACTGCATTAAAAGGATCATACACTGTGATTAAGTGAGATTTATCCTTGTTCTGCAATAATGGTTCAACATATGCAAATTGATAATGTGATATACCACACTCATAGAAAGATAAAAATCATATGATCACCTCAATAGATGTAGAAAAGGCATACAAGAAAATACATCCTTTTGTGATGAACACTCTCAACAATTTGAGTATAAAGGAATGCACCTCAACATAAAAAAGGCCATATATAACAAGTCCACAGCCACCAACATACTCATGGTGAGAGACTGAAAACTCTTGCTCTAAGAATCAGGAGCAAGACCATGTGCCCACTCTCATCACTCTATTCAGCTCAATACTGCAATTCATAGCCATAGCAATCAGGCAAGAAAACAAAAAAGAAGAAAGAAAGAAAGAAAGAAGAGTGAAGAAGGAAGAAGAAGGAGAAGAAAGAGGAAGGAAGAAGGAGGAGGAGGAGGAGAAGAAGAAATAAAAGGCATTCAAATGAGAAAGGAAAAAGGAAAATTGTCTCTGTTTGCAGATGACATGATTGTATATACAGAAAACCCTAAACACTCCACATACAAAAAGAAAAGCTATTAGAACTAATCAACAAATTTAGTAGTTGTGGAATACAAAATCAATATACAAAAATCAGTAGCATTTCTATACACTAATAAATCATCTGAAAAATAAATAAAGAAGACAATTTCATTTACAATAGCATTAAAAACAATCAAGTACTTAGGAATAAACTTGACCAAGAAAGGGAAAGATCTCTATACTGAAAACCGTAACACATTGAAGAAAGAGACTGAAGAAGAGACAAATAAAGGGAAATATATGCTGTGTTTATAGACTGAAAGATTATTGTTAAAATGTCCATACTACCCGTCTACAGATTCAGTGCAATCCCTGTTAAGATTCCAGTGGCATTTTTTACAGAAATAAAAAAAGTATTAAACTTATTTGGAGCTCTAAAAGGTACCAAAGAGGGGTGCCTGGGTGACTCAGTCAGTTGGGCATCTGACAGCTCAGGTCCTGATCTCAGAGTGGTGAGATCGAGCCCCAGGTCAGGCTCCATGCTCAGTATGGAGTTTGCCTGAGATTCTTTCCCTTTCCCTCTCCCTCATCCTCTGCTCCTCCCCTAGCTCATATTCTCTTTCTCTCTTTAAAATAAAGAAATAAAATCTTAAAAAAAAAGATCTCAAAGAGTCAAAGAGAAAGAACAACCGTGGTGGGATCACATACCACGATTTCAAACTATATTACACAGCTCTAATAATCAAAACGGTGCGGTGCTGGCATAAAAATAAACCCACAGACCAATGGAGCAGAATTGAGGGCCTATAAATAAACCCATGGCTCCACAAGGAGCCAAAAACACTCAATGGGAAGAAGATAGGCTATACAGTAAGGGTCACTGGAAGAACTAGATATTCACAAGCAGAAGAAGGAAACTAGACCCTTATCTTGCACCATTCACAAAAATAAACCCCAAAATGGATTAAAGACTTACATGTAAGACCTGAAACCATAAAATTCCTAGAAGAAAGCATGGGGGGAACTCCTTGACAGTGGTCTTGGCCATGATTTTTGGGGATATGACACTAAAAGCACAAGTATCAAAAACAAAAATAAACAAGTCGGGTTGGGTTGAAATAAAAAAAAAAACTCCTGCACAGCAAACTACATGATCAACAAAATGAGAAAGCAATCTACAGAATGAAAGAAAATGCTTTGCAACCCATATATCTGCTAAGGGGTTCATATCCAAATATGTAAGGAACTCATTCCACTCAATAGCGAAACAAAAACAAAAACAACCAAATGATCAAACGTGTAAATGAAAAGAGGGTCTGAATAAACATTTTCCCACAGAAGATATAGAGATGACCAACAGGTACATGGAAAGGGGGTCAACATCACAAATCACAAGAGAACCACAGGTTGAAACCTCAGTGGGGTATTCCATCACACCTGTCAAGCTGGCTGATAGAAATAAGAGAGAGAATAAGTGTCGGCAAGGATGTGAAGAAACAGCAACCCCTGTGCCCTGCTGGTGGAAATGGGAATTGGTGCAGTCTATATGGAAAACAATATGGAGGTTCCTCAAAAAATTAAAAATTGCTCTACTGTATGATCCAGCAATTACCCTACTAGGCATATATACAAGGGAAATGAAATCACTATCTGGAAGGGATAGCTAACCCCCCATGTATATAGTGACACTATTTCTAATAGCCCAAGATATGGAAACAACCTAAGTGTCCATCAATAGATGAATGGATAAATATGGTATGTACCATAAAATATTATTCAACCCTAAAAAGGAAGGAAATCCTGTCATTTGCAGCAACATAAATGGGCCTTGTGGCATTGCATGAAGTCAAATAAATCAGACAAAGAAAGACAAATACTGTACGATCTTACTTATATGTGTAATCTTAAAAAAAAAAATTGAACCCATCAAAAGAGAGAATAGATTGATGGTAACCAGAGGCTGGGGGTAGAGGGTGGGAAAATGAATGAAGGTAGTCAAAGGGTACAGACTTCCAGTCATAAGATAAATAAATTCTGGGGATGTAATAGACAGCAAGGCTATCACAATTAGGAATACTTTATTGTATATTTGAAAGTTGCTAAGAAAGCAGATCTTAAACATTCTTATCATAAGAAAAAATTGTAGCCATGTGAGATGATAGATGTTAACTAAATTTATTGTGGGACTCCTTTTGCAATATATATAAATATGAAATCACGTTGTACACCTTAAGCTTATATAATGGTATATGCCAATTATATCTTTAGAAAAAACCTAGAAAAAATGTAGAAAATTCTTTAGCCATCATTAACTGCAGCATGAAATAAATGTTCCCAATGTTCCACTGGGCTGTGATGGTCAAAGTCAACTACAGTGGCTGAAATCCAGGGGCACTGGCCTCTGCTCTACACTATGGCTAGGGGACCCAAGATGCAGGTCAGCAGGGCCTTACTCTGTGTGAATATTTTTTGGGGGAGGGGAAGGGCAGAGGAAGAGGGAGAGAAAGAATCTTAAGCAGTCTCCACACCCAGCCACACAGTTCATGGCGGGGCTCGATCCCGCAACCCTGAGCTCAAGACTAAGCCAGCCACCCAGGCACCCCTCTGTGTGAACATTTTAAAGCTTCACTGTCTTTATCACTTCTCTGACTTTGCCCATATTCCTTCTTCCTGTTATATAAACACTCTATGCCCATTCAACATCTCCACTTGCATGTTTAATAATCAAGTCAAAATTAACACATCTGAAGCCAAGCTCCTGAAATTCTCCCCCATAACCTGCCCTGCCCACAACATTCCCCATCTCACTTAAGGGCAGCTCTTAGTTCCAGAGCACAAGGGAAAAAAACTTGGGATCACTCTTAATCATATCTCAAACTCCACAACAAATTCATCAATGCATTTAGTCCGTTCGGTCTTCAAAATACATTCAGAGTCCAAGCCCCTCTCTCTTAACAACTCTAACGCTGCTCTCTCCCAGGATGACTGCAATGGCCCCAATCAAACTTCTGCCCAGACTCTTCATGGTTATTCTCAACAAAGCTTGATTGGACTTGTGATCGATTAAGTCAGATCGTAACCCTTCCATGAATCAAACTCTCCAGTGGCTCCTCATATCCACTGGAGTAAAATCTGTTTGTGTTGAAGGCTTAGATTTATCTGTTTGTTATACTGTTGTTGTGTTTAGTACCCTGCTATGGTTGTGGGGGGGCAAGGGGGCTGACTGTGGCCTGCGGTAAATGATATTGGTAGAAAGAGAGAGGACCAGGTACACAAGAATGATAAACAGGGAAGCCGGGTGGGCGGGGGGCGGAGTACATAGTCAAATCTGACAAAAGTGTTTCATTATAATAATTCTACCACTTCTTCCCTTGGAATGCCTCCTTCCTCCAGAGATTTATGAATATTCAGTTGAGATTTTCAGTTGTTTGTCTTATAAGGTGACCATTTTTTAGTCTGCTGCTGCCATCTCTAAAATGCAAAGGTCTCATGAACCCTTTGCTTCCACTGAGCCAAAAAGGCTTTAGAGAAAAGGGGTAGAGCAGGAATGGGGGACGTCATTTCCCTTTTGATGCCAGCCAACCTTTGTGTGCTAAAATAAATCTACATTATACTGACTACCAACATTTTTATTCTTTACATGTATACAGAATCAGGAAAACACAATTAACGGACATTTGTTAATCAATAATTATCTTTAAGCCAGAGTTAAATAATCTATAACTATCAATGACTTTTAGAATGATATTCAACAAAAATTTTTACCAATTTTATAAGTCTCACAGACAGACTCTTTTATTTTAGGAACTCCCCAAAATACATTAAAAAATTTTCCCTTTTCAATTCTTTTAAATTACAAACTCATTCACTATAAGAGAGACAGATTTAGGAGAAAACTGACCATGCTGTTTACATTAAGAATGGAAAAAATTGCACTTATTTACTTTTCAAAAATGTAACTAGAGGGGGGAAACATTTTTGGACAATATGCTAAGCAGCATCTCATTATTCAATTATGATGATATTCTTCTAAATCAGAAAGCTCGTTAACAAGCTGACAAATAAGGTATTTCCCGTGCATAGTACTATTTTCCTTACTTTTAAACTTTGCATTTTGTTCTATTGTACAAATTGCCATTCAATATGTTCTTCCATTCATCAATTCATCCTCAAAATTTATCCATGTTGATACACGTAGATCTAGTTCAGTGACTTTAACTGTCTTATATTAATCTAGTATATAAAATACCTGCTTTAAACCCATTTTCTTATTGAAGAACACAGGCTATTTCCCATTTTTTATCACTGCTAATGGTGTACAATAAAGACCCTGATTCTTTATGCACTGTTCAAAACCTCAAGGGTTTATAATTAGTTTTGGGATGGCTGAGTCAAAAGGAGTATTATTTGGGGTGCAAGGGTGGCTCAGTTGATTAAGCATCTGCCTTCAGCTCAGGTCATAATCCTAGAGTCCTGGGATCGAGTCCCACGTCGGGCTCCCTGCTCAGCAAGGAGCCTGCTTCTCCCTCTCCCTCTGCCCTATCCCTGCCTCCCCTTCCTACCCCCACCCTGGTTCTGCTCTCTCACTCTCTCAAATAAATAGATAAAATCTAAAATAAAAATAAAAAAAAATTAAAAGCCTGTAGCCTAAAAAAAAAAAAAAGGGAGTATTATCCAATGTTCTCTCTCTTTTTTTTTTAAAGATTTTATTTATTATTTATTTCATAGAGAGAGTTAGAGTGCACAAGCAAGGGGAGCAGCAGAGGGAGAGGGAGAAGAGCCCAATGAGCCTTAACTGACTGAGGCTTAACCGACTGACGACTGACGCATAACTCACGGAGCCACCCAGGTGCCCCAAGGAGTATTCTTCAATTTTCAATAGATATTGCTATCTGAAGTACAATGGGCTGGTCTCATTTGTACTCTGGCTTTCAGGGTGACTTCCTGTCTCTCCCATAGGTTTCAAATACTAGTCAGATTTTTTTTTTATTTTGATACTATGATGGACATAAAATATTTCTTTGCTTTAATTTTGAGTTCCCTAATTACTGGCCAGTTAAGCATCTTTTCATATGCTTATAGATCACTAAAACATCCTCTCCTGGACCATTGTGTCTTTTGCCATCTTTTTCCAATTGGGTTTTTAAAAATTTATTCTGGATACAAATCTTTGGGCCATTATGAAGGTTTAAAAATAGTTTCTGAAATGGGCTTGAATTTTAACCTTGGTTTTGGTGGCTTTTGTTCTTATAAACTTCATATTTTCTTTTGGTCTAATTTATTAGTTATTTCCTTTAGATACACTTTCTGGGCACTTCTGTCTTAAGAATATTAAGATAGGGCCCACAATTTTCTACTAAAAATCTTCAAGTTTTATATTCTTATTTTGACCTTTTGTCCATGTAGAATATTGTATATCAAGTAAAGCAGAGGTTCACTTTTCTTTTTTCAAGACAAGCCAATTTTAAAGGAAAAGAATTAAGCAAAATGCTTCCATTTCAAGTAATGGAAGTCCCACTAAGCCTACCACAAAACACAAAAGATAATTAGAGAATCTAGAAAAATAAAATAAATAAAATAAAATCTGCTTGAAAGCACCAAAGAGCTCCACCATGATCATAAAGAATTGCCAGAATAGGAACTGAGAAAGAATGAAGACCCTGGGGGTAGAGCACAGCAGTTGGGGTCACTTTCCTCCAGGAGACATTTGCTAATTCGGAGGTGGGAAAACTGAGAGGCCAAGAGGTCAACCTATAAATTTGCTAGACTTGAGAATAAGAGGGATTGGTATTCCAACCTGGCAAGTAAATAAAAGACTAGTAAGGCCCCATCAATTTGGCTTGAGACCACAAAAATCCATATCCTGGGCATAAGTATGAACCATAGGTAGACCCTGGCAAGGACTTCTATTCAGCTATAAAATCCTCTCAAGACATGAAATTTCAGTAAAGTAATCCTAAAGGGCTAATGTCCCCATCTGTGTGACAGAGGAGTAAACTAACATGATCCTATGCCTCAAACTTTCTATAAATACAATGTCCAAAATGCAACAAAAATAACCAGACCATAAGAAAACAAGACAATGTGAAAATTAACCAAAATAAAAGTCAACAGAAACAGACACAGAAGCTTCAGACACTGAAGCTATCAAACACAAATGTTAAAATAACTATACTTCCTATGCTCAAGCCGGTGAAAGATAAGATTTGAGAATTCTAGCAGTGATCTAAAAACAAAAAGAAAAAGGAAATTCGAGAGATGAAAAATAAAATAACCTGAATTAAGAACTCAATAGATGGATTATTCAGCAGTCTGTGCACAGATAAGAAAAAGAATTAATGAACTGGAAGATAAAGCAGAAAAAAGTATCCAGACTTAAAGATGGAGAGAGAACTGTTTGGAAAAATTTGAAGAGAAGTTAAGAAATATAGAAGACACAAAAAGGAGAGCTAACATATCAGTAACTGAAGTCCAAGAAGAAAACAGAGTAACAATGACTAAGACTTCTTCAAAAAGTTTTAAAACATCAACCCATCAACTCAAGAAGGCTTAAGAACACCAATGAGGATAAGTATGAAGAAATCCATACCTAAATCAATCATAATAAAACTATTAAACCAAAGACAAAGAAAAAATGTCAAACTAGACAAGAAAAAAAGACAGATTGCTTTTTTTTTTGCAGAGATTTTTTTTAATTTTTTATTTTTTATTAACATATAATGTATTATTAGCCCCAGGAGTACAGGTCTATGAATCTCCAGGTTTACACCCTTCACAGCACTCACCTTAGCACATACTTTCCCCAATGTCCATAACCCAACCACCCTCTCCCTACCCCCTTGTCCCTGGCAACCCTCAGTTTGTTTTGTGAGATTAAGAGTATCTTATGGTTTGTCTCCCTCCTGATCCCATCTTGTTTCATTTATTCCTTTCCTACCCCCCAACCCCCCACTTTGCCTCTCAACTTCCTTATATCAGGGAGATCATATGATAATCGTCTTTCTCTGATTGACTTATTTCGCCCAGCATAATACCCTCTAGTTCCATCCACATTGTCACAAATGGCAAGATTTTGTTTCTTTTGATGGCTGCATAGTATTCCATTGTGTATATATACCACATCTTCTTTATCCATTCATCTGTTGATGGACATCTAGGTTCTTTCCATAGTTTGGCTATTGTGGACATTGCCTCTGTAAACATTTGGGTGCACATGCTCCTTCAGATCACTACATTTGTATCTTTAAGGTAAATACCCAGTAGTGCGATGGCTGGGTCATAGGGTAGCTCTTTTTCAACTTTTTGAGGATACTCCATGCTGTTTTCCAGAGTGGTTGCACCTGCTTGCATTCCCACCAACAGTGTAGGAGGGTTGCCCTTTCTCCACATCCTTGCCAGAATCAAGACAGATTGCTTTTAATGAAGCAACAGACTGATAGATGACTTCTCAACAACAACAACAAAAAAAATGAATCCAAAAGATAGAGAAGTAATATCTTTAAAAAGCTAAAAGAAAATGACTATCAGGCTAGAAGTCTATATTCAGCGAATTTGTCTTCAAAAATAAAGGTGAAATAGAACATTTTCATTTTCATACAAACATTAGTAGAGTTACATTAAAGGAATTATTAAAGAATATTTTTCAGATAATAGGAAAATAGCCCAAATGGAGGTTTGAATGTACAGAAAAGAAGAAAAAAAAAAACAAATAAATATATGGTTAAATCAAAATGAACATTGACTGTATAAAACATAATAATAATAAACTGTGGGGATTGCATTTTATATAAATTATTAAAATATTAGACAACAGTGCCATGTAAGCCAGTAAAAAGGTAAAAAGAGTTCAAGAATTCTGATTCTTGGGACGCCTGGGTGGCTCAGTTGGTTGAGCCGCTGCCTTCGGCTCAGGTCATGATCCCGGCGTCTTGGGATCGAGTCCCGCGTCGGGCTCCTTGCTCAGCGGGAGCCTGCTTCTCCGTCTGCCTCTGCCTGCCACTCTGTCTGCCTGTGCTCACTCTGACAAATAAATAAATAAAATCTTTAAAAAAAAAAAAAAAAAGAATTCTGATTCTTGCATTTTTCTGGGAGGAGATAAAGGTACTAATTAAATTAGAATTATATAAGATAAGTATACGTATTTTAAGTAAATACGTATACAGATGCTATAAACAGTAAAGGATAAGCACCTTAAAATTGTTTAAAAGAGTGTATAATTTTTAGACTAACTGATGAGGAAATGGAATCATAGAAAACACGTGATTAACCCAAAAGAAAGGCCAAAATTAGAGAAGAAGAATAGACCATGCAGGACAAATAGAAAGTACTGTGTAAGGTGGCAGACTTAAGCCCTGATATATCAGTAACGGAAATAATATAAATAGATTAAATGCTCCAAAATTTAAAAGACAACTAAAAGACAAAGACTAACTAAAAGACAAAGAAAGTACTAAATTTTTTTTGATCAACTGTATATTATTTACAAGAGTTATATCCAAAATGTAAGGATACAAGAAAGTTGAAAATAAAATGACGGAAAAAGTTATACCCAGCAAACACTAACAAAAAGAAAGCTGTATGGCTATATTAATATTAGTAGATCAACAAAGTATACATTAAGACAAAAAGCATTGCCATAGATAAATATGAAAAATTCATGATGATACACAGTTCAATTAATGGGGCAGAGGAAATCATTCTAAATTTGCGTGAAACTAATAATAGACTCAGAATATGTAACAGAGAATTTGAAGGGGAATTTCTAAGGGGAAATAGACAAATTGACAATCATGGTAGGTTTTAACATATTTCTCAGTTTCAGGTAGAATAGGTAGACAAGAAATAGTCAGTGAATATAGACTTGAACCACACAACAACAAACTTGGCTTAATGAAAGGGTATAGAAAACTGCATTCAACTGAAGAACATATTTAGAGCAATTTTCAACTGATATAATTTGATGTCTGAAATCACAGATGTTTTCTAATCATAATGTAATCAGGCTAAAATGCAATAAGAATAAAACAACTAGGAAGCTCTTATATGTTTGAAAATTAATAACCTATGAGTCATAGAAGGAATTTTAATGTAAATTAGGGAATATTTTGATTAATTCATGAAAATACTACACACCAATGTAATTAATTAGGTAGACCTAAAACCAAGTTTAAAGGAAAATTTTGCATATATTAAAGAAAAAGAAAGCCTAAAAAACCCATGAACTAAGCATCCACCTCAAAAAATTAGAAAAAAATTAAGCCAAAGAAAGTAGAAAGAAGGAAAGAAAGAATTCAATGGTAGAAATTAATGAAATATAGAACCAGAATGCAGTAAAGAAAATCAACAAAGGCAAAAGTCATTCTTTGAAAAGGCTAATAAAACAAACTCCTAAGAAGATAAAAAGGAAGAAAGTTACAAATAAGTGCTTTCAAGAACAAACAAGGGGATGTTACCATAGATCTTAATAGATATGTATAGAGAAAATATTAGAATGACATGAATAATAAGTTTCAAAAAATGTAGGGATTGCTCCTGTTATCCCTTCAAAAACTCATATCTAGCTTTCTTGTAATGTTGACAGAAAACAGATTCTATGTGAAATCAATGCTTTGAAATTTATGACTGAGTATACAGTCAATTTTTAAAAGTATTGTAAGTATGCTTCAGAAGAATGTGTGTATTCGGCTAACCCTACAGTCGTAGGGTTTCTATAAGACAATTAGGTCAATTGTATCAACAATCCTATTGTTATATCATTCTTGTTTCTGTCTGTTTGTTCTTATTAGATGCTAAGAGATATCCTAAAATCTCCTACTGTGAATTAGGATTTAATATTTCTATTTGTAGTTTTGTTAATTTTCACTTTATAGAATTTGAGGCCCAATTCCATTTTTGTCTATTGACAAATCAATCTTCAGTCCAACTGTTACCCCTTTGCAAGTAGTCTTTATTTTTTTCTATAGCTGGTTTTAAGATTTTCTCTTTGTCTTTAGTTTTCAACAGTTTTAAACATATATATATCATAATTTATAGCATATTCATATATTGACATATTGTGTTTTCTATATATACATTTGAGGGTGTGGTTTTCTTTGTATTTACCCTACTTGAAGTTTTTGGTCTTCATGAATCTATCGTTTGATGTCTTTTTTTAAATTCTATTTTTTCATTTAAAATTTTTTTAAAATATTTATTTGAGAGAGAGCAAGTGTGCATGTGCACACACACACATGTAGGGGAGGGGCATGGGGAGAGGGAGAGTGAGAAACTAAAGCAGGCTCCACACTGAGTGTGCAGCCTGACACGGGGCTCTATCTCACCACCCTGAGATCAGCACCTGAGCTGAAACCAAGAGTCAGATGCTTAACCTACTATGCCACCCAGGCCCCCCTGGCTTGATGTCTTTTAAACAAATTCTTAGCTATTATTATCTCTTCAAGTATTATTTCTGTCACAGTCTCTCCCTCCTCTTCTTGGAAGCTAATTACATATATGTTGGACTTTCTCAGTAGATCGCATTTACCTCTGACCCTTTCTTCTGCATTTTCCCTTCTTCCTACAGTTCACTGCAGACATTTTCTTCTGATTTACCTTCTAGCATCTTACTAGTGTTGCTGGATGCCACACTAGCATCATCTGGGAACCAGTTTGAAATGCACAATCTCAGCCCCTACTGAGGTCTACTGTGGTCCCCTTCAGGTCTATTGAACCATTGATAAAGAAGTATTGAAATCTCCACCTATAATTGTAGGTTTGTCTGTTTCTTCTTGCAGTTCTTCTTTAAAGATTTTATTTATTTGACAGACAGAGATCACAAGTTGGCAGAGAGTCAGGCAGAGAGAGAGAGAGGAGGAATCAGGCTCCCCATGGAGCAGAGAGCCTGATGCAGGTCTTGATCCCAGGACCCTGAGATCATGAACTGAGCCAAAGGCAGAAGCTTAAACCACTGAGCCACCCAGGCACCCCTCTTCTTGCAGTTCTATCAGTTTTCACTTCATATATTTTGAATCTTTGTTATTGAGTGAATTAACACTTAGGACAGTTATTTCTTCTTGTTTAAATGACAATTTTGTCATTATGAAATGATAATCCCTATTATTATTTTTTTATGTGAAATCTATTTTGCCTGGTATTAATATAGCCACTCCAACTTTCTTTCAATTAATGTTAGTAGGGCATATCTTTTTTTCATTCTTTTACTTTTTACCCATTTATGTCTTTATGTTTGAAGTGTGTTTCTAGTAAACAACATATAGTTGAGGCTTGCATTTTTATCCATTCTGAGTCTTTCTGCCTTTTCATTGAGGTGTTTAGACCATTTACATTTACTGTGATTATTGACATGGTTAGATTTAACTCTATAATCTTGCTATTTGTTTTCTATTTTTTCCTTCTGTTCTTTGTTTCCCTTTTCTTCTTTTACAGTCTTCCTTTGATTTAATTGAAGACCTTTTATGATTCCATTTAATCTCTTTTGTGAGCTTATTAAATATAACTCTTTTTTTAGTTAGTGTTTGCTCTAGAGTTTATAACACATATTTAACTTATCACAATCTGCCTTCAAATGATATCATCTCATATGCAGTATAAGAATCTGACAATAGCACACTTCCATTTCTCCTGTCAAGCTCTTTATATATGATATTGTTGTCATACATTTAATATAAGTTTATATTACTCTGTAATCTTTGTTTGTCTTATCTTGCTGTGTATTGCTTCTGCTGGCTCTCTCTTATGATGCCTTCTTCTTTGTTGTTATTGTTTATTTTGTGTATGTTTTTCTTTGTTCAATTTTACTGTGTGCCATTATTTTTTAAGAACTTCATATAGGTTGGGATATCTGGATAGCCTAGTTGATTAAGCATCCAACTCTCGATCTTAGCTCAGGTCTTGATCTCAGGGTTGTGAGTTCATAGCTCCTGGGCTCCATGATGGGTGTGGAGTCTACTTTAAAAAAAAAAAAAAAAAAAAGAACTTCACCAAGGTAAATTCTTTGAGGTCACAAGAAAGGTGGGTTCCTCCAGAGAGGATTTTCACTTGTTTCAGTCTGTTGTCCTAAGGCACCACCAGAATGGAGACATTTTTCTCTTTCTTTTTTTAAAGGTTTTGTTTATGTATTTTGAGAGATAGAGCACACATATGGTGGGGAAGGGACAGAGGAAGAGGGAGAGAAGCAAGCCCCCAGCGGAGGGCAGAGACCCACATCAGGTTCGAACTCAGAACCTTGAGATCATGACCCGAGCTGAAATCAAGAGTCAGATGCTCAGGGTGCCTTTGTGGCTCAGTTGGTTAAGCATTGAAGTGTTAATAATAAGAGTTAATAATAACTCTTGATTTCAGCTCAGGTCATGATCTCAGGTCATGGGATTGAGCCCCATGTCTGGCTCCCCACTCCGCGGGGAATCTCCTTATCTTTCTCTGTCTCTACCCATCCCCCGACACTGCCCCTTCCTCTCAGAGTCAGATGCTCAATCATCTGAGTCACCTAGGACTCCCCAAAAGGGAAACATTTTATACAAAAATTTCAGATTGAGATTTCTTCAGAATGTCTAGGTAGTATGAATTTTGGGTACAAACTTATATGAGAACTTGTGATTACATTCAGGAAGGACTGCTTCTTATCCTATCTTAGCACTATATTTCCAGATTGGTAATTTTCCATGAAATTCCCTGGAGGTAGTTGAGGGGAAGGGCTTCTTTCTAGTTTGTCCTTGCTTTAAGGGCATAATCGCTGGCATCTCAGTTATATGATCAAAGTCTCCTATTACACTCCCTATTTTGGATAGGCCCCAAGCTGTGTCCTGCACTCCACAGCCAAAAAGGAAATAAAAATCAAACTTCATGTTCATCTTCTTTAGCAAATGCCCTGAAGGCAAAGAGAAAACACCTATGCTCCTCTTTCTGAGCTTCTCTCTTTACCTGGTTTTTGGTTTGAGTGCTTCTTACTTTCTTGCCAGCTCATTGATTCATTTAATAATTTATTTAAAAGTTGCTTTCATCTGGCATTTTTAGTTGTTTTCAATGGGAAGGTTGGCCCACGTGTCTCATCCACGGCACTGTCAATAACGGACATCCTCTAGAGCGATGTTTCTAAAACACCACTTGATCATTTTGCTTTACTCCTTAAACATCTTCAGTGGTTTCAATGGTTGTACAATAACATGGAAACTCCTTAACTTGAACCCCAAAGATTTTCTAATCTGGCCTCGGCTCACCTCCCTAGCCTCATTACCTGCACAGCATTCTCGCATCTCTCTGTCTTTCGGTGTAATCTCTTCTCTCAGCTTGGGCATTGCTTTTCCAGGAAGCCACCCACAACTCAGTCTAGCTACACAGTCTCTTGATCTGTTCACAAACACTACACTGCTCACCCTCACTGCAGTGTAAATCATCTGTTGCTAGATCGATCCCTACAGAAGCCACAGGATTTTCCAGCACAGGCTGTAACCCCTACTAGGTATTCAGAAAGTACTTCTTACGTGAATGAATGAACAAGACTTTATTGCTATGATTCAGAGTTTACTGAGTGTCAGAATGGACTAAGATTTCATAAAGGATAGGGGATACAAGTCAGAATACTTCATAAGATTGAAACTTAATCTGATACTAATTTTCCAAAAAGTTCAAAGTCTTCAAACTTCTCACAAGTCATATGTTCTGAACCTTTTCTGCAGAAAAACCTCAGGCAGTTAAATTACAGAAGCAATGTCTTCACAGGCTTGCATCTTTCTAACAAAATTCTGAGTGGCACAGGATGTCCATTTCTTGCTTAGAAAAACAACACAAAGCAGGTCAGGTCTCAATGAGCAGAGCAAAATGAAAGATTGCTGTTGCAGGGTAGGGTAGAATGGGGAAGTAGAAGGAGATTTGGCCCTTTTTTTTTTTTTTTTATAAACATGATGACTGATTTGTACTGGAGTTGACCTGAATATAATCTAGTCAGTAGCATCAATCTTTACTAACTATAGAGAACTGTCCTTACTTTCCCTCCTCCCTTCCAGAACTTTCTACCAGCTGCACTTTCATCCTCCATGATAACAACAAGAACAACAAAGTCCAATTTGAAATATAACCCCAAGAAATGCAAAAATCCCAACTGGAACAAGAAATCATATGTGAAGACATTAATTTTCACTGATATTGTTCCAGCTGTTATACTGTTAATTGATACAACCTATTTATTTATAAATAAATATATTCATAGCAAAAATATGGATAATCAAACCTGATGTAACTGTCTGTCTGAGGATTTAGATTTCTTCAATCTTAGAAAATTCTTAAATGCAATTATTAGTCAGTGGCTGGAAGAGAATTCACTTAACTTACTGTGCTTCCTGCAGTTTGGTGAAGGTACTATTTCTTAATTTGGTCATTTGGTGTGGATTAGTATGTTTTCATGTTCTACAGCTGAATGGTCAAAATTAAGTAGGGAGGCATGAGATCATGCAATTAATGTGCTAATACATTTATTTGGTGGCCACAAAAATGCCCCAAAAGAGCTCCATACATTTCATGGCATTTAAAATTTTGTATTTATTAAAATTTATGGTTTGGGGGCATCTAGGTAGCCCAGTCGGCTAGGCATCTGACTCTTGGTTTCAGCTTAGGTCGTGACCTCAGGGTCGTGAGATTGAGCCCTGTGTCAGGTTCCACACTCAGCACAGAGTCTGCCTGAGGTTCTCTTTCCCTCTCCCTCTGCCCCTCCCACTCATGCTCTCTCTCTCTCCCTCAGTAAATCCTTTTTGAAAAAATAAAATAAAATTTATGGTTTCTATACTGCTATTCACTAAAAACCAAGAATAAACCAGCCTCAATATTTGAGAGACGAGCATGATAAAATGATGTGTTCCAAGCTAAATGATGCCAAATCACAGCTGCCCACTCTGTGGGCCAATCCCCTTGAGACATCTGGCAGTTCGACCCTGGCCAGTTGCCAAGGCTTTCTTCAACTAGAGGCTGTTTTAAAATGGACTTCTGCATCAAAAGTGGCTGCCCACATCCCAACCAACACCTCATATGCCATCCTAGGCTTTTCAAGGAACACATGACCCATGAAGACAAGGATAAGACCACTGCTCCCCAGGGGACATCCTAGGACACTGAGAGAGGCTGGGCTCTCTGCTCCTGGCAAGGCCCAGACACCAGGTTGTCCCTCTACAGCCTGTAGCAGCAAAATTTTACTCTACCTGTGATCCCAATGAAATATCAGCATAAGTCTTGTTTTTTCTCTTACATATCTAGAAATGAAGGAGACCCACAACACAATACAGGCAATGAAACGTAACTTCTATTTTAGTATAACTGATCAATTGATACCTTAAGCATGATATTTAATCTTTTTTTTAAAACTTTATTTATTTGAGAGAAAGAGAGAGCAGAGCAAGAGAGAGAGCACGAACAGGGGTGAGAGGCACAGGGAGAGGGACAAGCAGACTCTGTGCTGAGCAGGGAGTTTGATGAGGGGCTCAATCCCAGGACCCTGAGATCATGACCTAAGCTGAAGGCAGACACTTAACTAACTGAGCCACCCAAGCACCCCTGATGTTTAATCTTACTGAATCATAGTTTTTTCTTAAAGATTTTATTTATTTATTTGACAGAGAGAGAGAGGAGGAAGCAGGCTCCCTGCTGAGCAGAGAGCCCGATGTGGGGCTCGATCCCAGGACCCTGAGATCATGACCTGAGCTGAAGGCAAAGGCTTAACTCTCTGAGCCACCCAGGCACCCTGAATCATAGTTTTCTCACAAGTAAAACTGAAATCAGCTCACTGGCCCCACAGAGTTATTTTAAGGAACATTAATGAAAGAGCTGTGTACCTTATAGTTGGCCTATCTATATGGCAGATCTTTGGGAAAGGGATGCTTGTCATGCTTGGCACATTTTGAAAACTGATAAATATATGAAATAAATGTTAGGTAGATGTTCTAGTTATCTTTTCTTGCCTAACAAATTACCCAAAACCTTAGGAGCTTAAAAACAACAAAAAATGTACTATATCACACATGTTATGAAAATCAGGAATCTGAGAGCAGATTAGCTGGGGGGTTTGAGCTCAGAGGCTTTTATGAGGTTGCAGTCAACCTGTTACCTAGGGTTTCCATCATCATAAGCTCAACTGAGGCTGGAGAATCCACTTTCAAACCCACATGCTGTTGCTCGATCTCAGTTTCTCACTGGTTTTTGGCGAGGGCTTCAGTTCCTCTCTACATAGGGCTAACCTTAGAGCTGCTCACAACGTGGCAACTGGCTTATTGGAAAACAAACAAGAGGGTTCCCCAAGATGGAACCCACATGTCTTTTATGATCTGATCTTAGAAGTCACACACTTCCACTTCTGCCATATGTTATTGGGCACACAGACAAATCCTGGTATAATATGGGAGGAGACTACACCAGGTTATGAATACTCAGAAGTGGGGCCCATTGGACACCATCTTGGAGCTGGCCCCCACATCAAATGAATGCATAAAAATGCCCTTTAGGAAACCTCATAACCTGTTTATCCGGTTTCTATGAGGAGAGTTCCCCATAAATACATGTGACCTCTTACACCATCCTTTACTACTCACCTCATCTGAGAATGGGGTACAATGATAGGTGATAGCCACTGGTCCATATTTCTTGACTGGATGGAATTCATCTATTTGAACTTATGAGTAAAAAATCCCTCTTCCTTCTGAAATAGTTCATGGCAGAAATCCTGGTTGAGTGACTCTACTCTACAGACCTAAACATGTCTTCAGATGGACAGTTTCAAGGTTTAGATTGGTTACAGGGAGTCAGAGAAGCCACCTGGCCAGGAAGTCCAGCCATTCTCTTCAATATGTCATCACTATAACGGAGATGATAGTTCAGTCTCCATCTACGTGACTCTCATTTCTCTCCTTGGTTGGTTTTGAACTTAGGCAGGGAACAAGAACGTACTTTATTAGCAAGCAGACCCCAGCAAGAAGGAACACCATACCAGAACAAGGCAATTTCATTTCATGCCACTGGGATATTTTATATAATTCCAACTGAATAGGATCAATCTTCATTTTAGGAATTGTATTGGTTGACTCTCCTCAGTGAGATGGAGGAAAATTTTAATATAGTAATTATGTTACTTCTTTTTTGTTGGAAATTTAAATCCTCAATGTTCTTTATCTTTGTAGGGGTATTTATTCCCTACAGAATGCTATACCAGAGATTTAGCCAAGGCATTGTAAATGCATAGGGTTTTAGTTACTTGCACTCAAATTGCAATGGAATAACCATGAGATGCTAAAGGATTGCAATTTTATACGGTTCAGTCATTTCTGTTTATACACGCTCCTGGACTCTGGCTAAACCTACTATGTGATGTGATTCTTGAGTTCCTGTGAGATAGTAATGTAATTCTTCAATTGTAAGATACATTTCCCCCACATTTTAATGTTTCTGGGATCAAGATGTCAAAAGAAACTTGTCGGTGCTTTCTTTTTTTATTGTATGTGTGATGCAGTCTAAAATTCGTGGTGTTTTGGAATCAAAGAAATGTAAATTTATGGCACCTGGGCTTACAGAAGTCTTTGAGCTTGAACTGTCTAGACAAAAGCTGTTCGACAATAACATTTCGTATGCTTTTCCTGATGATTTTTGATGTGTGATTTGCCTGTGTCTCTTGGTAACCATGATTGGCTTTGGTTTCTTGGGCGATTTGGGGAATAGTAAACCAGTGACGTGTCTAGTTGGATAGGCCATTCCCATTGACTTGAGGAGAGACCTCACCAGGGGGCACATGATATCCTTTGTTCCTAAGCAGTCCTAAATGCCTGCTGGAGCTACTCTAAGGAGTGAACCCTTCTATTTGTGCCTCAGAGCTAAAGAAATTGAGCTTGATTGTAATTCTTCCAGGGTGAGGTAGGACTGAGACACCCAGATGGGTAGTAGAGGAAAGAAGTTGCTTAGAACATCTAAATGCTAGGGGCACCTGGGGGGCTCAGTCAGTTAAGCATCCGACTCAAGATCTCAGGGTCATGAGATTGAGTCCGGAGTGGGACTCTGTGCTGGGTGTGGAGCCTGCTTGAGATTCTCTGTCTCCCTCTCCCTCTCCCTCTCCCCCTCCCCCTGCTCTCTCCCTCTCTCTCTCTCAAATAAATATACATATATATGAACATCTAAATGCTAAAAACACAGACTAGAGAAAGGGTCCTTGACTAGAATGGCCGAATATGCTATAATACTGGTCTAAGAAAAAGAGAAAGCAGAAGTGAGTGATTCTATTAAAAAAAAAAGATAGAAAATAACAAACTGCAGCCCTTAGGAATTTAGTGTATGTTTGTATTTGAGAATTAGCAATGATGTGGAAGCAGGCTGCTAACATCCTCCACTGCACCAAATACTTCTTTAGGACACCACCATAAGAAAAACAGTTTGTGAAGGAAAAAGATTTGGGGGGAAGATTAGATTCAACCCCTTGAGAATAGAATTCATGGTTTCATGTTGCTAGCTAGGAAATATGCTCCCCTTGTTTGAAAGTATTTATATTCAAAAGAATTTCTGTATTGGCTTTATCTATAAGCCCAGGCAGAGGTGAAGGTGAATATAAATTAGAGACAAAGAGTCTGCTCTACACCATGGTATGACCCATAGCAAGGCAAAGGACCCACAAATGATAAAAATGCACTACACGGACCAGGAAAGGGCACAACCTCAGGCCAAACATTCTCACAGCAATTTACAGAAGCCCTAACTTGGAGGCCCAAGGTAAGGGTAGTTATTCTGTGCAGTTTCACTGTTGCATGTGTAAGATGATTCCTTATCTAGTCCCTGTAGCTTCGTGTTATTACTGCACAATCACAAATCATAAGGAGAATACCCAGTCCATCTTTCAAGGTGGCGCCAACCCCTAACACAAAGGTGAACTCCTAGCAGCCATGTTTGGACCACCTGGCCAGGCTCTCTGGCCACAGATGGCTGGACAAGTGTCCAGCGGAGCCAATCTGAGGCTGAGAATGAGGCGTTCAATTTGGACTATTTCTTTGCATGATGGGACGTGAACCTGAAACCTGGAGGGTGTTGATCACAGCTTTTGACGTGGGAAGAGAGGAATGAAGCTGATTCTGCAGGAGATGTGGAGGCAAAGGACCCAGAAAGCGGGGGAACATGGGGACAAAGAGTCCCGGTGGGTCCAAATTCTAGTCCTTCCAGAGGCCTGAGATTCAGCTCCATTAAAAGGGGCTCCATGGGCCACCTGGGGGGCTCAGATGGTTAAGCATCTGCCTTCAGCTCGGGGCATGATCTCCAGTTCCTGGGATGGAGCCCTACATCAGGCTCCCAGCTTGGCAGGGATTCTGCTTCTCCCTCTTCCCTTGCTTGAGCTCTGTCTGTCTCTCTCTCAAATGAATAAATAAAATCTTAAAAAAAAAAAAAAAAGCTGGGGGCGCCTGGGTGGCTCAGTCTTAAAACCTCTGCCTTCAGCTCAGGTCATGATCCCAGGGTCCTGGGATCGAGCCCCGCATTGGGCTCTCTGCTAAGCAGGGAGCCTGCTTCCTGCTCTCTCTCTGCCTGTCTCTCTGCCTACTTGTGATCTCTGTCTCTCAAATAAATAAGTAAAATCTTAAAAAAAAAAAAAAAAGCTGGCTCATTAAATGGCCTTCTGTGGCACAACAGTTGTAGTTCCTTGTTTACTTATGCTAGCCTGAACTTGTTTATAGTATATGACACTAAGAGTCCTAAGATAGGACCATAGATTTAATATAACTTAATATACCTCATATTTCTCTTGTCTAACTGTGAACTACACTGTTCTCTGACCTCCACCCCTGGTCCAGAGCAGGCCAGGGGGATGAAGGTATGGGAGACATAGTGTTTATATAAACGTGGGTCTTGTGGTAGAGAAAAAGATAACTTTTAATATAAAAGAAAAGAATTATGACCTCTTTTTTCCCTGCTGGCTATATTCCCAGCTTTAGAGCAGTGACTTACACATGGCAAGTACTACTAAATATTTGTTCAACTGAATTTAAGTATACTGACTGAATTTAATGTCTCACACTAATATCCAACGCAAGGCATCACACTTCATGTGGCAACATCAGAGGCATTCCCTGTGAATGAGGAATGAGAAGAAGACAGACACTATTTCTGTTGTTATGTAATGTCATCTCAGAAATACTAGCCAGGATGCTCAGCAGGAAAAGATATGAAACAAAACGCTATATAAAATTCTGGGAAGATGGGATAGATGTACTTTTCCCTATTCCTCTAGCCAAGTACAACTAAAAACACTGGAGAGAAATAAGCAGACTGGCTATGGACTTTTGGGGTGGCCACCATATTGTCCTCAAGGAACAACATGGGAGTTGGTTCTCTGGATTTTCTTCTGCCTTAAATATCTCAGACTTGTATCTAAAGAAGCTGCAAGCCAGGCACACCCAACCACACAAAGAAACAAAAACCCCTCTCAAAACTCTGCTCTTTCTAGCCAAAGGACCAGGAAGGAGACTGGAAAATGAAGGAGACTGGAAAATGACTGTTCTACTCCAGCTAAATGCCACAGGGAAAAAAAACAACAACAACAGTGGCCCCACCTGCCAGCCAAGGCTAAGTGTGGAGCCTCGACTTCCACCCTTACCAGGCTGTAATGAGGTGACTCAAACCCACAGTCAGGGTGGTATTAGAGAAGGCTGAGTGGGGAGCTTGGATTTCCAGCCCCATCCTGCAGTAACAAGGCAGCCCTCACTCTCCCCACAGAGGTGGTGTTAGAGAGACTCAAAGAAGAGGAAGCACTTTCACTGCTGTCCAGTGGCATGAGACTAGCATGCCCCTCCCCCTGTGAGGAGAGTAATAATAAGCCACTCATATCTCCCAATGAGGGTGGTGTTGGTGGATCCCTACTGGGGAACCAGAACTCCTACCCCCAGCCAGCAGTAACAAGGAGCTTCTCCCCTTCTTCCAGTAGAGGCCAAGGAGGAACCTGAATCCTACCACTACTTGAGAGTAATAAAGCAGAATGACATTTTCCCTGGGGAGCAGCATCAAAAGAAACCAGCTGAAACAAAAGGTTTTGATGAGCTCCAGATTCTCATAGCATAAGACCCCAAGTGTCCAAGTTTCCATCAAAAATCACTCATCATACCAAGAACCAGGAAAATCTCAACTTGAATGAAGAAAGACAATAACGTGGACACCAAGAAAACAGAGATGTTATAATTCTCTAAGAAATATTTCAAAGTAGCCATCATAAAATGTTTCAACAAGCAGTTATGAATCAGTCTGAAATAAACAGAAAAATAGAAATGTCAACAAATGATAGAAGATATAAGGAAGAGGCAGGGGTGCCTGGGTGGCTCCGTCATCAAGCGTCTGCCTTCGGCTGAGGTCTTGATCTCAGTGTCCTGGAATCTAGCCCCACGTCAGGCTCCCTGCTCAGCGCAGAGTCCGCTTCTCCCTCTTCCTCTGCCCTTCCCCTCTGCTTATGCACATGCTCTCTCTCTTTCTCTCTCTCAAATAAATAATCTTTAAAAAGTGAAGCAGCAGCATCAGCAAATGGATGGATAGAAGATATAAAGAAGAACCTCGATAATACAGACCTGGAAATTTTTTTTTAAAAAAACTCAATTTTTTACAAAAGTTCAACATAGAGGGGACAGAGGAAGAACAGAGGAAAGAATCAGTAAATTTGGAGTTAGAACAATAGAAATTACTCAATCTGAATAACACAGGGAAAGCAGACTTGAAAACAAAAATCAGAGCCTCAGATGCCTGTGGGACTACAACAAAAGATCTAACATTCATGCCATCAGAATTCCAGAAGGAAAGGAGAAACAGGGTGGGGCCAAAAACTATTCAAAGATATCATAGTTAAAAATTCCCCAAACTTGACAAAGAAGCCTATAGATTGAAGAAGTTTTTCTGATCCCATACCTCAAACAGGATAAATCCAAAGAAATCCACACCAACATACAAGGAGTCAAACTTCTTAAAGGTAAGGGCAAAGAATCTATCTTCAAAGCAGGGAGAGAGCAACAGTACCTTCCTTACAGAACAGCGGTTTGGATGACTGCAGACTTCTCATCAGAAACCACGGAAAGTGGAAGAAAGTGGCACAATAATTTTCAAGTGTGGAAAGAAAAGGACTTTTGACTCAGAATTCTATATCCAGTGAACAAATCCTTTAGGAATAAAGTAGAAATCAGGACATTTTCAGATGAAAGAAAATAAAGATAATTTATTGACAGCAGACCACCTGCAAAGAATGGCTAAGGGAAGTTCTCTCAACAGAAGTGAAACTCTGAAAGAAGGAAATCTGGAACATCAGGAAAGAAGAAAGAATACTAGAAAGAATAAAATATGGGTAAATACATTTCCTTCATCTCCAATGTTTTCTAAATTCTGTTTGACAATTAAAGAAATTATAATACTATCAAACATAATTCTAAATGTATACACAAGCAATACAGTGGGGGAAGGTAAAGGAACGTAAAGGGAGATAAGGTTTCTATTCAAACTATTAAAATGTCAATACCAGCAGACTGTGATAAGTTATGTCCAAAAAAGGACCATCTAGAGCAACCACTAAGAAAATTACACAAAAAATACAGTGAAAAACACTACAGATAAATTAACATGGAATTCCAAAGAGAAAAAAATCCATAGGAAAGCAGAAAAAATAAAGAAATAAAAACAGAAGGAATACACAGGAAACAAAATATAAAATAGCAGACTTAAGCCCTAATATATCAGTAATCACATTTAAGGTAAATAGACTAAATGCACCCATTAAAAGACAGATTGACAGACTGGATTGAAAAACATGACCCAAGTATATACGCCATCTATTAGAAACTCACTTCAAATATAATGAAGGCTTTGCTCTGTGCAGGCTGCTATAACAAAATACCATAGAACGGGTGATTTATAAACAACAAGTATTTATTTCTTATAGTTCTGGGGACTGGGAAGTTGAAGATTAAGGCACCCCATATTTGGTATCTGGTGACAGCCCATTTCCTAGTTCACAGATGTTCATCTTTTCACTGTCTTCATATGGCAGAATGTGCAAAAGATCTCTCTGGGGTCTTTTTTATAAAATCCCATTCATGAGATAGATCCCTCATGACCTAATCACCTCCCAAAGGCCCCGCATGGCGGGGGACGGGGCAGAGTGGGGAAACACAAACATTTAGTCTTAACAATGATGTGGATAGATGGTTAAAAGTGAAAGAATGGGGGCGCCTGGGTGGCTCAGTCAGTTAAGCAGCTGCCTTCGGCTCAGGTCATGATCCCAGGATCCTGGGATTGAGCCCAGCATCAAGCTCCCTGCTCAGTGGAGAGCCTGCTTCTCCCTCTCCCCCTCCCTCTGCCTGCTGCTCTGCCTACTTGTGCGCTCTCTCTCTCTCTCTCTCTCTCTCTGTCAAATAAGTAAATAAAATCTTTAAAAAAAAAAGTAAAAGGATGGAAAAAGCTATGCCATGCAAACTTTACTCAAAAGAAAACAGGAGTGGATATATTAATATCAGGTAAAGCAGACTTCAGAGCAAAGAAAACTACCAGGGGAAAAGAGGTTAATACATAATGTTACATGGGTCAATCCACCTAGAAGACAGCAATCCTGATTGTGTATGCACAAAGCAAAAGAGCTGCAGAATACAGGCCTTCCTCAACTTATGATGGGGTTATGTCCCAATAACCCCATCCCAGCTGAAAATATTGTAAGTCGAAAATGTATTTGATACATCTAACCTATTGAACATCATTACTTAGCCTAGCTTACCATAAACCCGCTCAGAATACTTACATTATCCTACAGTAACAGGAAGCCTATTTTATAATAAAGTATTGAGTATCTCATGTAATTTATTGAATAGTGTACAGAAGGTGAAAAACAGAATGGGCGTATGGTACACAGAATGGTTGTAAATGTACCGGTGTTAACTCTCCTGATCGCACGGCTGACTGGGAGCTACGGTTTGCTGCCACTTCCCAGAGTTGGGAGAGAATATCATACCACATATTCTTATCCTAGGGGGAAAAAAAATCAAATTTCAAAATTTGAAGTATGGTTTCTACTGAATGTTATTCCTTTTCACCATCATGAAGTTGAAAGATCAGAAGTGGAACCATCAGAAGTCAGGACCATCTCTATGTAAGGCAAAAACGGATAGAAACCGAAGGACAAAAAGACAAATTTACAAATATACTATAAGACCTCAATGTGTCTCTCTCAACAATTAGTAGAAACTAAACGAAAATCAACAGGATATAGGCAACAATTCCATCAACCAACAGCATCTAATCAAAATTTATGGAATATTGCATCTAACGACAGCAGAATACATAGTCTGTTATTTTCAAATGACCAAGGTACATAGACTAAACAGACCATACCCTGGGCCACAAAACAAATTTTAACAAATTTAAAAGAATATGAATCATGTAGGGAAAGTTCTCTGACCACAGTGGGATCAAGCTGGAAATCAATAACAGAAGGATGATAGGAAAACTGAACGACGAATTTCAGAATATTCCATGGGTCAAAGCAGAAGTCTCAAGAGAAATCAGAATCAACTAAAAGAGAATTGTTAATACTGGTAACAAAGTTTTGCAGTGGCCAGTTACAAAATACATACATAAAAAGCAATAACAACATTCAATTAAAATATGATGGCAAAATTATCCTGTTCACAGTAACAATAAACAGACTAAAAATCTAGGAATATACTTGACAGCAAATGTGCTAGAGTTATATGGGGAAAAAACATAACTTCACTGAGGACCAAAACTTGTAGATACAAACAAGCTTACTGTAAAATTTATATGGAAATGTAAAGGAACTAGAATAGCTAAATCAATTCAAAAAGGAAGAAGAAAAATGGGAAAAATATGTTTACCCAAGTTCAAGACTTATATAGGTACAGCAGTCAAGGCTGTATACTATTTACCATATTCTTGGATGACTTAATATTGGAAGAAATTAATTAATCATCAGATAAATCTATAAATATAAAACAATTCTAATAAAGTCCTTATGAAATCCACCTGGGAAAAGAAAGAACCCGATTCAGCCAAGAATATTTACAGAAGAAAAGGAAATGGGTGAGACTTAACCATATCAGTTACTGACATGTATCATATAGTTTCAATAATCAAAGAATTTTGCTTGTGGATTAGACAGGCCAGTGGAGGAGAAAGTTCATAATCAGATCTATGCATATGTACAAATTTAGTAAGAGTTTATGTATGGAAATGTATGTTTCTTATATTGTGACTGATTTTCTAGTTGTTTGCGGCAGGAGGAAAATTGAGCCCTGGATCTCCCATATGCCAGGGACAGACATTCCTGGCTGCTTTCAGAGAATAGACTTTAGGGGGTCCAGGCCATAAAGGGGACACAGCAATGAGGCTCTGTGGGAATCCAGACAAGAGCTGTGGTTTGGAAAAGGAATGGCAGAGCTCTGTGAAACATGTTTGGATTTGGGTGGATTTTGAAGAAAGAACCAACAGACATTGCTAATGGATTTAGATGTATGGGTGAGAAGGAGTGGATTCCAGAAAGAACAAGCAACTGGGAAAAAAAGGGTCCTAAGCTGGGCAAACCTGGAGAAGGTACAGACAGGTCCTAGGGTGGTGCATATTTGACATCCAAGGGAAGATCCTGAGTAGGCAGAAAATACAGAGCATGCTTATAAATGTACACACCTGGGGTTTTCAAATTTTCCATAATGAATCACACTATTTTTAACTACCTATTACTATTATTATTTAATTTATTACTATACTTAATTATGTATTTATTAAATAGAATAGTATTTCCTTATTGCTATTTAATAATTATTTTACCCAAAACAGTGATTGAAAAAGCCATTGGCTATATTTCCTTGAATCCAGAACCTCCAAGAACCTCAGAAGCCTCTGCATTTCTAAGTTAGCAGATCTGGCCTCTCAGTAGTTCAGAGGCGATTAAGAAATGCAGTTGAGTCTCCTTGAGGAGACAGAGTCATTTAGGGAGATGACTCCTGGGAGCTGTGGAAAAATCTTCTGCAGAAGGAAGAGTGGGCCCAGCCTTCACATCACCCAGCACAGTGACAGGCACAAACCACCCCTGAGACAGGATCCAGCACCCTAAGATGGTGGGAGAGCTTTGGTCACTCTGCCCAAGAGGACAAATGGCAGCTTAAAATGGCAGTAAAAGTGGTGAAGATTTCCACCAGACCTCCGGGGAAGGAAGTGGGTTGAATCCCACATTGATGCAACACTTGGTCCTTGCCAGGTGTAGGAGACACAAGCAGGAACCTAAAGGAGAGTCTGCCGTGCAGCAGGAAGAAAAATTAACGTCATGAGAAGGAAAGGAAAGGAAAGGAATGAACATTTATTAGCAACCGCTCGCTTGCACTTATTTCCTTCCAACAAGGCTGTGAGACAGATGTCCATGCTTGCAGAGGGGGATGTGGCAAACACTCCAGCATGAATGCCTAGATTCTGGGATAAGTCCAAAACTTTTAACAACAGACTTGGGAGAGCATCCCGGCCAATCACCAGCCCAGGCAGAGGGTGGGCAAACCCAGTAAGAAATGGACTTAGACTTTGTTCTAAAGAATAACCTGGAGTTTCCTAAAGAGAAGTCATCTTCCTGGCTTTTGTTTTCCAGAAGTCTGAGCTCCTTGAGGGGCAAGAGGGCAAAGGCTAAATTTGTGGGGACATAGCAAGGCACAGAGAGAACACAAGCTGCCCACCCAGGGAGGGACTGAGTCAGCAGGTGCCATGAGCAGTAGGAAGACTACCGCTCACTGGGAGGTACCAGCTCAGTGTACCTCAGGAGGCTGGAAGCTGGACTCCAGGCTCCCAGCACTGGCTGTGATCCCAGGGCCAAGCTCATGGTTCAAGAAGCATAGCTACCTGCCTCCAAGGGAGCTTGGCAATGAGGCCACTGGGGTGACTGAGAGACTAAAGATGGCTCTCTTCCCACATTGTCTGGACACCAACGAAGTCTCCCAGATCTTTGTGAGACCCTGGGAAGGAGGACACTTTATTCCCACTCCCCAGGATGAATAGGATCAAATTTCCCTCCAACCCATTCATGTGGGAACTCAGAATTCGATTTATTTTGATTTAAAAGAAATAAAGGGAAGCTTCATTTCTCTTACATGGGGGTCTATGGACTAAGATGAATACCCTTCATAGAGGTTTCAAAGCCCCCTAGTCATTTATTTATGGAGCAAAACTGGACGGGGTGAGTAGGAAAGATGTTCAACTGGGGCTGTGGTTTTATAGCTCTCTAAGGACAGCTTCCTTCATTATACAAATAATATTTTCACTCCTGCTATGGGCAGCCTCTGGACCGGCTGTCGGCAACACAAAACTTAACAGGACACAGGCCCTGCCATTAGGGACATCAGTCTGGAGGAAGAGGCAGATGTGCCCACAAACGATTCCTGAGGTCCTTGTAGCTTACAATTCAAGAGTCAGGTTTGTCACTTATTCATCTGAGACCGGGCCTGTTTGGTCAGTGGTCAGGAACAAGGCACCACCACCCAGAGGCAGGTGCCTACAATGTAAGCTAACAAGTTTCCAGGACCCACGCTCAAAGGTACGCCAGGGATAAGTCAATCCAATTCAGTGCTCGTTATAGCAGCTCACATGGGAACCCTGCTCTCTAAAGGTCCCCATGACCAATAAATATTGTGAAATTACAGGGAAACCCCAGGATTCCCTAATAAACAGTCAACCAGAATGGTAATAGAGGATTAAGAGCCAAAAGTTTTAGTTAGGTTCAAAAAAAAAAAAAAAAGCAAATAAAAATAGTCTACATGGAAAAGTTATGTGCTTTAAAGCTAAGATTCCCGGCCCAATATAGGGACTAGCCATATATGATTGATGTTTTCTTTGCATAGCCAGGGAGTCCCACCTGGAAATAAAAGCACACTCAAACGGGATCAGTCCAGGAGGGTTTAATAAAGAGATTATTTACAAAGATGTGGGCAAGGTGTAGGTAAGCCACAAAGGATGGGCAGTGCCCTGGGGCCAAGAAGACCGGATCCTTAGCCACACCTAGTCTGAAGGGGGAAGGTTACTATAGGTCTGGAGCCATAGTCTTTGTGAAGAGGGCCACCCACTGAAAGTGTGGCCTTTACTAAGGGACTCAGTCAGCCCAGGGCAAACCTTATATGGAGAAACCTGAAGGAATAAATACTGTGGTCTCACTCTCCATTGGAGAATGTGATTGGTCTCTATAATAATAGAATGTGATAAAATATAGAATGCAAGGCAAAAAAAAAGGGGGGATGTCCCTGGGTGGCTCCGTTGATTAAGCCTCTGACTTTTGGTTTCAGCTCAGGTCATGATCTTAGGGTTGGGAGACTGAGGGCTGCCTTGGGCTGGCGCTCAGCACGTGGAGTCTGCCTATCCCTCTCCCTCCCCCCCTGCTCCCACACCCATCCCCGTTCACACGCACACATGCATGCACGCACACACACGCGCACATGTGCAAACTCTCAAATAAATAAACAAAATCTCTTTTTTTAAAAAAAAATAGAAGATAACTGGAACTCTAGGAAAAACTAAACAGCATAACCAAGACTAACACCATAAACTCCAAGAAAAACTAACAGCGTAATGAGAACTAACACTATAAAGTCATAACAAAATATTGCGAAATCAAGGCAGATTTGAGTAGACGTCAGCAGGCTCAGAAAAAATCAAAGAAATCCTGAGTAATGGAGAAAATAACCTAGAAGATACTAGTCATATAATGAATAAAATAGGTTTTCTCTTCCATGAAAAAATAAAGAAAGGTAAGCAGAAAAGGGGGTGGGGATAAATACACCAGAAAGGTATGATCTAAATAGAATGTAGAAGAAAACATGATGGGACTGTGAGCAATTAGTAGAGTATAAAAACAAATCCTTCTGAGCATTCTTCTGTGAGTAGCATAAAAGTAAGTTCACCGGAATCACTGAGAAGGAATGTAATCATAGTCTCAGCTCCAAAGCAAATAATATTTTTTTTAACATACACTCTTTATAATGTACATGACTTTCTACCTGGAACTCTCTTTCCCCAGATTATCCACATGGTTTAGCCCTTACCTCCTTCAGAACTTACTCAAATAATCACCTTTTAGAGAGACCTTTCTATCCAAATTCCAAAACACACAGGTGTGTATATGTATGCACACCCACAACTCCATATAGCTTAATTTTTCCCCTAAGCACAACTAGCATACTAAATATTTTACTTCTTCATCTTGTTTATTTTCTGTTCCTCCTATTAGAAAGTATGTTCCACTAGGGCAGGGATAGATATATGTATGTATGTATATACATATATATATATATATATGTGTGTGTGTGTGTGTGTGTGTGTGTGTGTGTGTACACACACACACACGATTGTATTTACTGTAGTTTCCCCAGCACCAAGGACAGGGACGGGCTCATGGTAGGGCCACAGGAGGTATTTTTTGAATTAATAAATGCTGAATCAAGCCATAGGCAAAGCACAGAAGCTATGATTGTGTTTATGTGTTAGAAATTAAATGTCATTGTGCTGGTAATGCAAAAATAAAGGCACAATTCACAGAAGTTGGGGGGGGGGTTAGGTAGAAAGGCAAAAAATAAAAAAGGGGAAAAGAAGGTTAAGAGTGCTAATATTCTTTTTTTTTTAAGATTTTATTTATTTATTTGTCAGAGAGAGAGAGAGTACACACAAGCAGGCATAGTGGCAGGCAGAGGCAACGAGAGAAACAGGCTCCCTACCGAGCAAGGAGCCTGATGCGGGACTTGATCCCAGGACTCTGGGATCATGACCTGAGCTGAAGGCAGCAGCTTAACCAACTGAGCCACCCAGGCGTCCCAAGAGTGCTAATATTCTTATTTTACCACATGGATAGTCAAGGTGCTGGGCAGAAGCGATGAAATAAGAAATACAGGTTTAAGAAGGTTATTTTGTTTGAAGATTGTATTTATTTATTTGACAGACAGATCACAAGTAGGCAGAGAGGCAGGCAGAGAGAGAGGGGGAAACAAGCTCCCTGCTGAGCAGAGAGCCTGATGTGGGGCTTGATCTCAGGACCCTGAGATCATGACCTGAGCTGAAGGCAGTGGCTTAACCCACTGAGCTACCCAGGTGCCCCTTAAGAAGATTATTTAATGTTGCATAGGTATCTATTAACATAACAAAAAAATAGTAATATAACCATATTGGCATGAGTGAACCAAAGGAAGCAAAAGACATATAAACTAAGTTTCATCAAACATAAATCCACTAGGTCATTCTGAAGTTGAGACATTCAGAAATAAAAGTATAAGCATAGTATTTATAGTGTGGAAATAATCACTGAAGACCTTATAGGAGAAATTGTTATACATGATTGCTGTAAAATTTTGGTTTCAATAATGAATGACTACATTGTATAGGACTACCATTTCTGTAGATAACAATTATAAACTCTGAACAAAATATTTTTTAAAACTATTTGAAGGCACTAGGAAGTGACCCAAAACAGGCATAAAAAGCAGAGAATTCAAAGCTTGAAAGAAGGGAATTGGACTGTGTAAGATCTATGTTCTTACTAATTTTCCCAAAAGGTATTCTGCTATCTGCATAGGGGAGCAACTAGAACTGAAATAGAAAGCCCAAATTGGCTTGAAGGGTTAGGGTATGAAACAGCCAGAGAAGTGGGAAATTGAAGGCAGAAAAGCCAGGGGTTTAAAAAAAAAATCCATAGAATGGGGAGTCACCACATTTGCATATAACTCCCCTCAAATCCTTAGCTGGTCCTGAACATGAATGTGCAGAGAAACTCCACAAAGCCTGCTGGAAATCAGCAGCTGGAAGACTGGAAAAATTGGACAGAGATTTCCGCTGTCACCCACTTTGGGGGAGACAGATTGGGTTTGGAATCCTCCCAAGTCAGGGGAACTTGCTAAATACTTGGGCTTTCCATTAAGCCTACAGAAGGGTCATGCTTTGGAAGATTATGTCCCAGGACAAAGAATTCATCATAAGACTGACGTAAAAGCTGAAATACACTCACCCTAAGTGTATCCTAAGAAAATAAAACAACTTTAAGTTCAAGGTGACTGATCACTAATTAGACTATTTGATAGAACAAAAAGAAACTCTCTCTGGAGAACTACAACAGGATCCAGAGTTTCTACAACAGATCATGGAAAATGCCCAGTATATAATTTTTTTAGAAATTAGACATACAAAGAAACTATAAAATGTGACAAATAGTCATGGAGGAAAAATTCCATTCAATAAAAATAGATCCTAAGATGATCCAAATGTTGAAATTAGTAAACAAGGACTTTAAAACAACTGTTATAAAATAGTCAAAGAATTCAAAGAAATTTCAGCAGAAAATGGAAATTCTATAGAAATTTTAAAACTGAAAAGTACATCCAAAATGAAAAATATACTAATAAGCTTAACAATAAATTAGATGTGGCAGAAGAGAAGGTAAGCACACTTTAAGATGGATCAATAGAAATTCTCTGGCATAAAAAAAAAAGATAAAATTTGAAGGAAAAAGAAGTCTCTGTGAACTCAGACATAATATCGAGTCCTCTAACAATGTGTACAGTTGAAGTCTTAGAAGTAGACTGTGAAGAACAGAACAGAATTAATAAAACAATGGCCAAAAATTCCCATATTTAGTAAAACAACAATAACAAAAAAAAAAAAAATCATGGGTGCCTGAGTGGCTCAGTCAGTTGAGCACCTGACTCTTGGTTTCAGTTCAGGTCGTGATCTCAAGGTTGTGAGACAGAGCCCTGAATCAGGCTCCACACTCAGCAGGGAGTCTGCTTAAGATTCTCTCTCCCTCTCCTTCTACCCCTCCCCCACCACTCTTTCTCTTTCTCTCTAAAATAAATAAATAGCCCTTAAAAACAAAAACAAATAAACAAAAACAAAGGTTCAAGAAGCTCAGCATCTACCAAGGAGAATGAACACAATCACACTAAGTCACATCATAATTCAATTTCTAGAAGCTGAAGAGAAAAAGAAAATGTTGAAAGTAGCCAGAGAAGGGAAAAGAGACATGGGGTACAAACATCAGATTTTTCACGAATGTCTCATGAGAAATAATGGAGGTGACTTGACAATGGAATGACATCTCTAAAGTGTCGAAGAAAAATGCTGTCAACACTGAATTCTATAGTCAGTGAAAGTATCCTCCAAAATGAGATGAAATAAAGATATTTTCAGATAAATGAAAGCCATAAGTATTTTTCATTAGACTTGTAACACAAGTAATGCTAAAGGGAGTTCTTCAGGCTAAAGAAAATGACACCAGGACGAAACTTGAATCTCAGTAAGGAATACGGAACACTAGATGGTAAATAGCTTTGTAAACATACAAGACCTTTTTCTTCCCACATATACTTTCAAAACCATTGAAAGCAAAATAATAGCACTGTCAGGTGGGGTTTATAAGTATGTAGAAATAAAAGATATAACAACGATGACATAAAGGATGGGGTAGAAGAGCAGATAAATGAAATGATTCCATTTTAAGGCTGTTGCATTTGTGAAACATCAAGTATGAACTGTGATATGGGAGGTATAAAGTGTGAAATGAGAATTTCACTAGATGTGAAGCATTAAGTGAGCAGAGGTATGATATAATTTTAAATAGGATTTGATAAGCCAAGAGTACACAATACTAACCTTAAAAAAACACTAATATATAATTAAAAAGAGGAATAACTAAGAAGCCAAGAGTGGGAAATAAAATGAAATCCAGAAAGCATTCAATTAATCCAAAAGAGGGCAGGATCAATGGATCAAAGGCATGATAGCCAAAAGAAAAAAACAAGACGAATAACAAGATGGTAGACCTGAACTCAACCACTCCAATAATTGCATTAAATGTAAATAAAGTATATATTTCAATTAAATGGCAAAGAATATAAGACATTAGACAAAAGCAATACTCAGCTATATGCTACCTATAAATGATAATGCTTTAAATATAAAATAAAGTGTGCGAAAATATAAACCATGCTAACAGTAGGCATAAGAAGGCTGTTGTGACTATTTTAATAACAGAAAAGTAGACTTCAAGACAAAGAGCATTACTGAGATAGAATGGAATATTTCATGGCGGTAAAGCTGCAACTCATCAGGAAGATAAAATTATCTTAAATGTGTATGCACCTAATAACAGCTTTGAAATACATGAAGCAAAATTGACAGATATGAAGGGAGAAATTGACAACTACACAAAAATTAATTTGAAATAGACCATAGACCTAAATTTATAAGATAAACTACAAAACAAAAAAGAAAATCTCCATAAGCTTGAAGTAGACCATGAGATTGTATAATAATTGTATAATAAAGATATATTTGGTTTTCATCCCCATCTCTGACACAGAGCTCCTAAAAGCCTTGGAATTTCCTGTGATGACAATGATAAGATATCTTTTTTTTTTTTTTAAGATTTTATTTATTTGACAGAGAGAGACACAGCAAGAGAGGGAACACAAGCAGAGGGACTGGGAGAGGGAGAAGCAGGCTTCCCACTAAGCAGGGAGCCCAACTCGGGGCTCAATTCCAGGACATTGGGATCATGACCTGAGCCGAAGCCAGATGCTTAACCAACTGTGCCACCCAGGCACCCCTGGGTGAGGTGATTTGGGAAAACACGTAAGGGTAGGAGCTGATTGCCAGGAGAACTAAGCATGTGATTAGAAAGTTGGAAATTTCAGTCCCACCCCCTGACTTTAGGGGAAGGAGAGGGGCTAGAGGTTAAATCAGTCACCAATGGCCAATGATTTAATCAATTGTGCCTGTGTAATGAGCATCCATAAAGACCCAAAAGGAAGGGGTTCAGAGAGCTTCCGGTTGGAGAACCAGAATGCTTCCACATACTACCATACCAGGCCCAAATTCCAGAAGGACAGAGACTCATCTATTTCTCTACACCCCCTGTATCTCTTCAACTATCTGTTGATTCTTACCCTCTAATACCTTTTGTAACAAACCAGTAAGATAGAAGGTAAATGGGTTTCCTTAGTTCCTGAGTTCTGTGAACTGCTCTAGCAAATTAATCACTCAAGGAGGGGTCATGGGAACCTCCAATCTATAGCTGCTAGGGCCAGTCAGACACATGGGTAACTGGCATTTCCAGTGGAGAGCAGTCTTGTGGGACTGAGCCCTTAGCCTGTAGAATTGGGTGTTGTCTCTGGGGAGACAGTGTCAAAATTGAGTTGAACTGTAGGGCACGCAGCTGGCATCAAAGCATTGCGCATTGGTATGGGAAACTGCCTCCCACATTGGATTAAGGTGCAAAACAAAAATAGGCAGAGACTTCTTAGAACATAAACAGCATAAACTGTCAAGAAAAAGAAACAAAAAGCATCCAGGCTGAAAAGGCAGAAATACAACTACCTTCATTCTCAGACAACATCATCTGGTATATAGAAAATCCTCAAGAATCCACATTAAAATAAAAAAGAGTAAGGGACATCTAAAAGTCAATCGCCTTTCCATATGTGCGCAATGAGCATCTGAAATGAAATCAAGCAAGCAAATGCATTCATAATCGTATCAAAAAGAAATAAATACTTAGGAATCAATTTCACAAAAGAAGTATAAAACTCATACTCTGAAAACTATAAAACTTTACTGTAAGAAATTGAAGATGATCTAAACAAAGGGAGAGACATCCCATCTTCATGGATTAGAAGGACTTGATACTGTTAAAGCGCCAATTTTTCTACCAATCGACCTAAGACTCCTTGAAATCCCTATCAAAATCCCAGTTGGCTGGTTTGCTTATCTATCTATTTACTTACTTACTTACTTACTTATTTATTTTAGAATAAATTTGGATTTACACTTACTTCACACCATACACAAAATTTAACTCAGAATGGCTCAAGACCTAAATGTAAGAACTAAAAATCATTAAACTCTTAGAAGAAAGCATAGGAGTAAATCAGAGTAACCTTTGTTAGGCAGTGATTTCTTAATTATGACATTAAAAGCTGAAGAGCTCAAAGAGAAAACCCGATAAATGGACTTTATTCCTCCCTCTAGTGGATCTAAAATATAATCTTACCTAACTATTTCATGGTAGGGCTTTTTTTTTTTGGAACAATAGTAAAAGAAATTTCTATAGCAATCACTCTAACCACTAGTCTTGTTAACAGTCACTATGATGAATTAGTTTTAACAAGAAGAGGTGTGAGGGGATTTTCCAGGGTTGATACGCATGGTCCGTATCTTGAGTACAGTAGAAGCCACACGACTCTATCAATTAATCAACACTGATTTATTTGGAGACTTTTAACTGTGCATTTCACTGTATGTAAATTTTGCCTCAGTTAAAACCTTTCCTTTTGATGAGTGATGTGAGAGGAGGAAAGGATGAAACAGGTGGCCAGCTTTTCATTTTAAGCCCTTCAGTACTTCTTAAAATTTGCAAAAGCAGGTATCTGGATTACTTTAAAATCTTTAAGTTTTGGGAAAGAAAACACATTCAGATGTGAAGCTTCTTATCATTGCTTCATAGAAGACAAAAGGTGAGAAGAAATCTCTTGTTTGAGAAGGTATCATTTACACTCCCCCAACCCCCTCCTGCCAGCCAGATCACTGTTCAGGGAGACCACCCTCTACCCCCGGGAGGTCCAGGGGCAGGGTCTCAAGACAAATGATTTGCTCTTAAAAACTGCTATGGAACCGAAGTTGTAATCATTTACTCCCTATTGTGAAGCTACTGTACCAAACACATAATCTCCAAAAGAAAAAAAAAAATGAAAGTCAAAATCTCAAAAGCTTCCTTTTTTAAAAATTGCTAAAGCTTATTTGCATACCAAAATTGCCTCAGGATAGTAAGCAGAATTAGAAAATTAAGGAATTACATTAGAAGGGACAGAAAGAAGTAGGACAAATGTATAGAAGTATAGAACTACCCCCTCCCCTCTATCACCAAAAAAGCTGGTTTCAGGTTTAAATCAACCACCCAGCAATGTTCATAAATAAAAAGCAAGACTAACTATCACAGCTGTTGAATTTTGATAATACTATTAGCACAACTGTATTTGCTAACTCAATGACAAACATTTTTCATTAAAAAATACACATCTGGGGCGCCTGGGTGGCTCAGTGGGTTAAGCCTCTGCCTTCAGCTCAGGTCATGATCTCAGGGTCCTGGGATCAAGCCCTGCATCCGGCTCTCTACTAGGCAGGGAGCCTGCTTCCCACTCTCTCTCTGCCTGCCTCTCTGCCTACTTGTGATCTCTGTCTGTCAAATAAATAAATAAAATCTTTTTAAAAAATTAAAATTAAAAATAAAAATAAATACACACACACACACACACACACACACACACACACACACACACACCTATACAGTATTACTCCCTCTAGTGGACCTTAAAAAAAAAATCTATAGAACAATTTCATCTCTTGGAACAATAGTAAAAGAACTTTCCATAAGTCACTCTGATCAGTAGTTATTTCAGTTGTCACTACAATGAATTAATTTTGCTTTCTTATATAGCATGCTTCTTTTCCATTCTCTATTCTCTAAGAAAAAGGTACTTAACATTTATCTGTATAATTAACCGCTCATAAATCAGAAAAGGATAGGCATTTCAAATACTACTCACAAGGATAAAAATTTGAAAACTACTGAAGGCTGTATTATATACAACATAAATCATTAATATTCAAAGAATTTTACAGTCACCTGCAAGTAAAGCCCAACTCCAAAAGCCATTTCTACAACCCATTCACCCAAGTGTCTCTGCCAAGTGCTCAAAATTGGGTTACCCATCATTTTGTAATAAGAAATAATCCAAGTTCCATATCTACCTATTTTGATAAAGCCAAATTTCAGATATAATCTAATTAGTCATTAGACCCTAAAATCTCAAATGCTGTTTGGAACTTTCTTGCAAACACTTTGTCATGCCATGACTCCATTTTGCATCTGGGGACGCATACTAACACAGAGGTGACAAAATGACATGATTTCGTTGGCATGACTTCTATTTCTAGACATCTGAGTTCTGCAACTCAATTAGTCACAGACGCCACTGCCGGGGACCAGGTCCCTTAAAGAGAGCAAAGATAATGACATTCAGTTGAGCTGATCTCTATAGCCTAACCCGAGTGAAATTTTAATAACCAGACAGCAAACCCCGTGCTTCAACGATCTGGGAGTAGTTTTACTATTGCAAATAACCGAACGGGGTTTCATATATCTTTTCAAAATGAAGAATTTGAAACGGCAACACATCTTAGAAGTGCGGGTTCTTCCAGACGTGAGTTTAGGTAAAATATTGATGACAAGGCTTCCTGTATGTAAGAAATAACATTTAATGGAAGGCGAAGAGATACATTTCCCACCAAAATCGAATGCCACTGCCATCAACAGTCCCACAGAGGCTCAGCTACCTAAAATGGAAATGAAAATCTAATGTATGGAAATATTCTCTTAGAAAAACTCCTTAAGGCTTCACATGTATTAATGTATTAGTTTGCAAACATTAAGATCAAAGCCAAAGCAACAAATACATCCTAAAAAGTTTTTCGTCAGATTTTTATTAACGATATACAAGTAGCAGGGCATAAAAAATTAATAGGCCCAAGCCTTGAAACGTGAAACCCAATGATCTCTGGCCAAGCCCACCTCCCCTGCTCTTTGTTTCAACGCTGATGGCTCTGGGTCTTCTTGCCTGGAGCGACTCTACCCAGTTAAAAAAGGAGAAAGAAAAGGTTAACAGATGGTTTCAGAGCCCCTCATCTCTTGCAGTTAAGTCAAAAAATAGCAGAGGAAGGAGAACAGGAGCCAAGGTGTCAAAAACGTGAGGCCTAAATTCATAGATGTGTAATTTCAAGCCTTTAGGCTTACCCAATAAGCTGTTAAATATTCAGTTTTAAATAAAATCTACCGTAGGTTTAAAAGAATCCACCCACTTTACTTATAATATTGCTAACTCTTAAGTTTAAAATAAGTTTCTATTCTTTTTTAAGTATTTAAGATGTTATACACTGAGTCCCCCCTCCCTCCCCACACCCCTCAGGCCTTCTGTGGGATTCCATGCCCCCAGATCTTTTCTTTCCAGGAGGCCAACTCATGAGAAGCAGCCACTATAAAGTAGAGAAAGAAATGGGCATGAGGTCCATTTCCCACTTCCTGGATCCCAAAATATCTTGGGTGCTAAGCGTTCAGTCCCCAACTCTCTCGGTCAATGAAATCGATCCTTAATTGTTCACAGATCTTTACCTGACTATCCTAGAAATATGCCAGCAGCAAGGGGCGGAAGACCCTCCCTCTGTGATGTTTAGTATATGCTGACAGACTTGGGGCCTGAAGAGTTATGTGAGGGAGAAAATAAAAATTAAAAATATTTGACTTGAAAACACAAGAAATAACAAGTGCTGGCAAGGATGTGGAGAAAAGGGAATGTCTGTGCACTGGTGGGGGAGTTACCATGGAAAACAGTATGGAGGCTCTGCAAAAAACTTAAAAAAAGAGAACCATGGTCCAGTAATTCTACTTCTGGGGATTTATCCCAAGGAAATGGAAACACAAACTTGAAAAGATATCTGCACCCCCATGTTCAGTGCAGCGCCAAGATATGGTAGCAACCTAAATGTCCGTCAGGGGATGAATGAATAAAGAAGTCTTGGCAATTATAAATAGTGGAATATTATTCATCCATGAAAAAGGATGAGCTCTTGCTATTTGTGACATGCGGGTGAACCTTGAAGTAATTATGCTAAGTGAAATAAATCACACAGAAAAGCAAATATATGATCTCTGACCTCGTTTATATGTGGAATCTAAAAAAAAAAAAAAGAAACAAACAAACAAAAACACATTGATATAGATAGCGGGGTTGATGGTTGCCAGAGAAGGAAGTTGGGAGGTGAGGGACCTGGGTCAAGGGGGTCAAAAGGAACAAACTTCTAGTTGCAAAATAAATAAGTCATTATAAAATAAATACAGCATGGTGACTATAGTTAATAACACTACAGTGCATATTTGAAAGTTGCTGAAAGAGTAGGTCTTAAAAGTTCTCATCACAAGGGGCACCTGGGTGGCTCAGTGGGTTAAGCCTCTGCCTTCAGCTCAGGTCATGGTCTCAGGGTCCTGGGGTCGAGCCCCACATCAGTCTCTCTGCTCAGCAGGGAGCCTGCTTCCCCCGCTCTTACTCTGACTGCCTCTCTGCCTACTTGTAATCTCTGTCAAATAAATAAATAAAATCTTTTAAAAAAAATTCTCATCACAAGAAAAAAATTCTGTAGCTGTGCATGGTGATGGATGTTAATTAGATTTATGGCAGTTGACCATTTCACAATATAGACAAATATCAAATCATTATGTTGCACACCTGAAACTAATATAAGGTTGATGTCAGTTATATCTTGGTAAAAAAAAAAAATGTTTTTTTTTAAATCACCAAAGACATATTTGACTTGATCTTTCAAAAGAAAAAATTTGCCTGGTTCTAATCTATATTTATTAGCAACACATTTTAAACAGACAGAATGAAGAATAACTACACTAAAGCCAAAACACACCCACTTTGACAAAGAACAATGGCGGAGACCACCATCAGAGGGACCTGAATGTGGACATTGACACCAGTGTGGAGTTCTGATGGGAGGGGAGAAAGAAGGGGCTCCTGACACCATACTAATGAGGGCTCCCCCCTCCCCAAAGAGGAGTCCCCAGCGGCCCCATGACTGACTGCCACCAGTGCCTGCCCCCAGTCCTGCCTTCAGTGGCGGGATAGCTTCTGATGTAGCAAGGCCCACACTAGCTTCTCCTTCTTTAGACCATCTGCACCAGATTCTCTCCGTTAGAATGAGATCTGCCCCACGAGATCCACTCCTTGTTTGATCACTCCCTCCTTCTTGTCATCCCCCAAGCCTCCTGGTTTTGCAGCATGAAATGGGTGGGAAGAAGAATAAATTGAAAAGAGGGGAGTAAGGAGGAGAAATGAGAACCAAGGTCATCATCTGAACTTGAGGAAGGGAAAGAGCATTAAAGAGAAAAGAAGGCATAAGTCAGGGGTCTTGGAGAGTGGCAGAGAGACCCAGCTGGGGAAGTGGATTCAGCTGCTGAGCTCTGCTAAGGATCTGCTTGAAGTTTGTGGTCATATAATTAAAGTAGGGCCAAGTTAGTGTGGTATTGGGGGAGGAGGAGGGACAAGGGACTGGAGACTTCTAAGAAGAGTACAGTTATGGACCACACACATAGCTCTATTTCTAGTTACCTAAAAGGGGATTTAAATTAAATGGGCAGAGAGATTTTCTCCAGGAAGTAGAATTACGGGTAGCCTTTGTTAACCTCTTTATACTCCTTAGGATTTTCTTAAGATTTTGCAAAGAGTAGGTATTTCCTTTTATAAACAGATAAAAACAATAAAGCCATCTCCAAAACATATAAAAAAATTAAAAATCCAGTGAAATGAGGTTTTGTTAAAAAGAAAGCAACTAACCCAATTTCTTACAGGAAAAAAAAAATGCTGCCCTAAATTTGGATGCTTCCTTGACTATTAATTTGGATATTTAATGATAACCCTCTCCAACAGGAAAAATACTAATGAATCACTTGGGGAAAATGAAGAAAAGCACAGTACTGGAAAAACACACCCACGAACACATCTGCAAAGCTACAGAAAACATAACAGATTGTCCACGGGACCTGTGTGGCCTCTTTGGAGATTTCCAGGTAAAAAGGCAAGAGATCATTTTCCAGTCATGCCTGGAAGGTGGTGTCAGGAGGAAGAATTCCCCACCAGGTCAGTCTGTGATGTAACAGAGTGAAGAAGGAAGGCGACATTGAAAGGTTGGTGACTCAGAACCCATGACAGGGCTGTAGTCTGTTGCCTGTTGTGAGCAGCCTAGTCTGCTCTGTGAAGGCGAGGAGAGAGGGGGCCCAGAGCCCCTTCCCTATCACACGGCAGGCTGAGCACAGAGGTCCGATTTGGGAGGAAGTGTGATGCCTCCAGTTTTCTGGGCCCTGAAGGCCAGCGGGCTGTGGGAGTCCTGCTTGCCCTGGGCAGCCATTCCAGCGGGTAGCTGGAGCTCCCTCTGTCAGCCATACTTGCTTCATCTGAAAATCAAATCTTCCTCAAAGCATCTGTGTTCTTGAGACTCAACGTCTAAAGACTTGATCAAGTATGTCAAGAAAGACCAACCTGTGGGCTTTGGGGGTTGGTGGGGAGAGGGAGATGCCCCATAAGTGTACACAGATATATGATGCTTGGGTCTGTCTTCACCAATGCCAGCTTTCCAAGAATTTCCCAGAATTCCCATCAATCCCAGGAAGGTAGTTGACTGAAAGACCCTTCGCTCCTCCCACTTTAAATTTTAGGGATGATAAATTACCATGAAATTAATTTAGCTTTACCATTACACTTTGACTGTGAGGCCTGAGCCAAGGACATTTTTCTTTTAAAGTCTTTGTAGATGTAACATTTCTGTATGCCTGAAATACATTTGGGTATAATACCGATATTGGGGAAATCTATTAATATTTTGTAAAGATGACATGTCTGGTATAGCATTTGGCTTTTTCTGGGGGAAAAGAACAGAATCCCACAAAACGGTAGAAATTCTACCCGGTGGACTGCCCAGGCATGACCAGTATACTCATCCCAATGGGTTGAGGTTTTCATGAATGGGAAGCTATTGCTTGAAAAGATCATTTCTGATATAATTGGAAATTGGAGGGGAGGGTACTTTTTTTCTTTTTTTGAATATTTTATTTATTTATTTGACAGAGAGAGAGATCACAAGCAGACAGAGAGGCAGGCAGAGAGAGAGGGGGAAGCAGTCTCCTCGCCAAGCAGAGAGCCCAATTCGGGCCTTGATCCCAGGACCCTGAGACCATGACCTGAGCCGAAGGAGACTTAACCACTGAGCCACCCAGGCACCCCTGGAGGGGACGGTCTTAAGACCCTCCATAAAAAAACACATTTCCAAGTACTTTGCTTTTTACTCAGAAGAAAAAAAAAATGAACTCCTAAAGCCACTCCAGCTGGGACGAAGAGCAGAAGACCATAGACCAGGATTTCTCGCTGGGATTGTGTGATAATCAGGTTCAGCACATTCCAGAATGGTGTTTGTTTCTGACGCTTGGCAGCTGTACGAGGTTGGTACAAGTGAGGAGGAATTCTGCTTTGCCTGACCTCGTTTAGGAACGGGAATACACATCCCTTTAGAGTTTGAAACCCTGAGAGTTCACGCTTTAATCTTTTAAACTCGCACCTTCCCAGGGCACCCTCGGCTTTCATCAGTGCTTTTCTCATAGTCATGCCTCTTTATAGTTTTATAATTTTTTAAAGGTAATACTAGAAGAGTTTAAGGCATCGGTATCCATTTTTCATTAAAGTGTCAAAACTCCCGATACTAGAGTCACCACCATGCCAACAGTTTCAATTTTAAACCCATTTCCCCCATTCTGATGACATTAGAACTTCACCTATGGCACTATTACCTTATAACTTTCATTTTTAATTAAAGAAGTTAAATTGGCAACAGAAAACACTTCGCTTTCACATTAGCTTTGTTAATAAAAAGTGAGAGTTAAGAGCAGAGTACCTGTGGATAAGAATCTAGTTCTAAGCTCCAGTTTCTCCTTCATCTCGTGAAGTCGGTAAGTTAAAATAAAAGAAACAAGGGAAGATAAAAATATTTTCAAACTAACCATTTTGGCTCATTATTAGCCTAGAAACTAGAACAGGTATTTCTATGTAGCAAAAATTTCACAGTTCTGCAGATACTCTGCAAAATGGTTAAGTAATTAGTAAAGAAAGATGGCCAAAATCCCGAAGAAGATGAAAGAAAAAGAATTACTCTAAAAAAAAAAACAACCCACAAACATGGTAGATGTTGATGCAAAAGAAGGAAAACCTGCAATTATCAAATCTAACTAAAGAACTAATGTTAAGGTATGGAAGCAATATACAGCTGTAACGTGTTTTTATTATGATATGAGCAAATCGTAATACTTTCATTTAGCTAACATAAAGAGAAGGGAAAATCTGGATGTCTTCTTTATCAGTTATCAGAGAGATACATGTGTATATCTTCTAAAATTGGAGAAAAGCTCTATTTCAAACTAACAAGTTGAAAAAACAAAACACCAGATTTCCAATCAATTCTCTTAAAATTCATTCTTCTATCCAATAGTACCCCACTACCAACCAACCAACAAAAAACAAAAACAACAACAACCACAAAAACCCAAAAGCTTAAAATGGAAGTAAGAAGGCAACAGTCATACTAACCAAGAAAAGCAAGAAAAAACAGTCAAACTTTGCACAAGACACAATTTTATTAGATTTCATGAGAGGAAGAAAGAGAACTGACCAACTCCTCTCTCTCTCAAGATCATACTAAAATTGTAAAAAAATGTAAAACAAAAGTGTAAGTTCATGAAGACAAAGAGCCCCAAAAAGAAGCACCTCTCGATGAATGTGTCAACTGTCAACAAATGTTCGAAAAGACGGAGCCGATGAAGGAATTCTGGTTCCAGTAAGACAGAAAAGTACACTCCGCCCTGTCTCTCCCACTGAATGCAGCTATAAAATGTTGGCAGAATGCACGAATCCTCTATGAGGACTCTGAGAAAGGAGTGATAGATTGGGGGTGGGGGAAGAACATAGTTGGAGGTACCAGCAAACAACTTCTTTTCCTCCCAGGAGTCCCCAGTCTAGTCGCAGCGCAACTGGAAACTGGAATGGTCCCTGGTACAGAGAATGCTCCAGGACATGGCCCCTTGCTCTGGTTTGAGGAATAGGGAAGGGGCCCACTAACACTCAGAGTTAGTGTGAGAAATAGCACCTCTGTTTTTGGTTCCCCATTTCCTTCTGCCTCAGCCCAGTGCATGGCAGAACTGGATAAAGAAAGCTTCTGTGGGGTGCCTGGGTGGCTCAGTGGGTTAAGCCTCTGCCTTCAGCTCAGGTCATGATCCCAGGGTCCTGGGATCGAGCCCCACATCGGGCTCTCCGCTCAGCGGAGAACCTGCTTCCCCTGCTCTCTCTGCCTGCCTCTCTGCCTACTTGTGATCTCTCTCTCTGTGTCAAATAAATAAAAAATAAAATCTTTAAAAAAAAAAGAAGGAAAAAAAGAAAGAAAGGAAGAAAGAAAGAAAGCAAGCAAGCAAGCAAGCTTTTGTTTTCTGACCCCAGAGGATTGAAAAAAAGATACCCAGGAAACAGGAAGGTATCTGAGAGATTGGGAAGAGGCAGAATCTGGAAAAAGCAGCCCCCTGAAGTTATTCATGGACTCCTGGACAAATCTCTGAGTGGTACCTGCCTGCAACTAACCCTAAACTCTCCAGGACAGACTGTGTGAAGGGAACAGCAGGATAAAACACAGCCCAAGTCCCAGACAGTTGGTGGTAGTGCATACCTGGGACAGATCTAGCAGCATTAAAAAGGGTTTGCAAATGGAATTGACTTTGGAAACATAACCCATAGATAGATCTGACTGGAACTTGTAGCCTGAATCCAAGTGGGTAGATGAAGGTTTAATACATAAGATAATTATAACATGAAAGGGGGAAGGTTAGGAGACCTATACGGTGGTAAGTTTCTATATTCTTTCTGAAGTATTAAAATATTGATTCTAAACAGACTGAAAAAATAAGTCATTTTTATTGTAATCCCCAGAGCAATGGAACCTAGAGATATTACCAAAAACAAAAGAGATCAACTAAAATGAACTACTGAAAAATATCTAGGGACACCTGGGTGGCTCATTCAGTTAAGCGTCTGCCTTCAGCTCAGGTCATGATCCCAGGGTCCTGGGGTCAAGACCCACATCGGGCTCCCTGTTGAGAGGGGAGCCTGCTTCTCCCTCTGCCTGCCTCTCTCCCTGCTTGTCCTCACTCACTCTTTCTTTCTCTCTCTCTGACAAATAAATAAATATTTTTAAATTACAAATATTTAAATATTCATGAATGTATATAGCACCCTAATAATAGTTGAAATTTGAATCAGCCTAGATGTTCTTCAACAGGTGAATGATTAAACAAACTGTGGTACCTACATGCTATAAAATATTACTCAGCAATAACATGGAACATACTATTAATACAGGTAACAACTTGGATGAATCTCCAGAAAATTATGCTGAGTGAAAAGAAGCCAACTCCAAAGGCTATATATTCTATGATTCCATTTTTTTAAAAGATTTTATTTATTTATTTGACAAAGAGAGACAGCGAGAGAGGGAACACAAGCAGGGGGACTGGGAGAGGGAGAAGCAGGCTTCCCACTGAGCAGGGAGCCTGGTGTGGGGCTTCATCCTGGGACCCTGGGATCATGACCTGAGCCAAAGGCAGACATTTAACAAATGAGCCACCCAGGCGCCCCTCTATGATTCCATTTATATAACATTTTTGAAATAACAAAATTTTAAAGATTTTATTTATTTATTTGAGAGAGAATGAGTGAGAGAGAGCATGAGAGAGAAGGTCAGAGGGAGAAGCAGACTCCCCAAGGAGCTGGGAGCCCAATGCAGGACTTGATCCTGGAAGTCCGGGATTATGACCTGAGCCCAAGGAAGTCGCTCAAACAACTGAGCCACCCAAGTGCCCAAAATAAAATTTTAGAAGGGAGGAAAGATGAGTGGCTGCTAAGGGTCAGGGCAGGGTAGCTGGAGGAAGGTAAATGTGCTTATAAAAGGAAAACCCAAGGGATCCTTGGACTCCATGTGTTGTTGGAGCTGGGCAGTATGCTGACTGGAGTGGTAGATACACAAATATATGCAGGTGATTAAACTGTATAGAACTGGGTGCCTGGGTGGCTCAGTGGGTTAAACCTCTGCCTTCAGCTCAGGTCATGATCTCAGGTCCTGGGATCGAGCCCCATATCGGGCTGTCTGCTCAGCGGAGAGCCTGCTTTCCTTCCTCTCTCTCTGCCTGTCTCTCTGCCTACTTGTGATCTCTCTCTCTCTCCGTCAAATAAATAACTAGAATCTTTAAAAAAATAATAGAATCTTTAAAAAAAATAAACTGTATAGAACTTAATACACACGTACACACAATGAGTACAATAAAACCAGGGTACCTGAATAAGTTAGTGGTTTTATTATACTGGTCTTGCAAATGTTATCATGGGGGAAATTAAGCAAACTGTATAAAGGATCTCTTTGTACTATTTTTGACAACTGCATATAGGATTACAGTTAGTTTGATAAAATTTTCACTTAAAACTTTTTAAATGAGAAAATAAATAAAAATTAAAAAAATTTTTTTTAAATGTTTAACCCAAAAGAAAGCAGGAAAGTGTAAGCAAAGGAAACCAAAATACAAGGAACAAAGAGAAAACAATAAAATGATAGGTCTATCAAAATATATCAGTAATTATAGTAAATGTAAACAATCTAGGGGCCCCTGGGTGGCAGAGTCTGTTAAGCGTCCAACTGTTCTCTTTGGCTCAGATCATGATCTCAGGATCATGGGATTGAGCCCCATGTAGGCTCCATACTCAGTGCAAGGTCTGCTTGAGATTATCTCTCCCTCTCCTTCTGCCTCTCCTGCTCATGCTCTCTCTGTCTCAAATAAATAAATAAATCTTAAAAAAAAAATAAATGTGAACAATCTAAATGTAGCGATTAAAAGATACTGCAGAATGGACAAAAATGATAAAAAAAGATGATATTTACAAGAAACTCACTTCAAATATAATACTATGGGTAGGTTAGAAGCAAAAGGATAGAAAAAGATATAGCAAGATAACAATAACCAAAAGACAGGGGTAGCTATATTAATGTTAGACGAAGTAGATTTTTTTTTATTTTTTTTAAAAGATTTTATTTTATTTATTTGACAGAGAGAGAGAGATCACAAATAGGCAGAGAGGCAGGCAGAGAGAGAGGAGGAAGCAGGCTCCCTGCTGAGCAGAGAGCCTGATGCGGGGCTCGATCCCAGGACCCTGAGACCATGACCTGAGCCGAAGGCAGAGGATTAACCCACTGAGCCACCCAGGCGCCCCCAAAGTAGATTTTAGACCAAATAATTGTCTGAGATAAAAAGAGACATTGTGTAATGATTAAAGGATCAACTTATCGAGAAAACATAACAATTCCAAATGTGTACGCCGCTAACAACAGCACTTCAAAATATATGACATAAAAACTAATAAGATTAAAAGCGAAAACAGACAAGTCTAGAGTTATAGTTACAGATCATATAATACAAGTTTTAAAAGAATTTAAATCATACAGACTATATTCTCTGACTGTAACTGAACTAAAATAGAAATCAATTATGGAAAGATACCAAGAAAATCCCTCCAAAAAAAACTTAGAAATTAAACAACAGGCTTATAAGTAATCTCTGGATCAAAGGGAAAAATCACAAAGGAAATTGAAAATATTTTGAACTGGAAGAAAATGAAAATAAGTATTTCAAAATTTGTGGAGTACAACTAGAGCAGTGCTTAGAGGAAAGTTTATAGCATTAAATGCTTATGTTAGAAAAGAAGGTTTTAAACCAATAATCTAATCTTCTCTTTAAGAATTTGGGGTGGGGTGCCTGGGTGACTCAGTCGGTTAATGCCTTCGGCTCTGGTCATGATCCCAGGGTCCTGGGATTGAGCCCCAAACCGTGATCCCTGCTCAGCAGAGTGTCAGCTTCTTCCTCTCCCTCTATCACTCTGCCTGCCTGCCTGCCTGCTCTCTGTCAAATAAATAAATAAAATCTTTTTAAAAATTTTCCTTAAAAAGAAATTAGAAGGGGTGCCTGGTTGTCTCAGTTGGTTAAGTATCTGACTCTTGATCTTGGCTCAGATCTTGATCTCACAGTTGTGAGTTTGAGTCCCAAGTTGGACTCCACACTGGGAGTGGAGCCTACTTAAAAAAAAAGAAACAAATAAACAAATTAGAAAAAGGAGAGCAAAATAAATGTAAATCAAGCAGCAGGAAGCATGTAATAAAATTAGAGCAGAAATCAATGAAATTGAAAAGGAAAAAGAAGAGAGAAAAATCAATGAAATCAAAACTGATGCTTTGAAGCAAGTAATAAAACTAATAAGCCTCTAGCAAGACATGCCAAGAAATAAGAAAGAAGGTACAAATTACCAATATCAGGAATGAAACTACAGACCTCAAAGACATTAAAATGACAGTATAGGAATAATATGAACAACCCTACACACAGAAAAGCAACAGCTTAGGTAAAATGGGCCAATTTTATTTGAAAACCACAAACTAAACTCACTGAAGATGAAATAGATATTCTGAATGTCATACAACTATAAAAGAAACTGAATGCATAGTTTAAAAATCTTCCAGGAAAACAAAATCTCCAGGCTCAGATGGTTTCACTGATGAATTCTAACAAAAATTCAAAGAGGAAATGATACCAATTCTACCTACTCTTTTCCAGAATATGAAAAAAGAAGGACTACTCATTTTAAGACCATCATTACCCTAATACCAAAATCTAACAAAAACAATATAAGAAAACTATAGTCCCATATCCCTTATGAACATACATATAAAAATCCTCAATAAAATATTAGCAAGTGAAATACAAAATATATAATATATGAAATATATTAAATGACTAATAATACCACAATCCAGTGGGTTTATCCTGGGCATCATGGATGGCTCAATATTGGAAAAATCAATGTAATCCACTATTTCAAGCACCTAACCAAAAAAAAAACAAAAAACAAAAAACAAAAACCCACATAATCATATCAATTAGGTATAGAATAAGCATTTGACAAAATTTGCATTCATTTATTTTAAAAACTCAGCAAATTAGGATCAGAGGAGAACATCTTAACCTTGATAAAAAGGCATTTACCAAAAAAAAAGATTTTTTTTTTTAAGATTGATTGATTTTAGAAAGAGAGAGTGGGTGGGGAGGGGCAATGGTGGGAGACAGGGAGAAAGAGAATTCCAAGCAGACTCCCAGCTGAGCACGGTGCCCAAGGCAGGGCTCAATCTCACCACCCTGAGATCATGATCTGAGACGAAACCAAGAGTCAGACACTTAAGCAACCAAGCCACCCAGATGCCCCCCCAAAAATTTTTTTAAGCAGCCATCATACTTGTGAAAAAATGACTGTTTTCCCCAAACATTGGAAAAAAAGAAAGGATGTCCACTCCCACCAATGGTAGTCAACATTAAAAAGGAGGTTCTAGCCAGGGTCATTAGATAGAAAATGAAATCGAAGGCATTCAGTTTGGGAAAGAAATAAAACTATCTCTCTTTGTAAATAACATGATTATATGTACAGAAAATCCTAAGTAATCCATCAGAAAACTATAAGAACTAGAAATAGTTCAGCAAGGTCGCAAGATACCAGATCAATATACAAATACAATTGTATATCATACAGTATATGTTCATACTCTAGCAATGGACAATCCCCTAATGAAATTAAGAAAATAATTCTAATCATAATATCATCAAAAAAAGAATAAAATACTTAGGAAGAAATTCAATACACAAAGTGTAAAACTTATGTTCTGAAAACCATAAAACACAGTCGAAAGAAATTTTTAAAAACTGTATTTGTGAAAAAGACATCCCATGCTCAGGGACTGAAAGATCATATTTAAGTCCTACCTAACAAAAAGATGTTAATACACTTATATGTAATATGGTAAGATGTCAACACTTTCTACATTTTATTGCAATCCCCATCAAAACTCTAGGTGAATTTGTTGCAGATGTTGATGTTAATCCTAAAATTCATATGGAAATTCAAGGGACCCAGAATAGTGAAAACAATCTTGAAAAAAAACAAAGTTGGAGGATTTACACTTTCTGACCTCAACACTCAACAGCAAAAGAATGGTAGTCAAAACAATGTAATCCTGACACAAGGACAGATATAACAAAGGAATACAATAAAATTGAAAATCCATAAATAAACCCTCTATTTACAGCCCATTTATTTTCAACAAGGGTGCTGAGACAATTCAATATGGAAAGAATAGACTTTCAACAAATTGTACTGAGACAACTGGATGGCCACATCGAAAAAAAAAATGAAGTTAGATCCCTACCTGACATCATACACAGAAATTAATTCAAAATAGATCAAAGATGTAAATTTTTTAAAATTTTTTAAATTTATTTTCAGCATAACAGTATTCATTGTTTTTGCACCACACCCAGTGCTCCAGGCAATACGTGCCCTCTCCAATACCCACCACCTGGTTCCCCTAACCTCCCCCACCCCCGCCCCTTCAAACCCCTCAGATTGTTTTTCAGAGTCCATAGTCTCTCATGGTTCACCTCCCCTTCCAATTTCCCTCAACTCCCTTCTTCTCTCTAACTCCCCTTGTCCTCCATGCTATTTGTTATGCTCCACAAATAAGTGAACCATATG